>NC_090322.1:173906922-174223354 GCF_040869045.1 Eurosta solidaginis | reverse complement strand
TTAATGAGTATTTTAAAAGGGCGTGGGCCTTAGTTCTATAGGTTGACGCCTTTTCGAGATATCGCCATAAAGGTGGACCAGGGTTGACTCTAGAATGTTTTTGTACGATATGGGTATCAAATTAAAGGTATTAATGAGGGTTTTAAAAGGGAGTGGTGGTAGTTGTATAGGTGGTCGCCTTTCCGAGATATCGCCATAAAGGTGGACCAGGGGTGACTCTAGAATGCGTTTGTACAATATGGGTATCAAACGAAAGGTGTTAATGAGTATTTTAAAAGGGCGTGGGCCTTAGTTCTATAGGTTGACGCCTTTTCGAGATATCGCCATAAAGGTGGACCAGGGTTGACTCTAGAATGTGTTTGTACGATATGGGTATCAAATTAAAGGTATTAATGAGGGTTTTAAAAGGGAGTGATGGTAGTTGTATAGGTGGTCGCCTTTTCGAGATATCGGCATAAAGGTGGACCAGGGGTGACTCTAGAATGCGTTTGTACAATATGGGTATCAAACGAAAGGTGCTAATGAGTATTTTAAAAGGGAGTGGGGCTTAGTTCTATAGGTGGACGCCTTTTCGAGATATCGCCAAAAAGGTGGACCAGGGTTGACTCTAGAATGTGTTTGTACGATATGGGTATCAAATTAAAGGTATTAATGAGGGTTTTAAAAGGGGATGGTGGTAATTGTATAGGTGGTCGCCTTTTCGAGATATCGGCATAAAGGTGGACCAGGGGTGACTCTAGAATGCGTTTGTACAATATGGGTATCAAACGAAAGGTGCTAATGAGTATTTTAAAAGGGCGTGGGGCGTAGTTCTATAGGTGGACGCCTTTTCGAGATATCGCCATAAAGGTGGACCAGGGTTGACTCTAGAATGTGTTTGTACGATATGGGTATCAAATTAAAGGTATTAATGAGGGTTTTAAAAGGGAGTGGTGGTAGTTGTATAGTTGGTCGCCTTTTCGATATATCGGCATAAAGGTGGACCAGGATGACTCTAGAATGTGTTTGTACGATATGGGTATCAAATTAAAGATATTAATGAGGGTTTTAAAAGGGAGTGGTGGTAGTTGTATAGTTGGTCGCCTTTTCGATATATCGGCATAAAGGTGGACCAGGATGACTCTAGAATGCGTTTGTACAATATGGGTATCAAACGAAAGGTGCTAATGAGTATTTTAAAAGGGCGTGGGGCGTAGTTCTATAGGTGGACGCCTTTTCGAGATATCGCCATAAAGGTGGACCAGGGTTGACTCTAGAATGTGTTTGTACGATATGGGTATCAAATTAAAGGTATTAATGAGGGTTTTAAAAGGGAGTGGTGGTAGTTGTATAGGTGGTCGCCTTTTCGAGATATCGGCATAAAGGTGGACCAGGGGTGACTCTAGAATGCGTTTGTACAATATGGGTATCAAACGAAAGGTGTTAATGAGTATTTTAAAATGGCGTGGGCCTTAGTTCTATAGGTTGACGCCTTTTCGAGATATCGCCATAAAGGTGGACCAGGGTTGACTCTAGAATGTGTTTGTACGATATGGGTATCAAATTAAAGGTATTAATGAGGGTTTTAAAAGGGAGTGGTGGTAGTTGTATAGGTGGTCGCCTTTTCGAGATATCGCCATAAAGGTGGACCAGGGGTGACTCTAGAATGCGTTTGTACAATATGGGTATCAAATGAAAGGTGCTAATGAGTATTTTAAAAGAGCGTGGGGCTTAGTTCTATAGGTGGACGCCTTTTCGAGATATCCCCATAAAGGTGGACCAGGGTTGACTCTAGAATGTGTTTGTACGATATGGGTATCAAATTAAAGGTATTAATGAGGGTTTTAAAAGGGAGTGGTGGTAGTGCTATAGGTGGTCGCCTTTTCGAGATATCGGCATAAAGGTGGACCAGGGTGACTCTAGAATGCGTTTGTACAATATCGGTATCAAACGAAAGGTGCTAATGAGTATTTTAAAAGGGCGTGGGGCTTAGTTCTATAGGTGGGCGCCTTTTCGAGATATCGCCATAAAGGTGGACCAGGGTTGACTCTAGAATGTGTTTGTACGATATGGGTATCAAATTAAAGGTATTAATGAGGGTTTTAAAAGGGAGTGGTGGTAGTTGTATAGGTGGTCGCCTTTTCGAGATACCGCCATAAAGGTGGACCAGGGGTGACTCTAGAATGCGTTTGTACATTATGGGTATCAAACGAAAGGTGCTAATGAGTATTTCAAAAGGGCGTGGGGCTTAGTTCTATAGGTGGACGCCTTTTCGAGATATCGCCATAAAGGTGGACCAGGGGTGACTCTAGAATGTGTTTGTACGATATGGGTATCAAATTAAAGGTTTTAATGAGGGTTTTAAAAGGGAGTGGTTGTAGTTGTATAGGTGGTCGCCATTTCGAGATATCGGCATAAAGGTGGACCAGGGGTGACTCTACAATGCGTTTGTACAATATGGGTATCAAACGAAAGGTGTTAATGGGTATTTTAAAAGGGAGTGGGCCTTAGTTCTATAGTTGGATGCCTTTTCGAGATATCGCCATAAAGGTGGACCAGGGGTGATTCTAGAATATGTTTGTACGATATGGGTATCAAATGAAAGGTGTTAATGAGTATTTTAAAAGGGAGCGGGCCATATTTCTATAGGTGGACGCCATTTCAGGATATCGCCATAAAGGTGGACAAGGGGTGACTCTAGAATCTCTTTGTACGATATGGGTATCAAATGAAAGGTGTTAATGAGTATTTTAAAAGGGAGTGGGTCATGCTTCTATAGGTGGACGCCTTTTCGGAATATCGCCATAAAGGTGGACCAGGGTTGAATCTAGAATCTCTTTGTACGATATGGGTATCAAATGAAAGGTGTTAATGATTATTTAAAACGTAGTGGGCCTTAGTTCTATAGGTGGAGGCCTTTGCGAGATATCGCCATAAAGGTGGCCAGGGTGACCCAGAACATCATCTGTCGGGCACCGCTAATTTATTTCTATATGTAATACCACGAACAGTATTCCTGCCAAGATTCCAAGGGCTTTTGATTTCGCCCTGCAGAACTTTTTCATTTTCTTCTACTTAATATGGTAGGTGTCACACCCATGTTACAAAGTTTTTTCTAAAGTTATATTTTTCCTCAATAAACCAATCCAATTACCATGTCTCATCTCTTTTTTCATATTTGGTATAGAATTATGGCATTTTTTTCATTTTTCGTAATTTTCGATATAGATAAAGTGGGCGTGGTCATAGTCGGATTTCGGCCATTTTTTTATACCAAGATAAAGTGAGTTCAGATAAGTACGTGAACTGAGTTTAGTAAAGATATATCGACTTTTGCTCAAGTTATCGTGTTAACGGCCGAGCGGAAGGACAGACGGTCGACTACGTATAAAAACTGGGCGTGGCTTCAATCGATTTCGCCCATTTTCACAGAAAACAGTTATCGTCATAGAATCTGTGCCCCTACCAAATTTCACAAGGATTGGTAAATTTTTGTTGGACTTATGGCATTAAAAGTATCCTAGACAAATTAAATTAAAAAGGGCGGAGCCACGCCCATTTTGAAATTTTCTTTTATTTTTGTATTTTGTTGCACCATATAATTACTGGAGTTAAATGTTGACATAATTTACTTATATACTGTAAAGATATTAAAGTTTTTGTTAAAATTTGACTTAAAAATTTTTTTTTTTTTTAAATGGGTGTGGTCGTTCACCGATTTTGCTAATTTTTATTAAACATACATATAGTAATAGGAGTAACGTTCCTGCCAAATTCCATCATGATATCTTCAACGACTGCCAAATTACAGCTTGCAAAAGTTTTAAATTACCTTCTTTTAAAAGTGGGCGGTGCCACGTCCATTGTCCAAAATTTTACTAATTTTCTATTCTGCGTCATAAGCAACTCACCTACCAAGTTTCATCGCTTTATCCGTCTTTGGTAATGAATTATCGCACTTTATCGGTTTCTCGCAATTTTCGATATAGAAAAAGTGGGCGTGGTTATAGTCCGATATTGTTCATTTTAAATACCGATCTGAGATGAGTGCTCAGGAATATACATACCAAATTTCATCAAGATACCTCAAAATTTACTCAAGTTATCGTGTTAACGGACGGACGGACATGGCTCAATCAAATTTTTTTCGATCCTGATGATTTTGATATATGGAAGTCTATATCTATCTCGATTCCTTTATACCTGTACAACCAATCGTTATCCAATCAAAGTTAATATACTCTGTGAGCTCTGCTCAACTGAGTATAAAAATGTGGTAGCCACTATCATGGGACTATCTGACTTTTCACCTCGTATAACAGTTGTTATACTAAATTTCTCAAAAAAAGAATTCAACCCTTCAAATAAAGGAAAAGAGCGGACCACGATAACATTTTTACTTTTTATACTCAGCGTGCTTTGCACATAGAGTATATTAACTTTGATTGGATAACGGTTGGTTGTACAGGTATAAAGAAATCGAGACAGATATAGACTTCCATATATCAAAATCATCAGTATCGAAAAAAAATTTGATTGAGCCATGTACGTCCGTCCGCGCGTCCGTCTGTCCTTTAACATGATAACTTGAGTAAATATTGAGATATCTTCACCAAATTTGGTGCTCGAGCTTATCTGGACCCAGAATAGATTGGTATTGAAAATGAGCGAAATAGGATGATAACCACGCCCACTTTTTATATATATAACATTTTTGAAAACACAAAAAACCTGATTATTTAGTAAATAATACACCTAGAATGTTGAAATTTGACGTGTGGACTGATACTGAGACTCTTGATAAAAAGTGATAAAATCAGTTTTACAAATATTATTAATCATAAATCAAAAATCGTTAAACCTATCGTAACAAAATTCGGCAGAGAGCTTGCCTTTACTATAAGGAATGCTTTGAAGAAAAACTAAAGAAATCGGTTAAAGACCACGCCCACTTTTATATAAAAGATTTTTAAAAGGGTCGTGGGCTAATAAAATAAGCTATATCCTTGCAAAAAAGAGCGTTATATCAATGGTATTTCATTTCCCAAGTGGATTTATAACAATAAATAGCATAAACTTGAAATTTAAAAAAAATGTGCGTGGCACCGCCCCTTTTATGACTAAGCAATTTTCTAGTTTTCGGGAGCCAAAACTCGAAGAAAAATTTACATATGGTAACAAAATTGGTTCCACATATTTTCCTTATAGCAGGAAATATTTCCAGAAAAAATGGACGGGAGCGCTTAAGGACCACGCCCACTTTCATCTAAAAAATTTTTAAAAGGGTCGTGAACGAAAATAATAAGCAATAAATTAGCAAAAAATAGTTTTGAATCAATGATATTTCACTTATCAAGTTTTACTGTAAGAGGAAATAGGGAGACAATTTTCTTTTAAACGGGCGGTGTCACGTGTTATGTAGAAAAGTAATTTATCTGAAATGAAATGTACAATTGAAGCTCACGCTGAGTATATAATGTTCAGTTACACCCTAACTTAGGCACCTTTACTTGTTTAATTTGGTGAACGCGTTAACAAAAAATAAAATTTCGAATTGTAGAATTTCGAACTCGAAAGCCGATATCTATTTTTTGGAGGCTAACTTCGAAAAACGGAGTTAGTACTTTTTATACTTCTCAAAAAAGTTGGTTTGGTCCAATAACCAGAAAAAACGTTGATTTTGTCGCATAGTGTTATTATTAAAACTCGCTTTCATAGACTTACATTTCCAAAATGACTTCTCCAGAGACCACGCCCTTTTGCATAATGTAGGGGCACTTTCAACTCCTTCGTCGATGTTTCCATTTCAATATGCGCCAAGCAATATTTACCACGTATACGTATCGGGTTTTGCGGTGTTACCTTCACAACTGTTTTAACTTGCATACACTGAGCAAAATCACCGAATTGATTGATATTCCCACGCAACATACCCGATGTAATTTTACCTGTGGCATCCAACACTGCAAGTTTAAAAACCGGAATAAATAAATTTAGATGTAATGATTTGCTCAAATATACTCTGTAAAGTCCATAATTTATGTCCACGTAATTGACGATGAAAAATTTGCAATTGTTGACGGCACTCGGTGTTAAGCACATGCGCTGGACTCGGCACAAAACTGGGTAAAGTATGTAGTAGGGTCTCAAAATTATCCTGAGACATTGGCGCTGCTATTTCATCTGAATCATCATTTTCTGCTGAAGCTGTACGCCTTTGTTGTTGCTTGTGGTGGTGGTGACTATTTCTTGGCATTGGTATTTGTTTTGCTGCCTTACCAATGGGAAATAAACTATTGATAGGCCAACGATCAAGATAGGAGAGAAAAGATTCTGCCGATTCTATAGATACTGGAACTTCTTGTTCTTCAGCGCTATCATCACGTTTACTTAACCATTTTAACCAATCAATTATGCTGTTCGTTGATTCTTTTTGCTCAGTCGATTTGTCTTCTGCGCTTGTTGTTTTTTCATTACTGTTGCCATTATCTCTAACATTGCTCTTCGAGCTGCCAAAGAGACTTCCAAATATTGAGTTGCCGTATGATTTCGACTCTACACTTTTATCAGCATCAGTATCATCCACATCGTTGTCGGTACCAGCGCCGTTGTCTCTCTGTTGTTTGGCGCTTCCACGCTTCTTCTCATTTCTTGTTGTGGAGGCGGCGGCAGTGGCACGTCCCTCCCTATGAGCAATACGTGCATGCTTGAACGGCAACTCGCCTGAATCAACACCCTCTGCGCCAGCTTTCATTCGTTTGCCGTTGTCGTCGTCGTTATCATCATCGTCATCGTTGTCTCGGTTTCGTCTTTTGTTATTTCGCTTTATGTCAGCGCGATCTTTTGTACCATCATTTCTACTGCCGCTATCATCTTCATTTTCCTCTCCCTTGGCCTCCTCGTCTTCTTCTTCGTCCACTTCATCTTCGCTTTGTATGCGTTCAATCTTACGAAATTTGAATTTTTTCTCAAAGGGCCGTTTTGCTATTGGTTTGTTAGTATCGGCCGTATTATGCCCAATATCTTCGCTACCCTTGAATTCAAAGAACTCATGTGAAGTATGCGGAAAAACGAAAAACAGCAAAAGTAGACAAAAGAATAATTTTTTTGCACTAAATTTGGGTGCGATCAAAGTTGATCGCATTTGTCTGTGACCATGACCGTTGCGGTCAGACATGCTGGACTGTCAATGTTAACCCACTTGAGGCAGACGTTGTTGCAAACATTTGTCGAGTGGGTGGATGGCTTATATTTTGGATCGATTTTTGAATATATATGTATGTTCATATATTGCTGAAATTATATATATGTATGTACGCGATTCGTAAAATCGATATCTCCGATCACTGCGGCGACTCTATACCACGCCTTTTAGACGTGTCCGAGCTTGCGTAAGGATCTTCACTGGAATTTTTAAATAAAATCCAAAATCTTTGTTTCAATATCAAAATATAAATTCTATTATGCTTGGGTATATGCACTACATACATACATATGTACGTATATATCACTAGCCCAGGAACAAAAGCAATTTATTTATGTTTAATTCGTTCGCTGGCAAAGTTTTCTAAAAATATGCACAAATATTCAATGTTCACATTAGGGTAGTGGCGGCACGTACACTTTTGCTGGCAGCTATGTAGCGTTCGTTTCGGAATCTATAAAGAGACTGAGCAGCTGTATAAAAATGCTAAGTTTCGAAAATGCATTTCTGATAATTCAGCATCATTTGATTTCGGCTAGCGTCGCTTTTTGGCGTCTCTATTTTTATGCTTTCATAATTTGTTTACAAATAGCCTCAGAAGAAGGTGCACACGTGCTGAGTCTTAAGCGCAAATCCCTTCACTTTGTCATTTCATCATAACATGTGGGGCGGGTTTGGGTAGAAAACTTATCCACAGAAATATATACAAAATGTATTTACAATTACACTGTGCAACAGCCGGCTGGGTATTGGACCAAACCCACTTTTTTGTAGAGATTGAGGCTTAAGTAGACAAGGTACTATCTCCGTTTATCGAAGTTAGCCTCCAAAAAATAGATATCAACTTTCGAAGTTCGAAGTTCGAAATTCTACATTTCGAAATTTTATTTTTTTTGTTAACGCGTTCAGCAAATTAAAAAAGTAAAAAATGTGGTCGGGGTCGGCCCTTTTCCCTTATTTGAAGGGCTGAATTCTTTTTTTGAGAAATTTAGTATAACAGCTGTTATACGAGATGAAAAGTCAGATAGTCCCATGATAGCGGCTACTACTTTCATGTCTGCACTGTAATTGTACTGGCAATTTTTCCAAAAAAGAATTAGTCATTCAAATAAAAGAAAAAGGCGGACCACGAACACACTTTTACTTTTTTAATTTGCTGAACGCGTTAACAAAAAAAATTAAATTTCGATATGTATAATTTCGAACTTCGAAAGCCGTTATCTATTTTTTGAAGGCTAACTTCGAAAAACGGTGATAGTACTTTGTCTACTTAAGCCTCAATCTCTACAAAAAAGTGGGTTTGGTCCAATACCCAGAAAAAAAGTTGATTTTGTGGCATAGTGTTATTGTTATTATTAGACCTCTATGCAATGCGACATTTATTAAGATCTATTGTGCTTGGAATATACCCTATTACTGTATGTGGAGGCTTCTATTGTATTTAAATACCTCTTCAGGCTTTTTACTCCATATCACGAAGAGATTTAGAGTCACGCCACATAGATGGGAGAGTCTCCAGCTCACGAAAGCGAAAGTGTATCGAATAGATTTCACTTACTCAGATGATATCGTAGACTACAGTGCCTCGTATAGTTCGTAAGTTCTCTCTGCTTAGATAAATGAGTTCGTGCCTGTTCATTAACTTCATGCCCCTAGTGCCTGGAAACTCGTCCTAACAAAACATTGTTTTTTGGCTCCTAGATCATTTAGAACTTCAATGCATTTATCCACCAGCTTAGAAGTAATTGTATAAGACTTCAAGTGTCGTAAGGCTGCCTTGCTGTCTGACAGAATAAGTTTACTGCGCGAGGATTAGCCTCTTCGTATACATTCTCTACCGCGAACTTCGGTCGCAAAGATTTCTGCCTGAAAAATAGTGGGATAGCATCCCATTGGTACTGATTTCTTGAAATTCGGTATATAGAAGGTCAGCTCCCGTTTTTCCGTCATCAAATTTTGATCCATCCGTGAACCAGGCATCTGAGTCATGGTCAGTATATGGATTCCCTATTTCTCAAAGGGTTCTCCTCACAATGGCCATCTCAAAATTACTGGAGATTCCCTGCCATGTTTCCGCTTTTTAGCTCAGTCTTAGTGCAGCGAGTGTCTTCTCTTTCTCGGTGTTTTCTCCAGCGATGGGGAGATTTTCCCACCAATCCTCTCAGAGCATCAGCAGGGGACATTCTCAACGCAACCGTTATGCCAATACAAACTAGTCGATGCAGTTTGCTTAATTTTGTTATTGCTAGTCTTTACGTGGTATTCGGCCACCAAACTTAAGAGACAAGTGGCTTCGCAATGTCCAGTATACCTTTCAGGCGACCGCACCCATGTCATAGAGTCGAGCAAGATGTACTTACCCATACAAAAAATATCAAGCGCGTCTATTTGAAAGGCATTACAGAACATCTTGCAAGCAAGTGCAGTCACGTCTGTACATATCTCTATCCTTGCGATCCCCCCAAAGTAATATCAACAATATAGAAAAACGTTCTTACAATTAGAAAAAACTTTGGCAAACACTCCGAGTGTATTTCTGCCATGAAAAGTGTCTCAGTAAAAACTCATTTGCCTTGCAGACGCCGTTAGGAGTCGGCGTAAAAACATGTGGGTCCCGCTCCGCCAATTCGTAGGAAAAATTGGAAAAGAAGCTCGTCTTAAAATCTCTTCGGAGGATATCGCACCTTGCATTTATTTATTTATTCGTACCTTCGGCAAAGGGAACGTCTTAAAAGTAGGTCGTTGTTATTAGTTTGAAGGGAGCTTATTCCTTAAGCAGCGAAATTGCAAAACCTTGCGATATAGCCCATTTGATACAAAACCAAATTAATGAGATGATCGAGTTAGCAAGAAGCGTAGATTTTGGTATAGGCAACGGTAGAGGTAGTGTGCTGACCTCGTTTACCAAAATTCCCCGACTGAAGCAACGGAACAACCAACATCAAAATTGTCAGGAACGAACCTATCATCGGTTCAGGAACACACATACAATCGATTCACAATACACATTCCTATGTATACATATTACTACACAACCACTTTTATTGTACCACTCTTGATATATGTACATATTATTATTGAAGATTGTTCTAGACACGAACTATAATAAAACACGTGCCTTCTCAATCGTTCTATTTTATTTAACAAAAGTAATTTGTACCAAAGTTAAGGTACATTACATGGTGCCGAAACCCGAATTAAAGCGAAAAAATGCCAGAATCAGCAACTAATAGCGAAAAACCGGACCACAATATTAGACCACCAAAAAGTTTTGTCATCAACAATTACCAAAATGTGGCAAACGAGTGGAAATTGTGGCTTCAACAATTCGAGTGGTACACGATCGCGACAGAACTGGATACTAAGAAACCAGAAGTCCAAGTCGCAGTATTCATGTCGTCGGTAGGAAATGACGCAGCAGTAATTTACAATACTTTTAATTTAACAGAAAGTGATAAAAAAAAGCGTCAGCACAATCAAAAGGCGATTTACAGAATATTTTACACCCCAAATCAACGAAACGTACGAAAGATATGTATTCAACACCATCGTACAAAAGGAGTGTCAAACATTTAATGAATTCGTTACAGATCTAAGAAGCAAAATTAAAAATTGTGGTTACGGGACGTTAGAAGACACGCTAATTCGCGACAGAATAGTTGTGGGTATAACAAATGACACAACAAGAGAAAAACTACTAGCGGAAAGCAAATTAACCCTGGAAAAAGCAATAGATATATGTCACTCTGCAGAGCAAGTTAAGATGCAGGTAACAACAATGAAGCAAGCGGCCACAGTTGACGCCGTTACGTGGAACAAAAAGAAAAAGAAAAATAAAAGAGACATCAAAGAAACTAACAAAAAAGATGAACCCTTTCACTGCAATAGGTGTGATACCACGCACGGTCGCCGTAACTGTCCGACCTTTAAAAAGGTTTGCCAAAAATGCAAAAGAAAAGGCCACCTTACCAAATGTTGCAAAAGCAAAACGGTCAACGAACTGGTCCAAGACCGAGAAAGCAACGATTACAGTTTTGTAGTGTCTACGGTAGGTGCAGTGAAGCGTATTGAAACTTTAACTGTTGATGAAAACTTGTTTGAAGGAATTGGTTGCCTTAAGCAATACAAATACGACATAGACTTAATAGAAAATCCGAAACTAAGCATATGCCCTGCGCGAAAAATCCCGCATACTATTAGACAGCAGGTTAAAGATGAGTTTGATAGTATGATAGCGCAAAAAATAATTAACCCATAACCAAGCCGACACCGGCTGTGTCACCCATGGTCGTAGTAAAAAAAAATAATAAAATTAGACTCTGTTTAGATCCATCGGAGATAAATAAAAATCTCAAAAGACGTTATTATCCACTTACTACGTTAGAAGAAATTACAGCCCGCATCCACGGCTCGAAGTGGTTCACGTTACTCGATTGTAAAAAAGGCGTTTGGCTACTGCAAGTACACCCCGTACTTCAGAATATCTGACATTCAGTACCCCATTCGGAAGATACTCTTGCTTAAGAGTGCCATTTGGCTTAGCATCGGCTCCGGAAGTTTTCAAACAAGTAATGAGTTCGTTGATAGCGGACGTAAAGAACGCGGAGATGTTCTCTTGCATGCCACCAGCAAACTAGAACTAGAGAGGATCACTCAAGAGGTACTCGACAAATTCAGAAAAGCAGGCCTTAAGCTTAATAAAGAAAAATGCGTTTTTAATACACAAGAAGTAAAGTTTCTGGGACATATAGTCTCCGCTGAAGGGGTAAAACCTGATCCCGAAAAAATAGAAATTATAACGAAAATTAAGCAACCGGAAAACGTTAAAGAGTTGCAAAGACTCTTGGGTATGGTAACATACGTGTCGAAATTCATAAAAAAATTGGCGGATATCACCCAACCACTAAGACAATTACTGCGAAAAGATGTTGAGTGGGTGTGGGATACGCAACACAATGAAGCATTCAATAAATTGAAAAATCTGTTAAAAAATCCACCAGTACTAGGGTATTATGACACGAAAGCGCAAATTTTGCTGTCAGTAGATGCCAGTAGTTATGCATGTGGCGGAGTACTAATACAAAAACAGAAGCCGATCGCTTACTGTGCGAAATCGTTCACAAAAACCGAACAGGGCTATAACCAATTCGAAAAAGAAGCAAACGCCATTCTAGTAGCATGTAAACAATTTCACATGTACATTTGGGGTTGCAAAGATTTAACGATCGAATCTGACCATAAACCTTTTGAGACAATATTTAAAAAGCCAATTACAGATGCACTACCGAGATTGCAAAGAATCATGTATCAAATCCTGCCTTATAATCCAAAATTCACTTATAAAAAAGGTACGGAATTGTATGTAGCAGATTTACTGAGTAGAGACTGCGAAAACTTAGATAGTGAAGAGTTAAATACAGAAAATTTACAAATATGTGCTATTGTGCCATTCACGAAAACGCGAAAAGACGAACTTAAAGCAGAGACCTCAAAAAGTAAAGAACTTAATGATTTAAAGTCAACCATATTAAAAGGATGGCCAGAGACCATCAATAAAGTGCCGGTAAATCTCAAAAAATATTGGTACTACAGAGAGGCTCTCAGCGTTTACAAGGACATAATTTTTAAAGATCACAGAGTATTGGTTCCAAACGCAATGGTGCCATTAGTAATGAAACATTGCCACCTTAGTCATAAAGGACTACAAGGGACGCTAAAACTGGCCCGTGACAATGTATTCTGGCCAACAATGACCAAAGATTTAACTGAGTACATCAAAACTTGCAGTGCATGCAGCAAAATACAAAAAGATAATCAGATGGAATAAATAAATTTACAAGCAATACCGAAACGGCCATGGAGTATTGTCGCTTCGGACATATTCCACTTAAGAGGAAAGGATTATATCCTCATTGCAGACAGCTACTCAGGATACTTTGACTTTAAACAACTAAACAATATCACCAGCTTCAACGTCATTAAAGAACTTAAGACATGGTTTGCTACCTTCGGCATCCCGGAAGTACTATTATCAGATGGTGGTAAAAAATTTGATTGCAGCGATTTCAGGGCTTTTCAGCAAGAATGGGACTTTGAACATAGAATTTCGAGCCCTCATTTTCCACGTTCAAATGGTTTAGCCGAACGCTATGTACTAGAGGCAAAAAACCTGATGAAAAAGTGCCTCGAAGACAACACGGACATACAGCTAGCGCTGCTACATCATCGGAATACTCCACGCATGGACCTAGGTCTCCAGTTCAACGGTTAATGAACAGAAGAACCAGAACGCTATTACCTACCAATGAAAAGCTACTCAATCCAAAAATAATAGAAAACGTAAGCAAAAAACTAACAAAACTCAAGGAAGGTGAGAAAGGAACAGCAGATAGAAATAAAAAACAAGAGTAGAGAATACACTACGCAAGAGAAAGTACTGCTTAGACAAAGCCATAATAACTGGGTTCCAGCTTATATAGTGAGACCAGAAGGACACGGCTCGTACAGAGTACAAACCCGAGGATGGCGCCATATACAGAAGAAACACATGGCATCTTAAGCCAGCCACTTCATTCCTCGACGTTGATCCTAACTCGTCCACAGATCGTCCTACTGTTGAACCAAAAAACCAAAGTTCTTCGAGTCCAACACAGCCACCGACAGAAACCACAACACAACAGTGTCCGCCAGATGACGTGCCTCGTGAAGCTGAACCTTCCACGCCTGCTACACCACAGGATGCAGCTAGCCTCAATCATCCACCACGCACTCGCTCTGGACGTGTAATTAAAACACCCGCAAGGTACCGCTGAAAAGGAGGGATGTCAGGAACGAACCTATCATCGGTTCAGAAACACACATACAATCGATTCACAATACACATTCCTATATATACATATTACTACACAACCACTTTTATTGTACCACTCTTGATATACATATTGTAACGAATTTTCTGCAAATCCTCTTATTTGCAATCCTCTGCTAAGTTCGAATCACTAAACTGTTGAATAAATAACTCCAATATTGAATGATGGAAAAATGGCCTTTATTAAGTACTTCACAATAACACTCAAACTGTGCAACGAATAGCTTAATAACCAAACTGATATCTTAAAGGAAACTGACTTTCAAAATAATAGTGCTATTGCTCGCTAGATATCGTCTTACTCGTAACTGCTTGACAATTCAAATCAAACTGAATTCCTTCTTACTCGCTGGCGCCGCTTTTATAGTTTACGCTGCATACTTCTAGGCTCTTCGATTTCCAGAAGTTACTAGTTGTTTCGGCTACAAAATCGCCAGCCACAACTACGTGCACAAATTATTGCTCTCTCTTGTGACAACTCAGATAAGGTATATGCATGTGTTTGTAGTTTACAGTCTCCCGCACACACATAAGCGTATAAGTAAATTCATCGGTGTGTGACATCTCATCTCTCGCTGCCTTGTATGTAAATGTTGCTCGTCGGAATGTGTACATATGTGTAGACGCAATTATTGATTCGTTTATGTAGATACATAATGATTGAATTATTGATGTGCATTCACGTCACTGCTTAGATCGGCTTAGAGCTGGCAGCACTCCTTAGTTTTGCTAATATTCGTAACACTGCCCTCCACCTAAGTCTGATCGTCCCGATCAGACAAATCTCTCGATCTAAACGCTGCTAATCTCTCCAAATGAACCACTTTCATTTTGGTTCGTGGTTTGGTAGTGGTTTGTATGCGGTACACTACATCGTTGATCCGTTTTACAACTTTGTATGGGCCTTCCCAGTTACACTGCAATTTCGGGGACAACCCTTTTTTTCGTTGTGGGTTGTATAGCAGCACCAAATCTCCTTCCTGAAACCCTTCCGAATTAATTGCTTTATCGTACCTCGCTTTCATCTTGTCACTCATAATCTTTGCTCGTTGCCTTACCAGATCGTGTATCTCTCTCAGCTCTTCTTCTAAGACACCAGTGGATTTCTTGACATTCCTCTCCGCATCGGCATCTATCCCATACTTCAAATCAGCTGGCAGTCGAAGGTCATTGCCAAAAATTACCTTTGCGGGAGTTTGGCCCGTTGTGTCATGTACTGCCGATCGGTAGGCCATCAAGAATAATGATATGTGTGTATCCCAGTCCTTATGGTACTTGTCGACTACTTTCCTTAAATGCTCCTCCAATGTTCTATTGAAACGTTCCACCATACCATCGGACTGAGGATGCAATGCAGTTGTCCGTGTTTTTCGAATGCCCAACTTCTTGCACAGTTCTTGGAACACAGCTGATTCAAAATTCCTGCCTTGGTCAGAATGTAACTCCATTGGTACACCATACCTTGCAACCCATTCGTTTTTAACCACTTCTGCTACTGTTTCTGCTTCTTGGTTTGGGATTGGGTATACCTCTGGCCATTTACTGAAATAATCCATAACCACCAGTACGTATTTGTTTCCGCGGTTGCTAGTAGGAAATGGACCTGCGACATCCATGGCGATCCTTTCAAATGGTGCACCTGAAATATACTGCTTCATCTGGCCACGACTTCGGGTTTTG
Source organism: Eurosta solidaginis (assembly GCF_040869045.1). Lineage (NCBI taxonomy): Eukaryota > Metazoa > Arthropoda > Insecta > Diptera > Tephritidae > Eurosta > Eurosta solidaginis. The sequence goes on along the minus strand of NC_090322.1, from coordinate 174,207,623 downwards.
GGCCCTTTCGCTCTGTTGCATACCTCGCAATTGGCAATCCACTCGGTGACCGACTGACGGCAACCAACCCAATAGAATCTCTGCTTAATTTTCTCGAGTGTCTTCGTGATTCCAAGATGGCCTCCACTTGGACCATTGTGCAACTCGCTGAGCACGTCAGGAATCCTCTTTCTGGGAACAACTATAAGTTTCTTCTTGCACTGACCATCCTCACTCTCCCATACTCGATGCAAGCAACCGGATATCAATTCCAAACTGTTCCACTGTGCCCAATATGACTTCGCAATGGGACTCTCTGCTGACATATCCTCTCTGCTTGGTCTTTCGTTTCGTTCGAGCCCTTGCATAACATGTGACAGACCTGTATCTTCTAGCTGACACTTTCTTAGTTGTTCCTTGTCCCATTCATCCGTACACGTGATAGTCATTAGCCGGACATCTATAATGTCTTCTTTAGCCTCGGCCTTTGAACAGTGCTTGCATTCCAAACTACATGGCCTTCGTGACATTGCATCGGCATTTCCATGGGTACTACCTTTTCGATGCTCAATGGAAAAGTCATAGCTTTGAAGTCGCTCGATCCACCGTGCCAATTGTCCTTCCGGATTACGGAACTGCAGAAGCCATTTCAATGCTGCGTGATCTGTCCTGACATGGAATCGCTGGCCGTAGAGGTATTTGTGAAAATGTTTAATGCACTCTACCAATGCCAACAGCTCTCTCCGCGTAACACAGTAGTTCCTCTCTGGTTTTCCAATCGAACGGCTGTAATATGCAACTACCTTCTCCTGTCCATCGACCAGTTGTGATAAAACGCCTCCTATAGCATATCCACTTGCATCTGTATCTAGAATAAATGTTGCTCCTGGAATCGGATATGCTAACATTGGGGCAGTGCACAAACGCTCCTTCAATGTTTGGAAAGCCACTTCTTGCTCCTTCTTCCATTCAAAAGCTTTGTTTTTTCTTGTAAGCTCATGGAGGCTATGGGCTACGCTGGAAAAATTTGGTACAAATCGGCGGTAATATGTGCACAGCCCAAGAAAACTTCTCAATTCATGTAGATTCTGTGGTCTTGGCCAATCCTGTACAGCCTCTATTTTTTCGTTCGCAGTGCAGATGCCCTCTGTCGTTACCTTGTGACCCAAATAATTGACTTCCTTTTTAAACAGCGCACACTTTTTGGGACTTAACTTCAGACCAGCGCCAGCTATTCTCTGGAAAACTTCCTCCAAGTTCTTAAGATGTTCATCAAAGTTCTTGCCCAATACGATGATGTCGTCCAGGTACACCAAGCATGTTTTCCAATGTAGTCCTTTCAGTACCTGGTCCATGAGTCTCTCAAAAGTAGCTGGTGCATTACAAAGTCCAAAAGGCATCACTGTAAATTGCCAAAGACCATCACCGACACTGAAGGCTGTTTTCTCTTTATCTTCCTCCTTCACCTCCACTTGCCAGTAGCCGCTTTTCAAGTCCAGCGTGGAAAACCATTTCGTACCAGATAGCGAGTCCAGAGTGTCGTCAATTCTTGGCAATGGGTAGCTATCCTTTTTCGTTACGTCATTCAACTTCCGGTAGTCCACGCAAAACCTCATTTTTCCATCCTTTTTTTTTACAAGTACTACCGGTGAGCTCCATGGACTAGCTGATGGTTCGATGACGCCGCTGTCGTTCATTTCTTGAATGATTTGACTCACAACTTCCCGCTTCGCCAGTGGAACACTACGTGGAGCTTGACGGATCGGTCTCGCATCTCCAGTGTCAATTTGATGTTTCACAACGTTGGTGCGGCCTGGTTTAGAATCATCCTGGTCAAATATGTTCGCGTACTTTAGGAGCAGTTGTTTTGCCTTACTCTGATATGCTTCCTCTAGTCCCTGCATCCATGCCGTGATGTCATTTGAAAGATCAGTATTACTAGCTGAAACGTGTTCCTGGAGCTGTTCACAGTTAATAACCACTTCAGCCTCTTGGCATCTTCCCAAAATAGCTCCTTTAGTCAGTTTGAGTGGTGACTTGAACTCATTGAGTACTCTTACCGGAATACGTCCATCTTGTTTTGTCATAGCCAGGGTTTTTCCTACAAGTATGTTTAGTGCTGATTTGTTTGCTGCTTCGACAACCCACAATTTGTTTGTCCCACAATCTCCATCAACCTTTGCCCAGATGACTGCTTCGGATTTTGGTGGTATTTGCTGACTCTCTTCCACCAGCACTCGTTTACTGCTGTAGCCTCTCTCGTAGCCGAAATTAAGTGGTACATCCATGTTTTTATATCGCATCGTCTTGCTTTGCATGTCGATCTTGATGCCCTGGTCGATTAAGAAGTCCACTCCAATTATGATTTCATCAACAATTTCTGCCACTATAAAATTGTGTACTACCATGACGTTCCCAATTGCGACTTCACATTCTACTTCTCCAATTACCTGGGTGTCCTCTCCCGTGGCTGTACGTAATCTTGCTCCAAGCAATGGTCTTATCTTTTTGTTGACTAAATCCGCTCGAATGATGGAATGAGATGCACCCGTATCTACAGTCAATAACCGTTCCTTTCCGTCCACATGTCCTCCAACAGTAAGGTTGCTCGATCTTCTTCCAATCTGCGAGATAGAGATTATGGGGCATTCAATTGCGGGAGCCAGCTGTCGCCCCTTGCGGCTGACTCGATTTAGTTTAACGATTGAGTGGTCTTGGATATTTGCTCATCACCTTCTGCTCTGCGTTTACGACCACCCACATTGTTGGAGCTATTGGGACCGCTGCTGCAATGTCGTGCAATATGACCTGGGTTGCCGCACTTGAAACATTTAATAACTCCGGCATTTTTCTGTTGTGATCCCTTCAGTGCTTCCAAAATAGTGTCTACCCAATCTGGTCTTTCCACTTCTACACGATGAGCTTTGTATGCTGGTTTACTCAATAGTGAGGCCGTTTCCTGAGTCAATGCATGTGATACCGTTTCAGAAAATGTCAGCTTTGGGTTTGCGTATGTAGCTCGCTTCGTTTCCACGTCCCGTATGGCATTTATGAAACTCTGGATTTTTACCCTTTCAGTGTATTCCACGGGTGCGTCCGCATTTGCAAGATGAGCCAATCTTTCAATATCTGAAGCAAACTCCTGCAATGTTTCATTTGCTTTTTGGTAGCGGTTTTGCAACTCAATTTGGAATATCTGTTTCCTATGCTCGCTTCCGTAACGTCTCTCTAAAGCGCTCATCAATGTTTCGTAGTGGTTCCGCTCGTACTCTGGGATGGTCTGTAAGATTTCCGCGGCAGGCCCTTTCAGTGCCACGAACAGAGCTGCAACTTTATCTTCAGCATTCCATTGGTTCACTGCTGCGGTCTTCTCAAACTGTAGCTTAAAGACCTGAAAAGGAACAGAACCGTCAAAGGATGGTGTCTTTAACTTTGGATTACTCGCTGAAACAGCTGGGCGGTTTAGTTGTAACTGCTTCATACGACCTTTTAACGCTTCTATTTCGGCATCAATTTTGTCCTCGAGTTGTAAAATTTTTGCATCCTGCTCTTCCAGTTTCACAAAGAGCTGCGCTGATACCTGTTCCGAAATTTGTGCCGACATTTCAGATATACGTGCCTCTTGCGCTTCCAGTTGAGATGCCAAATATGTCTTCTGTTCTTCCATCTTGGATGTTATACGTGTCTCCTGCGATTCTAGTTGTGATGCCATATATGTCTTCTGTTCTTCCATCTTGGATGTTATACGGTTCTCCTGCGATTCCATATATGTCTGCTGTTCTGCCAGTTGAGATGACACTGTCGATGTTTGAGCAGATATTGCAGCTAAAATCATGTTCAAGTCTGTACTGGTAACCGTCTGCGATGTTTCGTTCTTCTCTTCAATTTTTGTTGTCTCCTCGCCATCAAGATGAAAGACATGCTCTTCCACATCAATTCCTTCTGCTTCCATTGCTTCTCGTAGCCGTGCCTGAAGTTCGAGTTTAACGCCGCTTGTATTCAATCCACGGCTCTCCAACTCCTTCTTCAGTTGCGGGATCTTCAATTCACTTAACTTTGCCATGTCCTTGTTGTCCTCTAGAATTTATTCAACAATTCCTCTTCTGACACCAATTGTAACGAATTTTCTGCAAATCCTCTTATTTGCAATCCTCTGCTAAGTTCGAATCACTAAACTGTTGAATAAATAACTCCAATATTGAATGATGGAAAAATGGCCTTTATTAAGTACTTCACAATAACACTCAAACTGTGCAACGAATAGCTTAATAACCAAACTGATATCTTAAAGGAAACTGACTTTCAAAATAATAGTGCTATTGCTCGCTAGATATCGTCTTACTCGTAACTGCTTGACAATTCAAATCAAACTGAATTCCTTCTTACTCGCTGGCGCCGCTTTTATAGTTTACGCTGCATACTTCTAGGCTCTTCGATTTCCAGAAGTTACTAGTTGTTTCGGCTACAAAATCGCCAGCCACAACTACGTGCACAAATTATTGCTCTCTCTTGTGACAACTCAGATAAGGTATATGCATGTGTTTGTAGTTTACAGTCTCCCGCACACACATAAGCGTATAAGTAAATTCATCGGTGTGTGACATCTCATCTCTCGCTGCCTTGTATGTAAATGTTGCTCGTCGGAATGTGTACATATGTGTAGACGCAATTATTGATTCGTTTATGTAGATACATAATGATTGAATTATTGATGTGCATTCACGTCACTGCTTAGATCGGCTTAGAGCTGGCAGCACTCCTTAGTTTTGCTAATATTCGTAACAATATTATTATTGAAGATTGTTCTAGACACGAACTATAATAAAACACGTGCTTTCTCAATCGTTCTATTTTATTTAACAAAAGTAATTTGTACCAAAGTTAAGGTACATTACAAAAATAATTAAGAATTTTCTTTTTTAAACACGGTTGCACCTCGGCAGTACTTAGTTGGGCAAGCCCTTCGAGTGTACATATTTCTTCCATTAAAATATTCTCAGAAAAAGTCTGCCTTAGCGGATCCCGTTCGGACTCGGTATGAGAACATGTAGGCCCGTCAATTTGTATCAAAACTAAAAAATGAGCGCACCACTAATTGGAAGAGAAGCTTGGCTCTTATCTCCCCTGCAGTGCAACGTGCCAAAAAGCTTTTATTTTTATTATTAGATGTTGTTGCAACACCTTCGAACTCATCCTACTAATAGATTTTATAAGTTGTGGCTGTATGCACATGCGATTAATACAAATCGGCGCATCTTATAGGTCCAGCCATTCATTTTCATCGAAATTTTTCAACGAAGATCCACATAAACTGAACTTTTTAACAGGTTTGGACATGGGCATGTTGCCGAGAAGGCGTTGGTTCCCAATTACAATTGAAAAGATGGTTGGTGCCATGTGGGAACACGTCGCATGCAGGGCATATATTACGTGTGTCGAGGTTGATTCTGGAAAAGTATGAGTGTAATCTGTTACAGTATCCAGAAAGAAGTTGGGCCAGAGTGACTCGTGCTAACCTTGATAGTCTGCTTTCCTCTAAAGAAAGGTTTGAAAAATATATATAGAGAGAACGGGGTTCACCGTGCTTTCATCGGGGTTATGCTTATCTGGATCGAACGGCTGAGTTGGTAGGTGTCGGATCTTACCATAGTTTTAACGGAAATATTTCCTTGTCCCTTTGGGCGCTAGATGAATGAGTTGTTTGCTGTGTTGTGATTTTGTGAATTTGTGATAATTCAGCAATATCTGCCCGTTCAGCTTTTCATTATGCTCTTTTACATTGGTGTTCAGGGGTCAAAAGAATACATCCCATGGCAGTTTTGAGTGCAAAATTTGGCAGGCCGCCAGCATTTTCCCGTGTGTGTGTTGTTAGCAGCTTTCCTTAATTTTTTCAACAATTGCTGCCGGCAATGGACTTGATGATTTTGTTGCGGCTTTGTACTTTAAATACAATCTCGGAGGCATGTGCCTTGAAGGTAAGGGTGCTGTCGAATGTTATATGTACCTCAGATCTTTGGTGTCGACAACGAAAAAATAAAAAATGAAAGGATTTTAATATTCAGATTACATCTAATTAACACAATGAAATCGAAAACATACATTTACAAACAACAAAATTTGAAAGGCAAAATGAAATGCCTGATGCGCGTCAAGGTCATAGAATACATTTCAGTTCGTTTTATTTCCGCCGGAAGAATACCGGAAATCCGGACACATTTTCCAGCGGAGGCCGAAACTCTAGCGAGAATAAGGGATATAAACCAACACATCAGATTGTTAGTGGATGAACAAAAGCGGGCTATGGTCCACCGTAAAGTCCCTATCGAATCCGTTCAAGCACAACAACAAAATTTCCATCGCCTTTGGCGATAAAGTGCTGTCGAATGCGAAAAAATGCGCGATCGCCTTTTGCCGACAATATATAATGCATCTACGGTTGAGAAAATCAGACGGCGGGCCAACAGACGCGCACACAAACATAAACCCAGTGTGTCCCCAATTACCATCACCATCAAAGAGGTTGAAGATGCGCGTCATCTCAGTGTAACCCCATTTTGGTGCGAAGCACTGCTACAACAACAACATCCATCTAAAGCATTGGGCCCAGGCAGCATAGTCATGCCAATGCTTATAAAACTAGGCAAAAATGGATTTAATTATCTAACGCATGTCTTCAACCTGCCCCTTTCCACCTTTGTCATCACCGAAAAATGGAAAACGGCCAAGGTGGTCCCGCTACTAAAACCTGGAAACCAGCTGACATAGGAGATTCTTATCGTCCGATATCTCTCCTATCGCGAGAAGCCAAGACACTTGAAGCCATTCTGCTCCCCTACTTTAAAGCAAACTTTCAATTAGAATAGAGATATTGGCGTATCAAATAGAAGAAACGATGTTCTGCACAATAAATGGAGACGCACCTACTCATAGGGTAGGAAGCTGTCACAGTTTGCCAGATCTGTCCATCGTGAGCGCCGGTCTGGTAAACTGCGTCAAATGGCAGCCGATGGTAACATTGGCATCTGACCACCTGCCTATACTTATTTCGCTCGAGCGAACCGCCGACTTTATCGTCACCGAAAACCGCACTTTCACAAACATTAAGAAAGGAAAGTGGGATGAGTACAAATACTTTACAGACAATCGCTTTGCTGCCCTCCTTATCCTGACTGATGCTCGCCAAGGGCAACGTACTTTCCGCAAGGGCATTGAACCCGCCTCGGCTCTCTTTGTTCCCGCCGGAACAATTCCGAAAATCCGGCCTAATTTTCCGGCGGAGGCCGCAAATTTAGCGAGAGAACGTGACTCTATAAGGCAGCACGATCCCGGCGACCCTCAAATAAGGGATATAAACCAACGCATCAGATTTCTTGTGGATGAACATAAGCGGGCGAAATGGGAGGATCATTTAAGGGACTGCACCCTCTCTGCCGGTGTGGGTAAGCTTTGGTCCACCGTAAATTCATTTTACAAGTTAGACGGCGAGCCAACAGACGCGCACATAAACATAAATACAGCGCGTCCCCAATTACCATCACCGCCAAGGAGGTTGAGGATGCCATCGGTCATGATAAACCATATAATGCAGTGGGCCCAGACGGCATAGCCATGCCGATGCTCAAAATCCTAGGTAAAGAGGGATTTAAATATCTAGCACATGTCTTCAACTTGCCCCTTTCCACCTACCTTTGTCATCCCCGAAAAATGGAAAATGGCCAAGGTGGTCCCGCTACTAAACCCTGGGAAACCAGCTAACATAGGAGATTCTTATCGTCCGATATATCTCCTATCGCGAGAAGCCAAGACACTTGAAGCCATTCTGCTCCCCTACTTTAAAGCAAATTTGCAACTAGCCAATAATCCGCATGGCTCCCGAAAATTATATAGCACAGCCACCGCGCTAAATGCCATTAGAACCCAGATAAATTGCGGTTTAAATCAAAATCCTCACCACAGAACAGTACACGTTGCGCTAGACCTATCAGAAGCTTTTGATACGGTAAACCATGGCATGTTACTGCAAGACCTGGAAGGGTGTACCTTTCCCACAAGTCTTAAAAGGTGGACCGCAAATTATCTGGGTGGTCGGCAGGCATCGGTGCAATTTAGAAACGCAACATCAAAACCAAGAAGAATTAAACAAGGGGTGCCACAGGGTGATGTCCTATACCCACTTTTGTTTAACTTATACATATCAAAGTTACCTTCGCCACCAGAAGGAGTTACTATGGTTTCCTACGCCGATGACTGCACAATAATGGCCACAGGCCCATACCTACAGATCGATGAGCTTTGCGACAAAATAAACAGCTACCTCCCTGATCTCTCCAGTTTTTTCACCTCGTGAAACCTGACATTATCACCGACTAAATCATCGGCGACCTTATTTACAACATGGACGTCCCATGGACGACCATTTTGAACATCCACATCGATGGCACTACGCTACAGACTGTCCTACACCCCAAAATCTTGGGTGTGACGTTTGATCAGGATATACATTTTGGTGAGCATGCAGACGCAATTGTACCGAAAATCCAGAGCCGTAATAAAATCCTCAAATCTCTTGGTGGCAGTACATGGGAAAAATATAAAGAAACACTCATTACCACTTATAAAGCAATTGGCCAGCCGATTGCATGCTATGCGTCCCCGATATGGTCGCCAAGCCTAAAGACCACTCACTGGAAGAAGCTACAGGCCTGCCAAAATACTGCCCTCAGAACCGCCACGGATTGCCTTCTTATGTCCCCGGAACACCATCTACATAATGAGGCGAGAATACTCCCCATCAGGGAAAGAAATGAGATGCTAACCCAACAGTTCCTGTTGAATACCCAGAAACGTGGGCATTCCAACAGACATCTGATTGATGAGCCAACACCGCCCAGGGGTTAAGTAGTCATCTCCGTAAGCATTATGACGAAATACTGCACCTGAGAACGCAGCCGTATGACGATAAAAAGCACAAGCAGGTCCTCAGTGAAATCCACAAACAGGCGTCGGACCTCTATGTCAGGAATTGACCTGTGAATCCTGTACTCAAAGAAAACACTAGCAGAGGAGGAACGCACTCTCCCTAGGGAAACGCGCGTCACTCTATCCCAACTTCGATACTGTTACAGGTTAAACTCTTACCTATCCAGAATCAACCCCGACATACAAAACATATGTCCTGCTTGTAACGTATCCCCACGTCACCAATCATCTCTTCAACCGTATTCTGGAACCAACGCCTCTAACCCCTCTCATTATGGTCCATCCCCTGTTGAAACAGCTAGTTTCCGTGGGCTCCTGTTAGAGGATGTTGATGATAATTAGTGATCGGTCGCACCTATTGGATGGGGCGAAGCTCTGCTACAACAGCAACAGCCCCTGGTTGGGAAAAATCCCGAGACCCTCCGTTACATAGAACCGGCTGCCGTGGGAAATGCAAAAAGTTTGTCTGCGTATGCTCTCTCATTATGGTCCATCCCCTGTTGAAACAGCTAGTTTCCGCGGGCTCCTGTTAGAGGATGTCGATGATAATTCGTGATCGGTCGCACCTATTGGATGGGGCGAAGCTCTGCTACAACAGCAACAGCCCCTGGTTGGGAAAAATCCCGAGACCCTCCGTTGCATAGAACCGGCTGCCGTGGGAAATGCAAAAAGTTTGTCTGCGTATGCTGTATATAAATGGTAGGTATTGAAATCGTCTACAATGATGTGATTTTCGCCAGTGAGAAAAGCACTGACATTAGGGCGGTGTCCACAGGAGCAGTAAATAACAGGGGGATGTAAATGCTTATGATTCCCAGATTCGCATGCTGACCGAACAGATATTTCTTGCCGCTTCAGGACACTTCCTGCAGCCGATTGAATTATTTAGAGGACAGGGTGATAAGTGCGTGGCCGCCTCCACTTCCATATGTAGACACAGGTACTAAGTACTCAGCCACATACATATTTCTAATAATCTATAAAAAAAAAATCGTTTTCTTTGTCGCTAGTTAAAATGATTATATTTATTAAAATTCATATTCACGCACAAACAGCTTAAAAACTATATATATACATATATTGATATGAAAATTTGTATTAAAAACGGAGTTTAAAAATTGTTCAACGCTTATGTTAAAACTTTTCTTTCTGCAAGCGATTAAAAGAAGACAAGCAATAATAAAATAAGACATACATTGTAAAATAAAAGTAGCATTCACAACACCTAAATTGCGCGTACAAAACTAAACTAAATACATACATCAAATACAACTTACAACATTCGTAAGCTAAAACAAATATAAAACGAAATCCAATAATATAAATAGCAAAGAAATGTTAAAACTGCAAACACATTTTTTTTGTAAAATAAAGTTGTAGTTGTGTATAGATGAAGGTTTTATGTCTTATTTGGCAAAAGAAAAGATTTCAATGTTTTAAGCTTATCAAGCACATATATTCTAAAATATTCACGTAAATAGTTGTAATATTTATGGATTAGCTTTCTTTTTATGCATAAAAAGCTATCCATTCATTCGAGAACATATTGAAAAATCTGCAGAGTATTTCTAAAAAATGGCCCAGGTAAAATAATATCAAGTTTAAAGGTAGCGCTTAATACTTTCCCATTTCCTATGTGCTGGTTTTATTTGGTTTGGTTTGAGGCGTGATATATATCCGGTTTGACTACACAAGACCTTTTTGTAGAGCATTCAGATCCCCATAAGGGCATGCACTGATCTTTCTTATCAAGCAGCTCTTTATTATGTCAAAATAGCCCCCTTATTTATAAAAAAATGCAAACTACACTATGAAACACATTTCAGTACAAATTTCCAGTTATAATAGCTTTATAAAACAATATAATGTTTTAGAGCAAGGGTATAAATAGTTATTTAAAAAAAAAATTACAAAGTGCTAAAAAGGTAACAAAGTGCTACCTATAATATAATGAGCAGCTAACTTTAGCACCTTCTTTATTTTGCCTATGAATATGTCTCATCTATCTTAACGGGGTCATTTTTAGGAACACTCAAGATTTTAGATACGTTTCAAAAAGGAGTGTGTCTTTCTTTCTGATTTGAATTGAATATATTCCAATCCACACACAACACACCATAAATCTAAAAATGTGATATAAAACCTTTACTTATACAAACTTTTTAAGAGGACTAAATAAAAATCTATGGCGCATGCGCTGCGTTCGGCATTGTCAATGTTGTTTGAAAATTTACACCTGGCATTGGGGAAGTATAACTTGGATTAGCGTAATTCACAGGCATATATGAGCCACTTGTCATGCTATTATATTGTTGTTGACCTTGCTGCTGTAAGGGCATATTACTTTGATGTTTTGGATTTTTTAGCGATTTCGAATATGAACATCCACTTATAAATATAGGTGGGATATGATGGCGTTGTGATGGATGGAAATATTCTAAGCTACCAAACTGTACATGATTAAGCACATAGTGTACCACAAATCGTGATTGTGTTACCGCGATAGGTAAAAGTTTGAGTGATACAAAACGTAAACCTTCATAGCCGGTATCGAATAGCGAGACGGGATAAGCCTGGTATGGACGATGTGGCAAAGCACCATTTGTGCCAGTCGTTATATAACATAAAGCTAATACTATTTGTGTATCATTTAAATTATGCTTTAAAGGTGGTTTATTACGATACTTTGGCATAATTGTGCCAAATATACGATGTCCTGCCACAACCAAATTTTGTAAATATGTTGCAGTGGTATGCACTTGAAAACTTTCGTGATAAGATTGAAGCAGGGCATCCTCATTTATAGCGGACAAAGTAGCCACCGCCCAACTCAGATCGATAATCTCATTTAAATCGAAGCTCAGTTCGTGTGGTATTTGAAATGATGCAATAAATCCAACAGAGTGTTCGTCATGTGTGACCATACCCACTGTAATATACCAAAATATATATAATAAATGTTTAATTGGCTTACATTAGTAATTTTGAATTTGTAGCTTTGATGCATATACTTACAAAGGTGTGCATTATCTTTTTGTACAAAAAATACATAATTATAATCGGGAAATGTTCCAATCGTCTCTAAAAGTACGCAAACCACTTCACATATACGCGAGTGTATATCGACGAGCTCATGTGATTGTAGCGCACAGAATATTGCGCGTGCTGTACCATTTGCATTGCGCAGCATTACTGCTCCATACTGTAGGCCTTCGTTTTCATAGTAAGTACCAAAAATTATAACAGGTATTTGCCAACAATTTGCTATACATTTTAGCCGCAGCATAGCATCGAAATCCGTCTTGCACATGCGATGCAAAGATTGTCTTTAAAAAATGAGTAAGTATCAAAATGTATACCTGAATGCTTTAAAAATAGTTTACAGAACTGTTTAATTATACGGGGTTTCCCTTTCTTTACATCAACAACTTCCGCTATATCAGACTTTCGCTTTCCACAAGCCCCGACTCTTCCTACCCCACTCTTTCTTAACTTTCAAACTCTTGTCTTCGTTGGGACCGTTGGTATGGCATCGGGCATACTATCCCTATACCAAACTCTGGTTCAGCCCCATATTCCGATCATTTGTTGTTGACTATTGCTTTTATGTTTAACCACGATTTATAAACTAATAATAAAATGTAATTAATGAATAACAATTTTTCACGTCAGAAATACTAATTGCATTCAAATATTCTCACAGCAATTGGATTCCGTAACAGCCCTGAATTAAAAAGCATTGGTGCGAAACAGTGGTAAAACATTAAAAACGCACTAAATTACTGTTCAATGCGATTTTTTCCAAAAGTAATTATTAAACAAACAGTTCTGATTTAAAATCATCATCTAAACTTACTGCTCTGATGGCTTCGCCCATTCAAGCCCAAGGCGTTGACCACGCAAGACAGTTCCCTGCAACTGCTGCAAACATTTTTCAGCTGCTTCACGGGTAGTGAAATCGAAAAATGCTGTAGTACGCACTTTTGAAATTTTACGAATCTCCTGGCGCGGTACGCAATGGACAAGCAAATCGATAATGTCCCGATTATTCACCGAAAGATCAACATTGCGCACGAAAAGTGTTTTATTCTGTAAGAAACAAAAAAGTTTAAAATTATTTGTACAGAATTCCATGCCCAATGCAAATAAAATTTTAAAACTTACCGATTTAGACAAATCAGTATCGCGCTCCGTATTTGCCCAAACAACTTTCAAATCACGATCCCACATGCGTATTACTCCTGGTGTTGTACTCTTCTTTGCTTCTAAAGCTTCTAAGTGTGATGGAAAATGTATAAAGACATGTCCGCGGTTTTTTTGTTCATAAAACTTTCCGTTCATTATAATTTGCTGGCATCCATCAAATCTTTCTAACTTTGCATTATTACACCTATCAGCGGCGCCCATTTCACCATTTGTACGTTGCGGAATAGCTGCACTACGCGAATATATACGTTGCATTGTAGGAAAGACAGCCCTTAGCTTGTCTTCAATCTCTGCCTCACTCAAATGTTTTGGTATATTGCTTACAAACAAACAGCATTTTTCGTATGAATGCAAAATCTCTAATTTACGGCCAGTTGAAACATAGAAATGACGTAGTACTTCCATCGCACAATCTGCATCATCTTCACTCGTGTACTTAACGTATGCGTAACCACGATTTGCCTACAAAACTTTACATAGCACAAATGTATACATTTAAATTTTTAAGGATTTTACCTGATTAAAATCCATGGGCAAGCGTATTTCATATATACGTCCAAAACGTAAAAACGGTTGTATTAAGTTTTGTTCATTCAAATCTCTTGGTATACGGCGCACAAACAATTCACAAGTACTTGATGGTGGTGGGCCTTGCCAACCTTCAGGGGGACCAAGGACCTTCCGACCATTCATTTGCATAAGTGTGATTTGTTGCTGCTGTGTGTTGTTTGCATGGGGTGACGTAGAAATTGATGACTGTGGTGGGGATGGGGTAACAGTGCTTGTACTGCCACAATCAGATGAAGGAACCGGTGATGACAATGGATACGTGAAATGCAATGGCGTACACATTGTTGTGTACATATGCTGATTTGCAACATTAGCTATTGTATATGCCATTAAAATTATTAAAATACGTTAAATTCCCTATTTTAAGTAAATTTTTAAGTAACACAAATAGAACTATTATAATTTTTCCGTTGAATGACAGCGGCGCCTGGAATATTTTTATTTGAATTCCTAGTATATTCATTTCCCGTTATTGATCGGCACTGCCAGATAAATTTGGTGACGACATTTTCAATGCAGAGTTGTATGCGGATTGTGGTACACTACAATTTGTTGTGCGTTGATGCGAGATTGATGTGGTAGATTTTTCGTTTCGTTTAGTCATAATATGGAAATGCTTTTAGGCAAATGGTTGTAGGTTTATGGTGTTTAGGAGCCACTTTATAATTATTTTGATTAATTGCTCTATTTTTGACGAAAATGTGTATGAAAGTTCGGCGGTGTCGTGTCGAATAATTTCCGAAACAGTTACCCCGGTCAAGCAAGCTGCAATAGAGCTGGATTCGATTAGATTTTTTTAAGAATCGATTTTTTCGATTCGATTCTAGAAAAAATCGATATAATCGATTAAATCGAAACGAACAAAGTTTATTTAAATTTTGCTTGTTCTTTGTAACACTGTACTTACTTACATACGTACTTAAGCTCCATTACTGATACTTAGCATAGACTTGACTTGGCGTTCGAACTGTCACTTACAGTTCTGTTAAATGAACATTGCATGATACTGATTACTCAAAACTTAACTTGACTTAGAAGTCTGTTGAATTTTGATTTTCTATGTAAGTTCTAAGTGACGTTTACATTTTGAGATGCCATTTGTTTGTTTCCATTTCATTTTGACATTTTGTCATACAAATTGACATTTATTTAAAAATAAATTTCAACGCTGATTATGATGCCAGATTTTATGCGCCAAGTGGAGTATAATCGCGGCTAAGTTGCCAAGTTTACGCCAAGTCAAGTCAAGTCTATGCTAAGTATCACTAATGGGGGCTTTAACCATTTACTCGATTTTTCCCTGACAAATAAAGCAGGCAGGGTTGTACCGAGACTGGTGCAAGCGGTGCGGCGCACCAGGGCCCCAGATCCGAGGGGCCTCCAAACCCCAAAGTCGCAAAAGTTTCACCGAAAAATATATAGGTACACTAAATTATGGGAAACATTTTTTTTTTTTTATTTTATTCAAATACTAATCCAAAAGCAGATATCGGGATGGACGTCTAGGATAGAATTTGAGCAAAATACCGTATTCTACACATACCAAACGTTGATTTAGACCATCCACTAAAAATTCTCGGCTTCGCCTTGGATTTTTAACAGTGGATGAGCGAAAATCTATGTTCGAATGTGCCGATTGAGCTACTATTAGTATCTGAAAATTATATGATTATTGAAAGATTTTAAGCCCTTTAATATATAATCGTGTAAATGGACACAATGAAATTCCACATATATACGAACGACTCGAGACTCGAGAACCGTGCACGCAGATTATATTAAAACCTAGTAGGAAGTAGAGGGACCCATAACTCGCAACACGCGTTGAAGTTATGATGTTTCTGAGGTTTTACATTGAGTATTAGTCATTAATTTGCTAGTCAAATGTAGTGATATAAGAATACTTATTTTTTTGTAACGCTGATCACTTGTGATTAGCGATACAAGTAGTACGACACTTTGGCTGTAAAAAAGCGTAAAGAAACTATGTATGCAACATAATATAAAAATACCCTACAAGCAAAACCTTTTGTGTCCTATAACCTTTTTTTAGTACAAGGGCCTCCTGTGAATTTTGCACAAGGGCCCCACGACGTCCGGTACGGCACTGAAAGCAGGACAGTTTCTGTCTCGTTTCGTTGACTGCCGACAAAATTGGAAGCATCAAGGAATGCCATATGGGTCTTCACTTGATCATTTCATGGGAAGGTAATTAGTATAGTGTATATATAGTATATACCGAAATGTCAAAAGAAAAAATAATAATTTGGGTACATTCGATTTTTGATTACAAAAACAAAAACTTTTAAACGGCAATATATCGGCTGTATGTTTGTAAGTGTACCCAGTCTGTATTAGCAATATAGGAGTATTACATACATACATGATCATACTAAAAAAGAGATAAACACATTTTCAATATATTGCTTACCAGAAGTGCGGAGAAATTTCTTCATCTTTCTCTCGAAGCCAACAATAAAGCTAAATTTATAAAAATAATAAAAATTACAGAATATGTATTTCCTCAAGCGTCCGTAAAGCAGATGAAAACCTTGATGCCTAAAGAATCGAATCGATTTAAAAAAAAATCGATTCTACATTTCTAAAAAAAAGATCGATTAAACCGATTCAGAATCGAATCGAAATCCAGCTTGAAGCTGCAACACCTGAACACAGCTTGATATACGTATGTGACCATGCCTTAACTATCTATAATAAATCAGTTAAGTGAACGGTAAAAAAGCACGAAAATTTTTATAAAGACTCGTTAAATTAATTAAGTTGTGTGTTGTTTAATTAATTAAGTTATAATTAAGAAAATCGCTTTGGATTTAATTTTAATCTCAACGTTATAACTGTTATTTTTATATCGTAACGGCAGACCAGCCATTTTGCATGATCAATTCCCCTTGGTGAGTTTATCCTAAAAGTGTGCTTTAAATTTTATTCTTCAGCAAATCTTTTGCGTCTAAGTGCAGTTTTTTTTCACAATAATCACAAATTTCTACAGAAAATCGCGAATAAATTGTATTGTTCAGACGCTACCAGTGAATTAAATGAGAGTGGCTTTATTTAGATAAGTGATCTATAAATAAAATTTTACGAACGCTGATTTTAGTAAGCAATGTCTAATTCGTCGTTTATGTCCAGTTTGGACGCGCACTCTTCTGCTTGTTGGTCGCCAAGAAGCTGGTCTACTTCCTCAACCGCTGACAGTTCACCAAATTCCAGCTTGTCTAGAACAGAAGAGCTCTTCGAAAAAGCAAAATCTTTACCAGCTATTTTGGAAAATGGACGCAAAGTATTTGGTCCACCACTTGATTATGTCGGTGCACGCCCTTCTTACAAATGCGAATTGTATGTAGCCAAATTGCCCAAGTCATTGGATGAGGTGCGTTTTATCGCTTGGCTATTTCGTTGTGGTGTTGTTTATGAAATGCGTCTTATGATGGAATCATTCGACATGACGCGCGGTTATGCATTTGTACGTTACACTCAAGAATATGAAGCTTTGGCAGCATATGAATTATTGAATTTTGTGTTCCTTAATGGGGAACGTTTGAGTGTATATCGTTCGCAAGGAAAGAATCGTCTATATATAAGTAACATCCCAAAGCAATTACCTCTTGAATTGCTTGAAAGTGGATTTAAGAAAGCTTTTCGTGATATGGAACATTGTACAGCGCATGCATCAAGAGCTGATGAGGCAGCAAAGGGTGAACTGAACCGTGGGTATGCTTTTATTGAATTTTATGATCATGAAACAGCTTTGGAAGCAAAAAAGCGTACAACACCCGGACGTATGCGTATGTGGGGTAATGACTTGAAAGTGCAGTGGGCTAAACCAAAATCAATAGTTGACAATAATGCTGGACAAAAGGTAAGTGATTTGTAGAGAGGGAGTATGATTTGTTTGTTTCCTTTTTGTCTGATTTATTGAACACTTTAGAAGACGCGCTCGATATGGCAGCAACCGAGGTATGTATAAATGTATGTACATATACATACATATTACATCCTAAACCAAAAATAGTCCACTAAAATTGAATTGAGTTGATCAAGCATGAGTTTATATAAACTTACGTTATTTTAATACTATAAAGAAACATTGCACATAAAGCTACAATTTTTTCAGTTTATATTCAGAAAGTTATTTTATTATTTTATTTATAACATTAGCTTACAACACAAATCTTATAGGCTAATTTTGTTAGGAGCTATAACAACAAGGCTTTAAGATGGTTAGGTAATTCTCTATGACAGCATGACACTTTGACACGCGTGGCAGGTATGCCTTTCGTAAGAGGCGACTAAAATACCAAATTCAAGGGGTTGTGTAGCGCAACCCTTTCAGGTTGCCAGCGCAATATATAGCTTCTTCAAACCCAATTGTCAACCTCACCTATCCGTGGCGAATCCTGTTTCATTAACAGCCGAACTCTGGCGACCCCAAACTCCTCATGGATCTAGGGGTTGGGAGGGCGTGAATGTCAAGAAGGTCGCATGTGGTCATAACAAATCGTTCCCGAGATGGTCGGGCTTGGTAACGGATCTGCATTCGGCAAAGAACCATGAACATCGATAACACTCCCCAAGGCCTTCGGGTAGTGTTCTTATGGCTACAACAATGCTTTTTGGACGTGTATTAAGAGTGTCATGCCGTCAGGCCCGTCGAGTAGGGAGGGGGAATGGGGGATTCCCCCCGGGCACGGGGTTTCTGAGAGGCCCGCGAGTTAGAGGTACTAAGACGTTTTTTAATTCAAGAAATAATTTGGTTGTTCCATGTGCAATTTTTAAGCCGAATTTCAAAAGCAACGAATATCTGCATTTCGTTTAATTAACTTAGTGACAGAGCCCAGCAACTGGGTCTTTGTTATCGGAAAACCAACTTCACCCAATTCTAGAATCCATTGCTCCAGATACATCTCTTTAGAGCTTGTCAATACAGTTGGACCCCCTATTTTGCCTGGATTTTTAATGTGTCTAATATCGTTGTTTTTGGAACCTTGTATGTTTTCGCAGCCTGGTTTATGCTCATTTTTTTCTCTTATCTCTTGTAACGCTTTTTCTATATTCTCCTGCGAATACTTCAACTTTTTCTTTTTATCCATGACGACTAACCTGGAAAAAATACATGCGATAACAAGCACACAAAAACCAAAAGCAACGGAGTTGGACGGAAACAGGACAGCGAAATAAATCTTATCCAGATTCCGACGAAACCCAAATTTACCTAATAAGTCCTCGAATCCGAGTTTTATTCTAATTTTTTAGCACGTTTCTACTTCCACGGACTTAAAAGAATCTAACAATATAGTAATTATGCAATTATATCTAATAAACTTAAAGTAAACGACTTTAAAAGCCGATTGATTTTTCGAAATGAATTGGAAATAAAGCGAAAAAATTAAAGAAAAAAAAACTTTTTTAAAAATAAGCTTTTATTATTTTGGTTAATAAAATTAACTAAAAAGTAAACAATAAATTAACTCTAAAGAAATATAACACTTTATAAGTTCATTGTAAGCTTAAACGATAATTAGGCTTTTTCGTCTGCGACAAAAAAATTCTATATTGTACATAATTATATATTTTTAACATTAAAACTTTACACCTAAATTAATAAATCTTACAGTTTATATCACAGTCCAAATTGTTCTAAAAAAAAACCTGTTAAATTTTGATGGTATAATTAAGAACATTTAGGATCTCTTTTTCTTGCTATCGCAATGTAACACGCTTTTATTAGAACAATTAGGACTGTGATATAAACTGTAGGCTTTAATAATTTAGGTGTAAAGTTTTAATGTTAAAAATATATAATTATGTACAATATAGAATTTTTTTGTCGCAGACGAAAAAGCCTAATTATCGTTTAAGCTTACAATGAACTTATAAAGTGTTATATTTCTTTATAGTCAATTTATTGTTTACTTTTTAGTTAATTTTATTAACCAAAATAATAAAAGCTTATTTTTAAAAAAGTTTTTTTTTCTTTAATTTTATTTTTTACTTTTTAGTTCGTTTTATTAACAAGTAATAGAAGCTTGTTCTTAGAAAAGCCTTTTTCTTAAACTTAATTTAAATATGAATTTTTTTTTTATTTTTAGTAGGGTAAATTATTATGGCTTTGGCCGTGTAAATTATTATGGTGTATTTGTATATTTTAGATTTAATGCACAATTAATATGTGTGTGTTTGAGCGGCCAAATAATAACAGTAGTATTGCTAACGTGCTGCTTAGTTGATGGAATGTCGCTAATTTCCTAGCGATGATCAGCAGATTGTCAATATTTCGTTCAACGGACGCGCGAAATTGCCACATCTGCTCAAATTTTCCAAGATTTTCCAATCTTGATTTAACTTAAGCTGTTATGCCAATATTTTTCAGCCAGCTTTTTTCAAATAGGTAATTTTTCCAAAAGCAAAATAAATTACAGAAAAGATTACAGAGTTAAACAGCCTTAAAAATTCAGCTATGTTGGTTATACACAGAAATACAGCAGAGGGTTGTGTCTCCGCTTTTCGCAAGCGTTGAGATTCACCACGCGTGACACGCGTGATTCACCACCTCCAAATATCACAATCCACGGATAGGTACCGGCGGGTTTGTATGGGACTTAGGCTGTTATGCCAAAGTAAATACAAATCTTTGCCGATAACTGTGTTATCGATTAATTTATCGAACTCTAACAAAGTAATATTGCATTGTCATCGGAGTTATATATGTGTGCAAAATTTCAGCTCAATCGGACACCGGGAAGTGTATCAAATTTAACTTGCAAGATTCCATTACAGACAACAAAAGTGAAACTAAATAAAAGCTTATAAAATAGAGCAAACTAACGTAAATTACAAAAAATCCACTAAAGTAAATAGGTCGGATACCGGTATATTATATATAAAATATCTTAAATGAATAAGTAAATAAGCACTAAACACTCACAAAATAACATAAAAAAATATTAAATTAGTTTAAGTTACAAACTTGCAAATTTCTGTTACTGACCAAATGGTCGGTATTAAGAATGTTAATATTTTTAGAGCCCCTCATTACGTCCACAATTAATTGACCCATTAATATATTAAGATAATCAAATTTTTCTTGCATATTAAAATTTAAAGACGTTAAAACACTAATAAATCAATAAATGTCAAACTTACCGCTGAATAGTTTAAAAAAATCTTACTTCTTATTTTGGCAGATTTATGTTTTCTTCGCATCAAATTTGATGCGAACTGTACTGCTGCGTAGCTTTTAATTAACTGACAGAGTATCCGTTAAAGTTTGAAACTCAAGTTTTAACAATTGACGCACGATGATTTCTCGAATTGTGTGGGGTCCGTTTTACGGCTTTGTAGCTATTTTTTATATGTTTAAACCAATAAAAACTAAAATGGTCGGATAGAGGAGGCCGGTCGGTAAACGGTGCCTTTACGTTAACGGTTATTGTTTTATGTTTAAACTTTTTCTATATCTAGTGAGCAGTTTATATTTCAATTTGGGTAAATATCCATTGGCCAAAGCTCGTTGTTTTCGAAATATGAATTTTTGAATATTAAACTTTTTTTCGCCATATATTGATGCGGTACATATCAGCATACAAGGCGATCAATGCCAAATGCTTAAAATTAATTAAAATATCACATTTATTATTGAAAACATTCATTTGTTGTCATTTTTTACTATGGAAAGTGTCTGGCAATGAGGCTAGTGGCTTCTTATATCGTGACGAAGACCATATACATATGAAAATCAGTCTTTATAAAATGACGAAAGAAAGGTCTATTTTTCTGCAAAATTTTTGCACGATATCTGTTAAAGCCACCATGACTCAGTTTTATAATAGACCAACGATCCTGCTTCAGTTGGAAATATGCACTGACGAAATTTCAACTTTTATAAAATGATAAAGGTCTGGCAGTCACGGGCTCTTAGGCTATTACGATTCATATAAAGAGAAGACATTTTTTTTAGATATTTTTTGTTTTAAAAAGAAGAAATGTTTTATGTTATTTTTTCTTTTAAAAAGAAGAAATTTTTTGTTATTTTTTCTTTTAAAAAGCAGATATTTGTTATGTTATTTTTTTAAGTTCATTGAAAATAAAACTGCGAATGCACTGATCTAAAAAACAAATTATCTGCAGCCTTTTTTTGCAAAATTATTAAAATTGCACTATTTTCAAAATAAAATAATTCAATTAAAACACTACGCGAGGTAAGCCAACATTTAGATGGATATTTTTTCTTTTTATTTCCGAACGAATGCTCAAATTCGAAGCATCATCAAGTTGCATTTTTACGCTATCGATTTCAACAACAAATAATTTGGTGCACTTATTCCCTTTTTCCACTGAAACTCTTAACAATAAAAACGTATTTGTATCATATTAACAGGTTATGTGAACTAGAGGTATACGCCGCCGCCGCCGATTAGGGTCGTTTTTCGCACGCCGCCGCCGCCGAAAGTCAAAAATATCGGCGCGGCGGCGGCGGAGTCCGGCGCGTTACTTACTATATTTTCTACTCGTTTAAGACTGTTTATGCCATTTATTGTTCATGTCGAAAATTGGTCGGATATGGTCGAAAGTGGTATCAACGGATGCGCATAACTGCCAGTTATAAGAGACTAATTGCGAAATTTAACTTGTTCTAAATGTTCAAAAGTTATTTAAAAAACAGGCGTTTTCGATGTCAGCTTAACACGGACTTTCCATCACCCAATTCACCATGTTATTAAAACAAAACACTAAAAGAAAAGTTATATAATAAATTTATATGCTCACTTTGAATATTTTTTTCAAAAAATTAATAATGAACAATGAATTCAAATAAAATTACCCAAGGCGTTTCAAATTGTTTTCAGATTGTCCTCAGGTTGTAAAAAAAAACCAAAATACCCCAAAAAAAAGCCGATTTTTTTTTTAAATATTATATTGCGATTGGCTGAAAAAATAATCGAAATCAGTGATGCAAAATCCTTTAGTAGGTTCTAGGGGCATAAACAGTCAATTGAAATGATTCTTACCTCATACTTAAGTTGAGGATATATGTATGTATGAGAAGGGTTTGAAAAATCGTCTGGGCTTACGTTCAAACATCTGTTGTTTATTTGCGAAACTATACAATAGCGTCTGAAATCCTAATTTTGATACTCATACTTCATCCTTCACGACACAAGTCTCCCGCTTTGACATTTCCTAAAGTTATTGGCCCTATCCAAAACTAGTTCCTTGGAGTGAATCACATTCATTATAGCATATCAACCAAGTTTAAATATCACCTACACGTTACGACTCCTTTTGCAAATGTGAATACGTAGGCACATATACTTACCTGGTGAGGCTTTGTCCTTCGTAAGAACACTCAAAGTGGTGAAGCAAAAGCTTTCCGAAGACAGTCGAACTAATGACCGTGTGTGCTACTACCCTAACGTAGTGGACATTCGAACTAGTCTGAAAACTGAAGCTACGCGGTCATCCATAATGAGCTCTTATATCATAAGGCCGGAAAACAGCAGTAAACATCTTTCAACTTAAAATCGGTCGACTGGCATTCTAAAATATCGTTTTGATTTAAGCAAGACTATTGAAATCAGTGTTGTGAACACAAACGTCTGCAAACTTTGGTCTACATTTTAAAAATTTTATCCAGGGTCCTTGTAAAATTTTAATCATGCAGATGCGCAGAGGATTATACGATTTTCACCCATTACGCAATGACTTCCACTTAGATTGCTTATGATTTCGAGGGCGGCATCCTTGGCCGAATAGTCACTCCCTAACGCTTCATGGCGTTTCTCTGGTGTAACTCGGCAGCATAGCGCGGGGCTACACCTAGAGCTTCTAGGAAAGAGAAGTAGACGAAGGTATGAGTTCGAAGTCGCTGTCCTATAAGTGCGTAAAGCTGGCAGACCCAAGTGCTCAAAAATAAGTTTAAGTTGTTTGAGAATTAAGTGCATTTTAGGTGCTATTTATGGCCACAAAAGATAATTTAGGTGCTCATTTGGTTTTCGAGATATTCGCAAAAAAGTGTGGGTCTGCTAGGTTAACGTCATGCTAGCAGACCCACAACTTAAATTTCATTTTATTTTAAATAAAAACAAGTAAGGAAGGTTAAGTTCGGGTGTAACCGAACATTACATACTCAGTTGAGAGCTATGGTGACAACATAAGGGAAAATAACCATGTAGGAAAATGAACCGAGGGAAACCCTGGAATGTGTTTGTATGACATGTGTATCAAATGAAAGGCATTAAAGAGTATTTTATGAGGTAGTGGGCCATAGTTCTATAGGTGGACGCCATTTAGGGATATAGCCATAAAGGTGGATCAAGGTTGACTCTAGAATGCGTTTGTACGATATGGGTATCAAATGAAAGGTATTAATGAGTATTTTAAAAGGGCGTGGACCTAAGTTCTATAGATGGACGCCTTTTCGAGATATCGCCGTAAAGATGGACCAGGGGTGACTCTAGAATGCGTTTGTACGATATGGGTATCAAATGAAAGGTGTTAATGAACATTTTAAAAGGGAGTGGGCCTTCGTTTTATAGGTGTTCGCCTTTTCGAGATATCGCCATAAAGGTGGACCAGGGGTGACTTTAGAATTTGTTTGTATGATATGGGTATCAAATGAAAGGTGTTAATGATTATTTTAAAAGGGCGTGGGGCTTAGTTCTATAGGTGGACCCCTTTTCGAGATATCGCCATAAAGGTGGACCAGGGGTGACTCTAGAATTCGTTTGTGCAATATGGGTATCAAACGAAAGGAGTTAATGAGTATTTTAAGAGGGAGTGGGCTTTTCTGGACCAGGGGCGACTCTAGACTTTGTTTGTACGATATGGGTATCAAATGAAAGGTGTTAATGAGTATTTTTAAAAGGGAGTGGGCCTTCGTTCTATAGGTGTTCGCCTTTTCGAAATATCGCCATAAAGGTGGACCAGGGGTGACTCTAGAATGAGTTTGTACGATATGGGTATCAAATTAAAGGTATTAATGAGAGTTTTAAAAGGGAGTGGTGGTAGTTGTATATGTGAAGGCGTTTTCCAGATATCGACCAAAATGTGGACCAGGGTGACCCAGAACATCATCTGTTGGATACCGCTAATTTATTTATATATGTAATACCTGCCAAGATTTTAAGGGTTTTTTATTTCGCCCTGCAGAACTTTTTCATTTTCTTCTACTTAATATGGTAGGTGTCACAACCATTTTATAAAGTTTTTTCTAAAGTTATATTTCGCGTCAATAAAGCAATCCAATTACCTTACCATATTTCATCCCTTTTTTCGTATTTGGTATAGAATTATGGCATTTTTTTCATTTTTCGTAATTTTCGATATCGAAAAAGTGGGGGTGGTCATAGTCGGATTTCGTTCATTTTTCATGCCAAGATAAAGTGAGTTCAGATAAGTACGTGAACTGAGTTTAGTAAAGATATATCGATTTTTGCTCAAGTTATCGTGTTAACGGCCATGCGGAAGGACAGACGGACGACTGTGTATAAAAACTGGGCGTGACATCAACCGATTTCGCCCATTTTCACAGAAAACAGTTAACGCCATAAAATCTATGCCCCTACCAAATTTCAAAAGGATTGGTTAATTTTTGTTCGACTTATGGCGTTAAAAGTATCCTAGACAAATTAAATGAAAAAGGGCGGAGCCACGCCCATTTTTAAATTTTCTTTTATTTTTGTATTTTGTTGCACCATATCATTACTGGAGTTGAATCTTGACATAATTTACTTATATACTGTAAAGATATTAAATTTTTTGTTAAAATTTTACTTTAAAAAAAAATTTTTTTTAAAAGTGGGCGTGGTCCTTCTCCGAGTTTGCTAATTTTTATTAAGCGTACATATAGTAATAAGAGTAACGTTCCTGCCAAATTTCATCATGATATCTTCAACGACTGCCAAATTACAGCTTGCAAAAGTTTAAAATTACCTTCTTTTAAAAGTGGGCGGTGCCACGCCGATTGTCCAAGATTTTACTAATTTTCTATTTTGCGTCATAAGTTCAACTGATCTACCAAGTTTCGTAGCTTTATCGGTCGTTTGTAATGAATTATCGCACTTTTTCGGTTTTTCGAAATTTTCGATATCGAAAAAGTGGGCGTGGTTATAGTCCGATATCGTTCATTTTAAATAGCGATCTGAGATGAGTGCTCAGGAACCTACATACCAAATTTCATCAAGATACCTCAAAATTTACTCAAGTTATCGTGTTGTTAACGGACGGACGGACGGACGGACATGGCTCAATCAAATTTTTTTTCGATCCTGATTATTTTGATATATGGAAGTCTATATCTATCTCGATTCCTTTATATATGTACAACCAACCGTTATCCAATCAAACTTAATATACTCTGTGAGCTCTGCTCAACTGAGTATAAATATATCAAAATTAGGAGCTATTTAGGTGCTTTTTAGGGCCACAAAATGTAATTTAGGTTTTCATTTCGTTTTCGAGATATTGGCAAAAAAGTGTGGGTCTGCTAGGTTAACGTCAAGCTAGAAGACCCACAACTTAAATTTCATTTTATTGTAAATAAAAAATATATCAAAATTAGGAGTTATTTAGGTGCTTTTTAGGGCCACAAAATATAATTTAGGTTTTCATTTCGTTTTCGAGATATTCGCAAAAAAGTGTGGGTCTGCTAGGTTAACGTCAAGCTAGCAGACCCACAACTTAAATTTCATTTTATTTTAAATAAAAAATATACCAAATTAGGAGCTATTTTGATGCTTTTTAGGGCCACAAAATATAATTTAAATAATAATAAAACCTAAATTATATTTTGTGGCCCTAAAAAGCACCTAAATAGCTCCTAATTTTGATATATTTTTTATTTAAAATAAAATGAAATTTAAGTTGTGGGTCTGCTAGCTTGACGTCAACCTAGCAGACCCACACTTTTTGCGAATATCTCGAAAACCAAATGAGCACCTAAATTATCTTTCGTGGCCCTAAATAGCACCTAAAATGCACTTAATTCTCAAACAACTTAAACTTATTTTTGAGCACTTGGGTCTGCCAGCTTTACGCACGTCAGTCCTATAGCTTCTGTACTGGCATATGGTGTGAGGGTCAGAAGGCGTGGTAGCGACTGGTTGTAAGGATTGCTACTGTTCGCACATCGGGAATTGTAGCTCTTAAAAATAGCCGAAAACATTGGAGGCGCCCTGCGCTACGAGAGTCATGAGTATTAATAGCAACCGTAAGTCGCCTTTGTGCGTGACCGCCAAGGAGCCACAAATGATTTAAAGAAATTGTGTTTGCGACCATTGCTAGGAGTTAACCCTAGGTGAAACTACGCTTTGCACGAGATATGCAGACAAATTGTGGTTATTTTATGTATCTTTATTTCTTTTCAGCAGACGCAGCAGTACCAATTCCAAAGACCGGGGTTAGGTTCGAAGCCTCTCTGGAGTAAGTGAACGAGGGACAATCCCTCCGCAAGGAGCTACTCCTTAAATATTTTGAACGGTCTGCGAGATCTTGAGGCAAAAACCCCGGATCTTTCCGAAATGGCCAACACGTTGATTTCCTTAAATACATACAAACAAAACCTTTCCTAAATATTATTTTTTTAAATAGAAAAATCAAGCTTTTTAAAGTAAGAACACCGGCGTACGCCGGCGCGCCGTCTACACCGCCGCCTACGCCGCCGCCTCCGGTATATAATAGAGCCTACGCCGCCGATAAAGCGATCGGCGTAAACCTCTAACGTGAACACATACACTTACATACTAACATAATATATTTACAAATTGTAAAAGGAGCAATTTTAGTTTTGAGTTTTGTTGTAACAACTAGTTTTAAAGTCAACGTCAACTGTTCTGTCCTTTTTCTCCATTTAAAATTTTTGGACTCATTCCCTTTATCCACTGAACGACTCAATTGCAACTCTTATGCTTGGTTTTTCAGTCCGAGTTTAAACTCCAGTTAAAGTTGACTAGAGTTTTACCTTGCCACATTGTTCTATAACAAACAATTTTGCGCTCATCTCAGCTTAAGCGGCGGAAGTGGCAGGGTTAAACTCTAGTCAACTTTAATGGAGTTTAAAGTTGGACTGAAAAACCCGGCCTTAATACTAAATGCAAATTCTGAATATGAGTTGTAACTTTCTGAATATCAATTGTAACGTTCTGAATATAAAATGAATTTTATGAATATGAATTGCAATTTTCTGAATATGAATTGCATTTTTCTGAATATAAACTAAAAAGGTATAGTTGAGTTATGGCTCCTTTTGGTTTAGGGCGCATTAGATGTGTGTACCTATACTTGGTTTTATGTAACGACGCCTGAGTGAAGAATCATCTTGTCTGTCAGTTTAGAAACGTCCTATAACAGAATTTGATTGAAGAACAACCCATTTCAGTATTTGCTTCTAAAATTATTATTATTATTAATTGTTCTGGAAGCACTGCGACCTTTGTGCAGATCTATTGTGCAAGACCTTTCAGCCTAATTTTGTATCTGGAGGCTCTTGATGTATCTAAGTACCTCTTCAGGCTTTTTACTCCATATCACATAGGGATTAAGAGTCCCACCACCTAGATGGGATAGTCTCTGCCTAGCTAGAGCGACGCATTCGCAGAGAATGTGAACCGGCGTTTCATCATCCAGCTCACAGAAACGACAAATTTGGGTATCAGATAGATTTAATTTACTTAGGTTTTATCGTAGACCGCAGTGTCCCATGTAGTACCCAGTAAGAGTTCTTAGGTCCTCCCTACTTAGGTTAATGAGTTTGGCTGATACTTTGGTTGCCGGAAGTATAAACAGTTTGGCCTGCCTTTGCCCTGGGCAATCAATCCAGTGACGTCTGAATTGTTTAGTTTCCCAGTTACTTATAGTTTCCCTGGTGTGTGCTTTTGTGAGTCCACAAAAGGGCTCTGGACCATAGAATGCTGATGTAGCACCCTGCTTTGCTAGGTAATCTGCATGGTCATCACGTTCATGTCCCTGATGTCCGGGAACCCATCCCAACATATCCTTGTTTTTGGCTCCCAGGGCATTAAGGATTTCAGTGCATTCATCCAACAGCTTAGATGTAACTATGTAGGCACGCAGTGCTGCCTGGTTGTCCGACATAATGTAGATGCTCTTCGATGTTGAGCCTCTCCGCAGACATTCTCTACCACAGGCCTCTATTGCATGAATTTCTGGCTGAAATATGGAGGGGTAACATCCCATTGGTATCGATTTTTTGAAGTTTGGCCCATAGATGCCAGCTCCCGTTCTTCCGTCATCGAATTTCGATCCATCCGTGTACCAGACCTCTGAGTCAGGGTCGTTATAAGGATTCCCTATTTCCCAGTGGGTCGTGTCCACAATGGACACTTCAAAGTTCCGTGAGATTCTGAGCTTAGGGGACATTACGTCACGCAGTTGTAATGAGGGATTTCCTATGAATTTTCTTATTATTTTCATATGCTCTATCATATTTCCTTCCTTCAACTCAGAAATATTTGGAAGTCTTAGTGCACCTAGTGTTGCCTCTTTCTCTATCAGAATAGGGAAGGGAGGTATTCCCACTAAAGCACTAAGTGCGTCAGCAGGGGCGGTTCTCATCGCACCCGTTATGCCAACGCAAACTAATCGATGCAGTTTGCTTAGTTTAGCCGTTGCCCTTCTTTGCGTGGCCTTCTGCCTCCAAACTAGAGAAGCATAGGTGTCTATTGGCCTTACGACAGTATTAAATGTCCAATATACCATTTTTGGACAAATCCCCCATGTTTTGCCGTAGAGACGAGTACAGGCGAAGAAAGCTTTTGTTGCCTTGTTTAGGATAGCATCCAAGTGAGCATTTCACGTGAGGGTTCTATCCAGTGTGACCCCTAGATATTTAGCCTCCATTGAGAATTGTATTCTAAAATGCCCTATCTCATCACGTTTTTTCATCAACGTCCTACATATTTCAACGTTGTTGAATAACATTTTGAGATAGAGCAGGTATACAAACATTCCTGAGGTAGTCCATTGTTCAAACAAATTCTCAAGACAGGACATTTCTTTAAAGTTTGCTAAAATGGTGCGCTGTCGAAACTGCATGAAAGGGTGCTTTTCCACTTAGCAGTCGATATCTTCTTTTAAGATTTTTAATAAATGTTTTTCCTTCCAGTTGTCAAAATGATTACTGCGCCAAATTACGTTTATTCTGTTTGGCTAATAATTGGTGCATACCTTTGGTTGTTTACGGACGTTGCATTCGTCAAAAGGGCGTTCAATATGGTGGTGTAAGTATAGTGGCTACACATACTATTTGACGTGGAATTCGAATCGCGAATTGAAGCAATCTCGTTGAAATGGTGAACTAACTCTAGAATCGTGAATAAGAAAATTTAGAAATTGTGAAAACTTAATTGCAATGGACATTTAAAAAAATCGTTAAAGACGCTATCTGCACAAACATACATCCATATGTACACCGAAATGTAAAAAAAAAATCGTAACTACTTACATATTGAACTAACTTAATATCTGCTATAGTGTTAGTGACACTATCTAAAAAAAATGAATAAATACTTGGCACGATGTACCTTGCAGGAGATTTAGCCCGAGTTTCTCTTCCATTTTGTGTCCTTTTTTTAATTTTGCCTACAAATTAATGAGACGAGACTTACATATTTTTAAACGATTCCAAACGGCTAATTGAGAAGCTTTTCATGACAGAAAACACTTGGCGCGTTTGCCAAACCACTGCCTAGGGGAGACCTCCTCTGGGAAAACTTTTTAATTGATCTCTAACAAAATATCAAAGTTGACAAATTAAATTTTAATAAAAAGGCACGGATGAGGTGTTCGAAACCAAAGAGCAATCAATACGCGACTTATAAAAAGTTCTTAGATAATTCACAAAAATTGCCAAGTTGTTATTATTGTTGTAGCAGAGCTTAGCCTCATCAACAAGGTGCGATCACTCACAAATTCCTTGGAAACTCCCAGTTTCAGCTGGGTTGGAACAGAGTGCCTAGTTTTAAATGGAGGTACATTTTAAAATGATACTTACGACATTCTAGCAGTTATGAAAGGACAAACACATACAGTCAAAAAATCACAGTTTTCGGCCTAGATTTGAAGTTGGATGAATAAAAAAAAATGTAAGGCGCGAATAACCTCCGATGCGATTTTAGGCCGAGCTTCTCTTCCAATTTGCGTCGTACTCCTTTTGATTTTTCCTAGAAATTGGCGGGACGAGACCTACATGTTTTATGCCGACTCCAACGGGAACTGCAAGGCAGATGAGTTTACTGAGAAGCTTTCCATGGCAGAAATACACTCGGATTGCTTGCCAAATCACTGCCGAAGGGCGACCCCGCTTAGAAAAACATTCTTCTAATTGAAAAAAAACTTGTTTCTAAAATCTTGATGTTGCTTTGCCCTAGGCGTGAACCCAGGATCCTCTCTGTGGTAGGCGGAGCACCCTACCACCGCACTACGGCGGCCGTCGATGGCTAGCTGTTTGTAAATATTGTGTTTTGATCTGAAAAAAGTGATTTAGTGCGTTTTGGTTCGAAATGCTTTGATCTATTGCAATTTGGATTGGAACTTGGTGGATTTTGAACACTTTGGTGTATTTGCTATTGTAATGTATTTTGGGAAATTCTTTATAATTATGCACCTTCTGCTAACGTTCGAACCGCTAAACTGTTGAATAAATAACTCCAATATTCAGTATTGCAAAATAGTCTTTATAATACTCCTTTGGGAGTAGTACTTCACAATTATACTTCACTTCACAACTAATAGCAAGTTTAAATCAAACTAATTAGTTATTAATCAGCTTGCGCTGCTTTTATACTCTCAGTTGCCTCGTTCTCCTAAGATCTAGACTTTTTACGAACATGGAACAGTTGTATCACATACCTGTTTATTTAGCTATATGCGAGAGTATGTGTGTGTATGAGTAACAACTTCCACTCTAAGCTGATGACTACATGTGCGTATGCGAGATATCTCTTCACTTCGAGCTCCTGGTTATGTGTGTCGAATAATCTTCGTTGCCTTGTACATAATCGTGGCTGCTTGCTTTAATGTGTACATGTACATAACTGTGGCTGCTTGCTGTTTTTATTGTTGTGATTATTTACTAACAGCATAGTGATGCTAAAATTCGCCACAGTATTTATAGAATGAAAGGTCCGGTGCCATTACTTCAGCGACCCTGGTTGGATCAGCGAAATGGTTGAATTATCTGTACTATTTTTGTCATATGAGTACTCCAATATGAAGTACATGGCCCACATCCAGCTTTGCTTGCGAGTAGTGCATGGGGTAATTTTTTGGGGTTTTTTGTAAAGTTCGCGGTTCACGCGGTGTTCCATGGACTTTTCTGAACGACTATTCCGAGCTGATGTAGATGATTCGAGCATATCGCATGGCAAGGCATGTCGTAATGCGAATTGGACCACATTTTTTAAACGTATGACTATCAGTTTTGGTGTACTCTTATACTCTTTAAATATTCCTCAAGTGCTCCTTAAAATCCCCTTAAGGAGTATGCCAGTACTCCATTCACATAAACGTAATAAAATTTTCAACTCAAGAATTGTAAGACAATGGCTATTGTTTTATGTTTCACTTCTCGTAAAGATTATAACATATGTAAGTTTCAGAAAGTGAAGTAAAAGCCCGCCAATATAAAAATATTAAGGGTGCAGTTTTTGCGTTTTGGTTTGGAACTCCTCAGATATAGTGCCTAATTGCAATTTAGTAAAGTTTTTAATTTTTTTTTTATTTATGTTTCTAATATTCATTCATCGGACTTATCATTTTACATTACCATGCTTTCGATAACGGAACATGTGTACATATGCAACTATGTATTTTACTAATCCAAACTTAATTTTAATACAGATCCTATTAAAAGATTCCACTACTGGGGAATACAGTTGCATGCTGATGGAAGTGACAGTCGAGCCTGAAATTCAAGATGTGCACGTTGCAATGTGCGAAGCTGCCACACAACTGATTGAACAAAATAACGGCTTTCCAAAACAACACTATCTTCTACGATTTTTAAATGGATGTCGAGCAGAAATAGGTAAACTTGCAATTATTTACCTAAGCTTCACAACTTTGCTCATTATTCAAATAATTACAGCTTTTAATTGCGCCAACAATTTAGATATTGCAGCACAGCTAGTACATTGTATGGCGCGTTTGGTCAGCTGGTCATCCATCTACGAATTAGTAACAGCTTTGCTTGTGTTGGTACAATATTCCTCAGAAAATATTGTGAATTTTTATAAGCGCAGCTTTCTAGTTATGCGGCCCTGCTTTACGCTAAGTCGACATTTGCTTAGCGCACAATTTTACAGTATCTTTCCAAAATTCCGCAACAATCAACCACTTAACTATGGTTTTAATGATACAGAAATAATACTTATTTGTTGTGAAACTAAAACAGACAAAAGTTATAATGAAAACTTCATCGGAAAAAGAGTTATGCATGACCTCAATGATACCACGAAACCGTACTACTTACATTTAAAATCGCAACGCATTCGAAACACTTTTGGTTACACCTTGCGATACATTGATTTGACACAGTTGGAGGATCGCCAGTTTTATCATCCAGAACAGCGTGTTAATACTCCACCAATATGGATAACTGGACATTCGTATCAAAAATCAATTTTCAAATAGACAAATTTATACATCTTTCAAACATTATTATTGTATTTGATTTGCAACTTGAAAGTGAAGTTAATATTTTATTTTTAAAAGTGCATAATTTATTTATTTATCAAGTGAAAAATGTATGACGTATTTTCTTTAATTGCCGCAATTATGTTCCATATATTCTTTTTTATTATATATTGTACTGTCAATTATGACTGAATGCCATAATTATGTAAAAGTATAAGCGCAAAACCTTTTAATAAATCGCCACGAGTTTCAATTAAATTGTTTTCTTTTAGTTTAAATTTTGACTTGAAAAAATATTAGTTAGGCTAAGCATAATGAAACACTGTGATTAGGTTTCATATAAGACTACTAGCGGATTATGAAGTGCGGTGTAAACCCCAGCGTAGCTTACATAAATAGCTGCTGGGAAATGCGGAAATGCAGATGTGGGACTTAAAAAAAATTTGTCTATAAAATCGAACCTTTCTGTAGAGCAAAATTTGTTCACAATTTGCGAAAATTTTTACTTAGCTTTCTAGTTTGCACATGTAAACTTGTTTTGAAGTTCATACAGATATGAACACGAAAATAGCAGTAAAAAAAATTACCAAGTATTATGTGGTTTCTTCTTTTGCTTATTTTCGTTATTTATAATAAAAACATCAAATAATCTTATCTATGCAAACCAATCCCAAAAACGTTTTCACAAAAATACGAAAATTCAAGGGTTTAAAAATCTGCCTAAAATTTTCGATTTTTTCAATTTAGATTTTAGGTTACAACAAAGGGCAAGTTAGGACTATCTCGGGAACGATTTAATATTACTACATTGAATCTTCTACCCCATCAACCACCTTAATTCCATAAGGCCCACTGTCTGAAGGGCAATTTATCTTTTTGACTTAGTTAAACTCATACCTTTTAAAATTAACTCTGAGCTAAAAATTTAATTTACCGTTCTGCAAGTGGGCTTAAGTCTCTCAAATTTTTTTCAGTAGGCCGATATAACAACAAAAATGGTTAATACATCCCAGAGCACGGGGAAAAAGTGTCAATAAAATATGACACTATGGCATCATTGCCACAAACAAAATCCAATGTTCACATCGTTTCTCCAACAGATGTCGCAGCGCTGTGAAATCAATTGGCAAGAAACAGGATAAAAGTAAAAATAATAAAGACAAAGAAACAACCGCTGTGCTAGCTGAATGGTTATAGCAGCGGCGCCTAAACGTTGCCCATGAAGGAATTTAGCAGTTCCCGAAATGGATCTATAAAACGAGCTTTGCCAGTTGTCTACATTTTTTCTTTCGTCTATTCTAATTTAAAAATTTTATCATTTAAGAAAAATTAATTATGTAGATTAGTTGAGCTGAAAGGCCGCGGTTAATGAATAAAACTTCACAAATGAAAAAAACTAATCTACATAATTAATTGCAACATTCAAGGCTACTAAATTTTATCAATATTTAAGAAAAATGATAAAATAATTATTAATAATTCAAGGTTCGATTCGAGCTCAAGGCCAGAACAATAATTTTTTCTAATGATAATCATTGTTATTTTTTAATTTTTCTAAATTTGAAAAATTTTATTTTGTTTTTGAAATAGTAAGTAGAAAATTTTTCAGACAACCTGCCATAGCTGCGCAGATAGATCGATATAACAACAAAAATTGTTGAAAATTTTTTTCCAGACGGTATTTCAGATTTTTTTTTTACATATAAAAATTAAATTATTCGCACATCATATTGGAGAAAATGTGAAACATCCTTCGGAAAAAAATGTCAAAATTCAATGCTAAGTTTGAGAGACTTATAATTTGGGTTTTTATCATTTTAGACACAAAATTCATTGAAGTTTTTTCTTAAATTAATAAAAATAAACAGAAGAAAGAAATTAATAAATTTTGTCCAGAATTTTCACTGCTATTTTCGTGCTCACAACTGTACACACACCTGCGTTTAAATAAATAGCAGCAATAATGATTTGCAAATTTTGTAACGTTATTTATTTTGCCTTAATAAAAAAAAAAAAAAAGAACGAATTGTATAAAGGAAGCCAAGAAGTTATGTTAACCAATTTCTAAAAAGCTTTTGAAAAATTTGTACAATTCGAACTTTTAAAAATCCTCACGCAAATTTACAAATGTTTTTATTTATTTGTAAGAGCTTTTTGGTCGTTCAATTTAAAGCAAAAACATTAGTTTTTCTTTTTTTCTCCGACGCGTTTCGACACGTTATTGAAGACACAAGACTATGTATTTATTTTGACAAGAAAACATAATTAGAAAATATGTTTCTAAATTATAGTACATACATACCATAACATAAATTGTAGACTGCAAATTAATTACACATTTTTACAAAAATATATACACACATTTGTATGCACAGCTGATATTATCTACATCCTCTTTGTAGTTCATTGCATTATTTATCCGCTGTTGGATTCGAAGCCCTTCCAACGTTAATCTTTTCTTTATTTTGCTTTCCACATCCATTATTCTTGTATTGTCGAAATCAGCTGAGTGATCGAATTTGTTGATGTGCTGCGCCAAGGCTGTCGTCATCTTTCTATTTTTCGCGTCTGCTTTATGTTCGCCTATTCTCACTCCCAAAGCTCGCTTCGTTGTTCCTATATATATTTTATTGCAGGGTTCGCCTTCTTTGCCATTACATGTAATTTCATAAATAACGTTGTGTTGTTGTTCCTTTTTTGTTCTGTCTTTAGTTTTTGTAAATATTGTATTAAGTGTTTGATGTGGTCGATGAGCAAAAGCTATAGTGTTGTTAGGTATGTATGTGCCTAAAGTTTTCATGTCTGTTAGTCCTGGTACATATGCTATGCCGGTAAATATTTTCTTTTGGTTATATGCTTTTGTGTTCTGGTTTGAATGTTTGCTATTGTTCATTTTTGTTGTGATCCATTTTTGTATTAGGGTGCTCGGAAATCCGTTTTTGTATAAAAAGTTCTTGATTTTAACATTGTTTTCTTTTCTGAACTCCTGGTCGCTGAGATTATAAATTTTTTCAATCAGGTTCAACGCAGTGTTTCTTTTTTGAGTCCAGGGATGATTCGAGTTAAAATTAATCATCCTGGACGAGGCTACAGACTTGGCATACCAGTTTTTTTTATGCGATTGTTGAATCTGTGGAGTTGAATATCCAAAAACGCCAACTTTTTATTTTCTTCTTCACAAGTAAATTTGATTTTTGTATGTTGGTTATTGAAGGTTTTCAATATCATTTCTACGTCCGTTTTCTTAATTATAGCAAATGTGTCGTCTAAATATTTCTTTATGTATTTTATATAGATTCCTTTTGATCTTAATTCAGCTATACTATCGTCTAGTATTTTGTCTAAGACAATGTCCGCTACAGTCGGGGATAGAGGATTCCCCATTGGCATTCCAAATATTTGCTGGTATATTATTTCGTCGCTAACAAAGTAGTTGTTGTCTCTCAAACAAAATTCTAGGACCGATAAAAATTGCTTCCTCGTAAGAGTTGTTTGGTTCTCTAGAGTTGGCCACTGTTGCATAATTGTTCGGATTGCTAAGTGGATTGGGATGTTCGTAAAGAGCGAAACGACGTCAAAGGATACCAGTATTTCGTCGTCTTCGATTCTAGTTTCTTTTAAATCTTCTTTAAGTTGTAACGAGTTCTTGATATTATAATTTTCCGAGACAATATTCTTTAATATTTTTCCAATGAATTTAGCGAGTTTGTAGCATGGGGCGTTAACTGACGATGAAATGGGTCTAAGTGGAATGTTTTCCTTGTGAATTTTTGGTAGTCCGTATAATTTAGGTGCACTAGCTGCATGGCATGTCAATAATTGTCTAGTTTTCGCGTCAATGTTCTTTTGCTTATATATTTCATTTATGAGGGCATTGTTTTTCCTTAACAACTGTTGCGTCGGGTCAATTCTCATCGTTCTATACGTTTGCTTGTCACTTAGAAGGTCCTTTATCTTATTTTTATATTCCGTCTTGTACATAATCACAGTTTTGTTACCTTTATCTGCACTAGTTATTATTATAGAGTCCTTGTGTTTATTTATAAATTTGGCCGTTTCATCGTAAACCTTCAAAATAAATCTTTCTTTTGGTGCACATTTCATTTTGTTTTTGTAGTTGCTTATTTTGTTCGCAATCCTGCATCGTACCGTATTTTTATGATCTTCATCTTCGATCCTTTGGACTCCTTGTTCGATGTCGGCAATCATATGTATGGGTGAAAAAGATTTCTTTGGACTGGTAGTGCAAATTTATTTCCCAGGGACAACAACCAGCGACATTCTTTCACCAATTTCGGTTTTGTTAACCAACCAATCCTCATTGGACCTTAAACCAAATTTCTCAAAGTTTTTTTGTATATGTGCTTGTATTTTTGTATTTATATTTTTGTCGGTAACTTTCTTTACATCTCTCAAATGTTGTTTGTGGTTCTCTGTAATTAATCGGAAATCTTTTTTGTCTAGCCTTTTACGTAGGTCTTCGTTTATGTGGCCAATGGTAGTTAAGAACATTTTTATCCGTATATTTGTTTCTTTGATTTCTACATTTAAAATCTTCTTTAAAAACTCACCCTCAATTTTTTCCGCTTCTTTTCTTGTTTTTTGCAAACTGAACGCTTGTATAATTTTACTCGTTTTACTTTTTAAATGTGTTGGTATAATATCATAACCTTTGTAGTTCAATAGAAATTTTAGCCTTTGTTGCATCTTCGCGAGTCCTTTAGTGTTCTTGTTGTGTTGTTTTATTATGTAACAGGTGTCATTATTGTATTTGTATCGTATGTGTTGGATAAAAGTGTTTCATTTTGTATAATATTATGTTTTCTTGAATTTCGGTTCTGGTCTCCGATTGAAATTTTTATTGTATGTTTTGTTTGTTTTTTTTTTTTTTTGTTTTTTTTGTTTTTTTTTTTTTTACAAATGTTTATTTGGTAATTAAAACAAATTTTTGAAGGCGAGAGTTGCACATGATCGACCAAGCAGGATGCGTTCGGAACCAAGTGCAAAATGTCGAAGATCATGTGCAGGGCTTACAACCTTAGACTTACAGAGTTACTCTTATCATTGAAAGGAAGGGACTGAGGGCTAGTAAAGAATATTCTGGCTAGATACTGACTTCTGGCGTCACATGCTTGTCAGTGATAGTAAATATAGGATGTGCGAGTTGAAGAAGGAAACGATCGAGCACATTTTGTGTTTTTCAGTTTGGTCGTTGAGCAAACTTCTGGTAACACTATAGACTCATTCAGTCTATGTGAGGTCGTCACGGAATGGCCAGTTCAGCCTAACCCAACCTTGCTGCAAGTTTTTTAATCGCCTTTTTTTCGTACGTGTTTTAGAAAATACATTTCCAAATATTAGTTACCTCACTTAATCTTCCAATGGTTTATAAAATAAAAAACTTGTTTTTTTTATTTATTTATTTTTTTTCAAAATTTACTTGCTTTTCAAATTTTATTTATAGTAGTATTAGTTTTAAGTTCCCAAATTTATTAGTAATACATATTTACAGAGTGCTAATTTTTTGATTAATCAAATACTGTTTTAACCAGAATAATTTTTTATGTCATTGTATAATTATGAGTATTTTTAGTAAATTTTTCTTACATGAGAAGTCTTTCGTAAGCTTTATTGTTAAAAAGGAGAGCAAATAAATTAAATACATACATTCTTTACATAATACACACATATACATATTTTTTTTTGTAAAATAAAACGTTTAGGCTTAATAAGCGTTTTGTACTCGTACGAGGCAATGTCATGCGGAGCAAATGCAAAAACAAAACCAACGAGTAGAGCCGAATGCCGACGGGTTTATATGAAATTTTGTTTTTTCTTATTTGTTTCTTTTTTGTTTGCACGCCTTTTTTCGTTAAAGGAGAAGAGGCACATGGAATATATTTACTAAATATTTCAAATAATTTTAGTTTATGTTTTGATTTTAATACAAATAAAATGTTTTTTTTTTTTTTGAAGAAAATAAATCAACAAAGTGTTGAGCTTGATTCAACACAATTATTGATTCCCATTTGTTTTTTCTTTAGAACCGTTTCATTTCTGTGTTTGTTTTGTTTTAAATACTAACATTAAATAGAATCAAATTCCTCAGTGCTTGCAGTGCGTTGTTAAAGTTTGTCTTATTTGCTTTTAATAAATAATTTAATTTAATTTAAATCTTGAATTTTATTATTTTTCTTATTAACATTTTCTTTACAATTTAGTTTTTCTACCATTTCGTTCTCTTAATTTATATATTTTTAAATGTACAATTTTGTGTTTTACCTATTTTCTAATTCGTAAATTTTTTGTGTTCTTTTGTTTGGGAGAAATGCTAAAACTCTTTCTACATCAGACACATAAAGCTATAGAGAGAGAACCGCCTACGACGGACAGCAAAAGAAATTGCCAAACTGGCGGTAGGTAGGTAATTCACCACATTACCTAGCAAAACGCGGTGTTTTCGTTAAAAGTTCACAAAAAAGTTATTGAAAACGTTAAAAAAGTAGTTAAATTGTGATTATAATATCAATATAAAGGTTTTTTAGCGTTTGAATTGACGAAATACATACCACATTTCCCCAATGGTGAGTTAGCTACCCGCGATTTGATGGTTTACTGTTTCCCATTACTCGTTCTGATTGGCGGTTCTCTATAGTTATACGTTCTCTGTTCTACATGACGATTTTAGCTGTCAGACTTGCGTTACACTCGAGTAAAAATATATAGCAGGCGCCACAAATTGAAAATGTTAATATTTTGTTGCTTAACTATTAAATTCTACAGGATACAAAATGTTGCAGTTATTAATTATTTTCAAAACATAAAATCAAATATTTTGTAAAAAAAGTTAAAGGTTTGTGAATTCCCTTAATGTTAGTTCCCAAGCTTCCTGTCTAGAGCGGAACATGCTTTTAACATGTAGCCACCGAAAAAAATGTTTTCCAGATGTTTCGCTACACAATTTTACGTATATATGTGGGCGTACATCGTTTTATCTAACTTGGAAAGTTTTGTTAAATACTTCGTTATCGTTAATCTTGAAATTATAACAGCGTGTTGAGGTACATATATCGACGTGCCATACGAAAACTAGAACTGGAATTTTAATGTATGACGATAACTAGCAATTTTCCTTTGTTGACCTTGCGTTCGTAACTGAAGCGTTCCAAAAACAGTTTATTCAAAGCTAACACTCCGGTTTTAAGTCTTTTCAAATTGAAACAGAAAAAGGATAGCAATGAGATGTGTCTTTACGGTATGGATAACAAACAACAGATTTTCAAGAAAGTTTTAATTTAGGGAAAATTTCCTACCTGATTGGAAGATGCCAAACAAAATGTAAGTTGCTTCTCGAAAATATTAAATTTAAACGGCAGCAGCTAATGTCCAGGTCGTGGTCCTGCTAATGTAAGCTAGGTCCTGGTTTGCAAACGAATAAAGACGCTCCTCACCAGAAGGTTATATACCATAGATATGACCCATCTTCACAATATTTTCAAACAACGATGTATGCCTTGTATGCCTTGTATGCCTTACATGTAAGCACCTTGTGACATTTCTAGCTTCTGAAAAAAAAAATGACAAAAAACCTGTTATCCGAAATGTTGTATGGGAGCTATGCTACAGTGGTCCGATCCGGTCGGTTCCGACAAATAACTAATCGGGAGCCCAAATATAACCGCTCATTAAATTTCATCATTATATCTCAAATCTTGGGGGACTAGTATGCGCTCAAACAGACATACTCTCCCAACAGACGGACAGACAGACATGGCTTAATCAACTCAGCTCGTCCTCCTGATGATTTCGCTATACTAAGAGACCCACTCTCTTCTTCTTTAATGACTTACAATATTCGATTTCGGGCGAAACTTAATATACCATTTCATTTTCATGAAATTTATTAATATACAATAAATGATACAATGTACAATAAATATTGCGGTGCAACGCACGTATGACAGCCAGACCTCTTGAGAAAAAAATAAAAT
Organism: Eurosta solidaginis; assembly: GCF_040869045.1. Lineage (NCBI taxonomy): Eukaryota > Metazoa > Arthropoda > Insecta > Diptera > Tephritidae > Eurosta > Eurosta solidaginis. The sequence continues at coordinate 174,166,227 of NC_090322.1, read as the reverse complement.
TTGCTATATCTACTAATCTGTACCAGACAGATATCCAGGATGGAATTCAAAGTGTAGGTGTGAATGGGGATAGGAGTGCTAGGCTATACAAAGGGCGGGATCGCGCTCATTTCACTGGGAGTGCGAGAAACAAAAAACGGGAAGCAGACGAGAGGGATAGAGAGGGAGAATGAGAAGCGAAGAGAAACGTAACAAAGTGATTAAGTTTTTCACGTACATGAAAGCCAAAGTGCAGAACAGGCTCTGCAGGCCTGCTTGTTGTTTCGAAAATATCCAATTATTAAAGGATTTTTCGAAATAAAAACTTATCGGTTAGATAAGGTTAGGTTGAACTGGCCGGTCCGTGAGAACCTCACGTAGACTGAATGAGTTCATAGTGTTACCAGAAGTTTGTTTAACGACCAAACCGAAAAAGCCTATCAAAAACGATGACCTATGTAATAAAATAACGCCATGCTCTTGGCAAATACTAAACACTTTCTTGAACCTATCCTATTTGCTGTTTATCCCAAACTCTTCATTAAAAATTTTAACACGAGCTAGAACGTGTGAAAATTATTTTTAATTAAATGAGCCCTCCGGCAGCCTGTGCTAACATTTTAACACTCATAGTTCGGAATCGCTTTTTAGCTTTAAACGATCTATTCTTTCCTTTTTTAATAATTAGCAATTCATTTATCCTGTTAACCTGATTATTTTTCTTTACAAACTGCTTATATGCCAGTAGTACTTAACCTAACCTTATTGGTGTTTTACTTAGCTGATGAGTGTAAAAATTCTCTATAGCTAGCCAATTTTAGATCTTGATGGCTTTCAACTCCCGGCAAACAAAAATAACAAATCCGTGCGTCATGCGGATGCACCCTCGTGACGTTTAGACGGGCTTTGTAGGGTAAAGCCGCTGGGAATCATCAACGTAAAAAACGATAAGGCCATGTTAACTACAAAGGGTGATTTTAACACGTGTTTTTGATGTAACGTGGGTTACTGTCATAGATGTTAAGTAATGATTAGATAATGCTAATGATTGCTAATTAACCTTCATTTGCGAAATTCTCTAATTCATTAAACAATTAGAAAGGTTCACCTAATTCCCATTAGATAATTGAAATTTTTATTCTAATGGTAAATCTAATGCAATTAGTTGCCATTAGCAAAAAAAAAAAATGGTTTACCTTTACAATTAGAAATCTAATTGAATTCTGCTAATGCAATTAGATATTCAATTAGCCTGAATTAGAATCAAACAAATCGTTCCCGAGATGGTCGGGCTTGGTATCGGAAGGTACCCGATCTGCAAAGGACCATCAACATCGATAACACTCCCCAAGGCCTTCGGGGAGTGTCCTTATCGCTGCAACAACAACAACATGGACATTCCCATATATATTTATGTACGTTCATATGCACATATTTGACTTTCAGGAAAACAATGAAATATGCCCTTTTAGCTTAGCGAAATTTAGACGAAATTCGGCTAAAGTAGCAACAATGATTATAATTCATTTCGGAAAACACTTTAGTGTTATCTACTTCATATAAGTTTAATACCTACCTAAATACAGAGTTACCACCTTATTCATAAAAAAATACAATTGGTTTATAAAGCTTTATAAAATTACATTTCCATACAAATTAACAATTATAAAAGCTTTATAAACGTATTTTATTTTTTTATAAATGAGAGGTTAATGTTTAATATTAGCCGTGTTTTCCTTACATCTATAGACGTTTACGCTTAAACTTTATATGGACTGCTAAGCGTCAAACTTTAAATACACCTCTGAAATAGCTGCGCATAAAATTTGTCCTACTAAATTTCAATTCGCATTATACTCAGATGTAACTCAAATATGTGTCTATGTTTCACTCTCTACACAAATTCTATGTATTCTATGTGTGTCCACAATTCATCGCAACTGATTCAGCAATATGGTATACCCTACGGCCATCAGAGGGTTGTGTCTCCGCTTTTCGGTACACACTCTGCTGTAGCTAGTTATTTAACCACTGCCGCTAGATGGGTCTCCTAAGCATTATCTAAGCGAGGATAAGCGTTTTTTACGCGCAACCGTAAATGTATACGCGTGTGAAAAAAACACGGCTATTATTGCACAACGTGCGTTAATATTGAATTCACTGCCGACAAATTAAGTCGTTTTCAAAAATACACAAACACTACATTTCTAAAAGGCATGTTATACTTTAGGAGTACATTTTTTATTTTTTATATTAGTAGTTGTAAACTAATAAGACTTTTACTTACTTATACTTGTATACATATTTTTTTCAAAAAAATATTAAAGTCCGTGGTAAAGATATTAATTTATAACATTCGAATGCCACAACATTCCCTATTTATTAGCCTATTATAGCACTCAGTTTTGAGTAACACATGTTTTGTTTGTTGTGAATTAGTTTACGCGAATGCTCCTCTATTTGACGTAATAATATCATGATCATTACCTCGTTGAAATTATCATTTTGTTTTTTTTTCATATACTTACATACATACATTGTATGTATATTTTTAATTATTGAAGTATATATGAAATATCATTGCATTTTCGTGTTTAAATTTTTTTTTTGTTTTTACTAACTTTTTTTTTAAGTTAGTTTAGTTTTTATTTTTTATAATTTATTAAGTTTGTACAATTTACAATTTATTTAATACATAATATATTATATTTGAACTTGTCCATTACTATAAGAAAAAAGCAAAAAACGTTTGAAGTAATTATTTTTAAATATTTATTATTTTAACAATCTGGTGCAGTTATATACTTAATAAAGATTTTTTTTATATACATATGTAGGTATGAACTATATTTATTAAGATTGTCAGTTGCCTTTTAGTGTAATTTGCTTTCTTTATTTTTTATTTATAATAATCAACTCCGTTTTCATTTCACCTTTTATTAATGTTTTAAAAATTAATAAAAACTTTAAATCAAATTAAATACATATATAATTAATTTTTAAATATATAACTATCTTCAAGAATTTTTTTTAAATTTTTTTCTACAATTTATTGCAAATTTAAGGGGCTCAATAAAAATGCAATAAATTATGTTTCATGCAATTTTAAGTAAGTCCAAAACATAAATACTAATTCCCTATACGTTTTGGCTAATCACAGTTTGGTGGTGAAGTTAACATCTGGCATCTTTACATATACAATACACTCCTGAGCACCATTATAAAATAAACTGAATTTTTTATATTACAAACTTGTACATTTTATATATTTCTTGTAAAATTCCTTCTGCTTTCCTGATTCCATTAAAGTCAGCTGATGCGAGATGCCAGCTTAACACAGAAAACACATAGGACTGTGATAGCTAAATTTGGCTACTCTTCCTATCTGTTATTTCTTCTTGATACAACAACAAAGCAGTATGTTAACTGTGTGTGAAAGTTAACAGAAGGCATGGTTAACATCCTAGATAACACAAACTGTGATCACCACAACTATGTGAAAAATCGTTTTCTTAACCAATTTGTATGCCTGACATTCTCTTTTATTTCGACGTGCCATACTAAAAGTAAAACTTAAAAATTTTGTTTACATACATATATGTAATTTTTTTGTAAACAATTCTAAGAGTGCTAGTTTTTGTATGGCACGAGAATTTATTGTTTATAAATTACTGCATTTGTTTTTTTTTTTTTTAATTTTGTACAATTTTTTTTATTGCATACAAATATGCTAAAAAAGGATAATTCTGAATTTTCAATTAACCGTTATTTCAAATTAATCACATACGTCTTTTTTAAAGTGAGATTAAATTTTTTTATTACATATGTATATTAATTGGAATATAAGTATAATAAATAAATTTTTACTTTTTATTCTCCTACTGCAAATTAATTACACTAAATGATTGAAGTATTTTTCATTATGTAATTCTTATGATTCATAACTGTTATTATTTATAAAGCTATTTTTAATATTAATATTGAAATTAAATTGAAGTGTTTTTATAATTAAATAATTGACTTGATTTTAATCCTTAAGTTCTAGTACTAGTTTGATTTTTCTATTACAACTAATACTTTTTATGCCAATTTTTTAAAGTATTCTAGGACCTGAATTTAGAAAACGATCTAATAAATGTTTTATGAAATATAATTTTGTAATGAAAAAATTTTATAAATTTAATGTTTTTGATATTAAGCTAAATTAATTTTAGTAGTTTATTAGCTCCAAATTTTTATATTTTAATATATACGAGTTGTATTTAGAAAACAGCGGGAATTTTATTATATATTTATTTATTCATCTACATTAGTGTTGTCGCCTTCAAAATAGTCCCCATTAGATATTATGCACTTGTGCCAGCGCTTCTTCCAATCCTCGAAACACTTCTCGAACTCGATCTTTGGGATAGCCTTCAGCTCCTTCAGCGACGCGCTTTTAATTTCATCTATGCTTGTAAAACAACGCCCTTCAAGGTTCTCTTTATTTTTGGAAATCGAAAAAAGTCACACGGAGCCATGTCTGTCGAATATGGAGGCTGGGGCATCGTTACAGTTTTGTTTTTGGCCAAAAATTCACGAACAAGCAATGAAGTGTGAGCTGTGAGCAGTTGCATTGTGGTGCAAAAGCTATGCATTGTTTTGCCACAAATTGCTTCACGTAAACGGCGTTGAACTTGTAGGTAGTACTCCTTATTGACCGTTTGACCTCGTGGCAAGAATTCTTGATGCACTATGCCATTAAAATGGAAGAATACTGTCAGCATAACCTTCACTTTCGATCAGACTTGTCGAGCCTTTTTCGGTCTTGACGATCCAGAATGCCTCCTCTGTTTTACTCATTGCAGACTCACCGTTAGGCCTTTGTTAATATTTCGCACACTTTATTTCATTCTTTACCCAAAATTTGATACAAATCCTTTGATCCATTTTTTTTTACAAACGAAAATCGCCGACCTCATACAAACATGTCTAATCTTAGCAGCCTGTCACTAACAAAGTAAACAATGAATTCAGCTGAAAATTTTACCATACTTCAGAGACATGTGTATCAACAAAATAAAGAAAAATTTTGACAATTGGACACTCCAAACCCGCGAAATTAAAAAAATTCCCGTTATTTTCTGAACACATCTCGTACTATTGTTACTTTATAAATTATTTACTTTGGTGCATATTCATAGTGAGTGCTAAAAGTTAATTACCGCTTTTTGGCATGAATCTCTTAAGACTACATGTCGCAAAAGCTGCAACTTTAAGTACATACCAAATTTCGACTATGCCACATTGAATTAGTCGAACTAGATTAATAAAAAAATTCAGCAGGAAAATGAGCTGAAGTTAGAAGTCTTATAACTAGTCAAGGCTTATAACTAGGGGCTAATATGAATTTCAGAATTATTTCGCGTACGGTTTATATCCTTTACAAAAAAATTAGGGAGATTTGCTTTGTCTTGCATACCATGCACGGGTTGCATGGATTGTAAAGTTACAATAACAAAATACACGCATAAGCTTTATGCAATGCGTGCAATGCCCAAACCGATGTATGCATATTTTCGTACAACGAATTGTAAGAAATGAAAATGCAACCCTGCTTCAACGATATTCCGCTCAATCCTCTCATTTCGTTCACAAATAAATCAAGGCGAATCCATACCAGGTGGTGGCAAAGGAAATTCAATTCGCGTGCTGAAGAATGTAAAGTCAAAAGAAAATTTTAATTGATTTTGATTAACTGACATTAAAGCTGGAGACATTGGTGCTTTATCGGTAACCGTATCGGTAACCTTTTAACAGCTGATTCGACCAACCTTATGAGAATCAATGCAATCGATTATTGGTGCCGCTAAAGCGCCAAATACACGACACGAACATTTCCGCGAACATTCCGCAATCTTGTTCGCAGCTTTGGCCATACACCATACGAACTTTTGGCCGAACATTAGTTCTCTTTCAGACAGCGATGAATACGGACAACAATTGTGCTGCAGCAATATTGCTCGCTGTGGCAATTAAGCGTAAAAAAAGAGAGAAGATTCAATAAATTCACTCAGAAATTTTTTATTGTCCATTTTACTTTTCCGCGCACGTCTGTTCCGTTCAGAAATTACTACGATTATGAGCTATTTCGCTATTGATTTTTGGCGAACATTTGCGCGAACTGGCAAACACCACCATACACGACAGAAAAGGTCGCAGAAACACGACATAACGGGAATGTTCGCGGAAATGTTCGTGTCGTGTATTTGGCGCTTAAGGTCGTAACCGTACCGTAGCCAACCAATTGGGGGTTGGTTTACCGTCGTAACGATAAAACGCTGATTACGTTAGGGATACGGATACAGCGATACGACGTACGGCACCAATGACTCCAGCTTAAAGTACAAGGCGCTGTAAAATAATCAAGAAGAAGCAATCATCTGTTGGGATAACAAGACCTGGTACTGAATTCGACTTGCAAATCAAACAATTGCTTTTTCGTGGTATTTTGCATGATAAAAACACTAACATGGTATAACCATTCTCTTCTGGTCGACCATGACAATCAAAAGGATATCAAAAAATAAACAACACAGTAAAATATCCAAATTTGTTTTTATTTGAGAAACGATGTAAATATGTATAAGTGCAATTGAGAAATTTAAAATTTTTTTATTGCGAAAAAATGCCAATAATGTCAAAAACGGTTATACCTTGTGTTTTTATCATGGTATTTTGTTATTTTCCAATGCCAACATTTTGAGGTTGTTACTAATGCCTGCTATAACTCCGCAATGGAGCGATCTCGTAGTATTGCATAGGATATAAATAATCCGTGCACCTTGCAAGACAACGCGAATCGTCCTATTTTAACCGTAAGACCAACTACTAATATCAAATGAAATTATATGAAAAAAAATTATAAAATTAAACTTTTTTAAAAATGTTATAAAATTGTATATTAACTACTGAGTACACTCTAAAGGCTGCCGTTTGGAAACCCTCGCTCAGGAAACTTTTTATAAACGCTTTACTTCAGAAGTTGTCCAAACACAGAACTTTATTGAATAAATCTCTATCTTAGAACTTGTTTTATACTACGTTTTCACCTAACCCAAACTCCGTGTTTCGTACTACTGCTAAAACATCTCTAAAAATATCGAGAGAGGTATGTAGAGGCGCGTTGTATCAATAATTCAAAACCGAGAACCACAAACAAGTTTAATTTCTGTTAAGAGACATAAAAGGGTTGGCAAACACGCAGTTTGGGTGCGGTGGCAATGTAGTATTACAAAAAACACTATCAGCATAAATTCAATACATTTTGAGGTGCTGTGTTTATGAAAACAATTTTGAGTATGACGTTCTGCAACGAACGTTCTTTAACGGATTTATCTATCCTGAATAATTGAATAGACTCAACATTAAATTTTGCAGGAAAGTGAATTACGGAGATACATAAAGTGTTCCTTTTGCGTTTGTAAACAGGGTCCTCAAGGTTTTATGGTCACGCATTCCTCTCGAATGTCTGTTCTTCTAGCTCTTTCCACTATAAATTCATTATAATTGTTTCATTGTATATTATATTTTGTTAGATTGGTATAAATTGCAATAATCTATGTATGTTGGCTGTTTTTGACGGTTAGATATAGAGGTAGTTTTTGATAAAATACTTAAGTAGGTATAGGTTACAAAATTAGTTCACCCCAAATCAAAATTAAGGATTGACATACAACTGGGACTATGATTGCTATTGAGTAGTTTTTGTTTCAAGCGGACATCTTACCTTGTGCCCTTCTTGCATCACCCAAATCTTTAGCTATGTTGATCTCCTAAGTATACAAGCTCTCATGTTTTGCAATATGTGTATAAGTCGTTCCATGAAAATAATAAAACTGATATGCACCAAATACATAATTGGGGTAAAATTTCCTAAATGTACCATATTTCCGAAGTTTCCGTTTTATAATAATATTGTAACGAATTTAGTGGAATTTCGCCTATTTGCAAACCTTCTCCTAACGTTCGAATCGCTAAATTGTTGAATACATAACTCCAATATTCAATAATGCAAAATGGTCTTTATTAAACTACTTTAAAGTACTTCACAACAACACTTATACTTCACAACTAATTGCGAGTTTAAATCAAACTGATTACTCATTACTCAGCTTGTGCTGCTTTTATACAGTTATACAGTCATACAGTTTAGCGATTCGAACGTTAGGAGAAGGTTTCAAATAAGCGGAATTTCCCTAAATATATATATATATATATATGTATTATTAGAAAGGTAAAAGAGTGGCAGGCCAACCTAATAAAAACGCATTGCGGCAATATGCTGTCAAAAATGTCTCATACACATACAAATTATATGAGAGCAATCAGAATTGAATTTTCTGTGTGAAAAGCTAACTTGATTTCCAATTTTGGTTCCCGGTGACGTTTCTTTTTTTTACATTGTCGTAACGCATTCTTATATCGTTTAAGCTTCCTTTTCAGCTAAAACAATATTCAAACTGCTTTTTTCGAGAAAAAGAAAAAAATACTCTATGAAAATTTTTATTATTTTCGAGCATCGCTAATGTTTATTGAAAATCGTGCATGGGTGAAAGTTTTTGAAGTGTATAAACATTCTTCGTTAGTTGACTTTTTGCTTGTTTTTTATAATTTTTTGGTTGACATAAATATAAAATACCTATATTTGGACAATTTTCAAAACTCGAATTTTTTTCGAAGTTATAGCGCTTATGCTTTTGCTGAACTGGTTAAAATTTTCTTTATAACTCGTTAAATAGCGTCGGCCGATTTTGCGCGTTTTTGGCACACCTGTTTGTCATCACTTTTTGTTTATGCCTTTAAAAATTAAAAGCAATTTGTTTCCGAAAGTTATTGGGGAAATGATCATATTTATATTCTCCATGACTCTATGACGTTTTGATATTTTTTGGTATATTTAAAATTCGGATTTCCAATACTGTCAAATGTAGCATTTTCTTATCTTATGTGTCAACAAAAAAACCATAAAAAAAAAACAATAAGTCGATCATCGAAAAATATTGATACATTTCAGAAAACTTCACAATCATTATGTTATGAAATCGTGCTTTATGGCATAGAAGCTGAGTTCCAATGATACAAAAATTCTGCGCAGTTTCATCGAAATTACGACAAATATGCGAGACTTTGGGTGGTACACTTCGGAAATTTTACCCCAGATATAACTCAGGGTTTTTCTTTAGACACCATCTTTTAGACTCATTTCCTTCTTTACACGTACAAAAGTTTGAGCCTAAATCTAAATCTTTGTTGTACTACATATGTGCAGCGGCTCACATCTTATTTCGTGCAGATATTATATTTATATTTTTATGTATCCGATTTGCATATATTTCTCAGCTTATGAGCTCACTCTATAGGTGAGCAGTTGAAGATCTCGACACATAACAAACCACTGCCTTTCAAAGACTCAACAAAAATTAAAAACAATGAAGAGTATTAGCCTGGCTTAGTTGTAACACTTAGGGAAGTGCGCTGCCATAAAGTCCATATTAAAAAAAAATTACACTTCGTATGTATAACAAATGTTGTGACTTGCACCAAGTGACTTAGACTAATAACATACTTAGTTTTACATTTTCAGCAGTATGTTTTAACTATTTCGTTTTGTTTTAAGTCCAGAAGCTTCTATTCTCAGATTTTTTAACTTTTTGGTTTTGTTTCAAAACTAATTTCCAGAGCTGCTCAACCCCTATACACTTATAGCACTTTTTGTTTTTGTTTTGCTCTCAAGAATAGGCACAGATGCAAATTCACACTTTGATTATAAAAAAAAATTGCATAGCACTCCCATATGCCCTTACATATAAATTCGATTCATATGAAAAGGCTTGAATTTCATATGAAAGTGCAAAGAAAAAGCACTTCCATACGAAGCCAATGGCCTTCGGTATGATATTCAAATTTACACTAACAAATTGACAACTGAAAATTTTCAAAAATATTGTAGCACTGAGAAAAATTTTAATTCAAAATTTATCCATTAAGGGGACCATCAAAATTCTTTAAAATTTTTGTTTTCAATTTAAAAAAGTTTCAATGTAAATATACATAGTTTTGTATATGCGTTGTGATTCGCAGTTCAATATAAAAATTATGAACAGCCCTGCTAATTTAAGTAAAGTTTAAAATTTAAACCTAATAAAATTTAAAAATGCATTAGTTAATTGGGAGGTTTGCAATTTAGTACAAACAAGTTTGAAAACTGCTCAAATAGATGAATTGTTCAAAATTTAGGCTCAAATTTTAGACCGTGTACAGAATTTTCGCAAGCAGTTCGAATAACTGGATAAAACTCTAAGCTTCCTGAAAAAAATCAAACTAATAAAACAAATAACATAAAAACAAACTGTGTGTATTTTTTTTCAATTTGTATATTTAAATATAATTTTTGTTTTAAAACCAAGTTGAGATCCAAAACAAAAGTAAATTCAAACGTATATTGTATAGTAGTTTTCTTTGAGTATTGTTGTTGTTCTTCAAAACTTGACAAATTCATTGTAAAAGCTTAAGTAAAATGATTCAATTCGTAAACTATTTGGAAACCGTTTCAAAGTGGCATGATTTACAAAAAGTTTAACAATAGCTGTTACAATGAGAAATGAGAAATAACATTGTAGGTGTTTAAAATAGTATTTGATATTAGTATCTGTGTTTGTTTTTGTATAACGCTACATTTTCATATGCTCGAAACAATTAGTAACACTTATATACGCATTCTTTTCCAAATTTTTCAAGTTCTCTGTATTCTTAAGAAGACTTATAATATTATGTAGGTACTCTTTATAAACCATGCACCATAGGGTAGACCAAATTTAAGTGATTTCACAATCCATCAACAATTTTTTTGTTTGTGTGTTCTATTAAATTTTTAGTGAATTTTATAGTTTTCATAATTTTTTTTTACCATATCACAATTGAAATTTGCTTGCGCCCCCTGACTTGGTTTTCTTTTTCTGATTATTTATTTCGTTTGAAATCTGAGGAATTTTGTAATCAATTAAGTATTTTTTAGCGTTTCTAATTTTGTTTCAATTGAATTGCAGATTTTTATTGTAAATATAATTAAGTTTAAATATACTATATAATTTTCCGTTAATGTATACTATATTATACTACAACACTAAATGCGAAAAGTATCCAATTATTAAAGTAATTTTAGTTTGTATGTGTATTAGAGCGGGCTAATTTTGTTTTTGCTATCATTCCTAGCAGCTACGAGCGCTACTTGTAATTATATGAAAAAGATCAGTTAGAGCATAACTACGAAAATTTTTTTTAAACAATTAAAAGATTTCATAATATTTGATTGGTTGAAATCTAATATAAAAAAGCAGACTCATAGAAAGTTTGATTTTTTGCAATCGCGGTATCATGTAAGATTTGTTTGTCGAATTTCCTTATTGATGTGAGTCCGATAATAATCGCAAATTTCGCCAGGGACTATTTCAATAAACAATCTAAATGGATAATTTCAAGACAGTTACGCGTTCAGTCAGATTTTCGATATAATTTCGGCACTATTTCTGTTTGAAGGATCTATTTGAGAACATTTGTGGATAATTTCGTATTTATTGACTGTTTTTTCGGGACTGTCTCTTGATCTCGTGAACATTTCGGAACTGTCTCTGCATCAATATTGTCAACAATAGGGATGAATATTTCGATGAGTATCGAGGTTAAACCTCTTCAGAACTATGTACACAAGCATGCAAACTAAAAAGAAATCGGATGGACTAATAAATCTGTTCAGAAAAAATTATATGTGCTATACCACATTTCAGAAAAATACCATAATAACTCTGTTGCAGAATTGCTGCTTTACAAAATTGTTGTTATCATTATTCATGTGTAGCCTCGGGGTTTCGACAAGTAATTAATTTCTCAATATTACCTCCTAACGTCGATAAATTTTAGAATCGAAAATTCCAAGGCACTGAAACAGTGCCACTGGCTTGATATCAAGAAGAAAAGTAAAAATATTTACAGTTTTGTACTTTTTTTGGTCTACTAAAGTTTCATCACGAATTTGACCTCTACTTGTTGACAGAGCACTTTTCACATTAAACCCGCTGGTTCCAAATAGTTGATGTATATTCCAATATCGGACTCAATATTACCAATTTCAAACAGAAAGATAATCGAGTAATTTATCAAGTTCTCTTCATTAAAACTTTATTATTATATTGTTATGAAATCCTCATAAAATGTGTTTATAAAGCCAAGAAAAATGGGCTTCTTTCCATTTCAACTATTTTTTATAAAAACGAAAAAGAAAATTAGAACAGCTGCCAGATGTTCGTTTATCAAACAAGTTTTTGTTTATGAAAGGGAAAAAATTATAATTTTATAAATAAGTTGAGTGATTTATGAGTTTAATTTCTTTTGAAATAGGTACAGCAGCGAACAGGGATATAGCAATAGACTTAATCCTCCGATAGATTGTGGCATCTGGCCAGACGAGAAGGCTTTATTTTCGTGAATAACTTTACTGCTACCCACCCGATCATGAAAAGCTTTAGTGACTTTTTAAGTTTAGGCGGTCTTTATAAAAATTCCGAAATCGATATTTTTTCCTTTTTATTTTATCTGTTTTTTTGTACCAAAGTTGATTATGTCACATTTTAGCGTTGTTGTCTGGCTTGACGAACATAGCATATAAGACCTCATAGTTCGTATACATTTCAAAATTTATCAATAAAAATTCGAACTTATTTCTGGGTAGTCACAGCGTGCCACGAGTTTCTTCAAATATTTGTGGATTTTGTTTTATCTTTTTTTGTACCAAATTTGATTATGTCACTTTTCAGCGTTGTCGTCTGGCTAGACGAACATATTTTTCAGCCTATAAAACCTCATAGATCGAATTCATTTCAAAATTTATCAATAAAAATTCAAACTTATCACAGTATGCGACGAGTTTTCTTCAAACGCTTCCCAAGGCAGTCGGTTCTATGTACCGGAGCGACTCGGGATTTTTCCCGACCAAGGACTGTCATTTCAGTGTGACCCCATTTAATTTGTTTCGTCCCTCCCACAAATTGTCATCCTCCCAGCAGCTCCTTGCAGCAGGACTGCTACATATTCTCTTACTCCGGGAAGGTATCGAACCCAATCCGGGTCCGTCTCCTCACCCCGGTCCTGAGAAATGGTTTTGCTGCATTTGCCAGAAAAGAATCTTTTTAGGACGGTCATACTCTGTTCAGTGTGTCTCGTGCAAGGGATGGTTGCATCGGACAGGTTGTTCTGGGCTTGATCCCAAAACCCGACGTCCACGTAACTTTTATAAATCTTTTGTGGCTCCTTGCTGCTCACGCCCAAGGGCGTCCCGTAGTCTACGCCTAAGCGTATCCCCACTACCTTCCAGCAGCTTCGCTGCTCAGCAAGCCACAACAAGTACCCGCTGCTGCTCGCGCCCCACGGCGCCAACAACTCAAACAGCTGATACCACTCATAACTACTACCTTCGTAGTAGAGCTGGTAGCAATGCTGAGCATCAGCCCCTGCCCCCGTCTTCTTCTCCTCCCCTCTTTTCTGGCAGCAATCGTGCAGGTCAGGGAAACAGACTCTTAGTCCCTGCCTCCGTTTGCACCGTCTGCCAGCACAGAATATATAGGTTTGCGACATCCGCTCAATGCAGCTCCTGCCTTGGGTGGTGCCACTTTCCTAGATGTTCTGGTCTCCGCGACGGCAACCACTCGACGGGTTTCATCGCGCCATGTTGCCAGGTCGCAAACCCAAATCATCCGGGTACCCCAATGCTTGCCCAAGGGCGCCCAGTCCCAAGGCCACAACAGCAATTGCGTCCTGGCCTTCCACAACCTAGGCGTAGTCACCCCTCATGCACTTCAGAATTCTGCAGTTCAACTGTAATGGACTAACTGGGAAGATTACGGAGATAGTCGATTTCATGAAGCGGCACAACATCCGCATTGCTGCGATTCAAGAGACTAAACTCACAGCAAGATCTGCATTGCAGACCTGCTCTGGTTATAATGTCCACAGGAAAGACCGCGAGAGCGGAAATGGAGGCGGCCTCGCGTTTATTATACACCACTCTGTGCAACATCATATATTTGATCCTGGCATCGACCGCAGTGACAATGTCTTAGAACGTCAAGGCCTATCTGTCCGGTCAGGCGATGCAAATCTAGAAATCATCAACATCTACATCCCTCCTGTCACCTGTTGCCCCAGTGGATACCGCCCTAATATCGAGGCCTTACTCACTGGCAACAATCGCATTATCTTAGGCGATTTCAATGCCCATCACGACCTATGGCATTCAAACTTGCGGGCGGACAGTAGGGGTGAGATCTTGGCGGATCAAATAGACGAAACGACGTTCTGCACAATTAACGGAGACGCCCCCACACGTATGGTAGGAAGCTGTCATAGCTCGCCAGATATCTCAATCGTGAGCGCAGAACTCGTAAACTGCGTCAACTGGCAGCCGATGGTAACATTGGCATCCGACCACCTGCCCATACTTATTTCGTTCGAGCGTACCGCCGACTTCATCGTCACCGAAAAACGCACTTTCATAAACTTCAAAAAAGGAAAGTGGGAAGAATATAAATCTGCAACAGACAGCAGCTTTGCTGCCCTCCCTATCCCGACTGATGCCCGCCAAGGGGAGCGTGCCTTCCGTAAGCTCATTGAATCCGCCTCGGCACATTTCATTCCCGCCGCGAGAATTCCCGAAATCCGGCCCCACTTCCCGGCGGAGGCCGCGAGCTTAGCGAGGAACGCGACCTTATAAGACAGCTTGATCCAGGCGACCCCCAAATAAGGGATATAAACCAACGCATCAGATCGCTTGTGGACGAACACAAGCGGGCGAAATGGGAAGAGCACCTAAGAGGTTGTAACCTCTCTACCGGTGTAGGTAAACTTTGGTCCACCGTAAAGTCCCTATCGAATCCGACTAAGCACAAAGACAAAGTTTCCATCGCCTTTGGCGATAAGGTGCTGTCGGATGCGAAAAAATGCGCGAGCGCTTTCTGCCGACAATATGTAATGCATCCTACGGTCGACAAAGATAGACGGAGAGCCAATAGACGTGCACATAAACACAAACTCAACGCGTCACCAATTACCATCACCGCTAGAGAGGTTGAGGACGCCATTGGTCGCGCTAAACCATCCAAAGCAGTGGGCCCAGACGGCATAGCCATGCCGATGCTTAAAAACCTAGGGAAAGAGGGTTTCAAATATTTAGCGCATGTCTTCAACCTGTCTCTTTCCACCTTTGTCATACCCGAGAAATGGAAAATGGCCAAGGTGGTCCCGCTACTAAAGCCTGGGAAACCAGCTAACGTAGGTGAGTTATATCGTCGATATCTCTCCTATCGCCAGTGGCAAAGACGCTTGAAGCCATTTTGCTCCCTCATTTCCAAGCACATTTGCAGCTAGCCCCTCATCAGCATGGCTTCAGAAAACTCCATAGCACTACCTCCGCGCTAAATGTCATTAGCACCCAGATAAATTGCGGTTTGAATCAATATCCCCACCATAGAACAGTACTCGTAGCGTTAGACCTATCAAAAGCTTTTGATACGGTCAACCATGGCTCGTTACTGGAAGACCTGGAAGGGTCTACCCTTCCCCCATGTCTTAAAAGGTGGACCGCAAATTACCTGGGTGGTCGGCAGGCATCGGTGCAATTCAGAAACGAAACATCAAAACAAAGGAGAATTAAACAAGGGGTGCCACAGGGTGGTGTCCTATCCCCGCTTTTGTTTAATTTCTACATATCTAAGCTACCTTCACCACCGGAAGGAGTCACAATCGTTTCCTACGCCGATGACTGCACAATAATGGCCACAGGCCCAGGCCCAAAGGTCGATGAGCTATGCAATAAAATAAACGGCTATCTCCCTGATCTCTCCAGTTTTTTCGCCTCGCGAAACCTGTCATTGTCACCGACTAAATCTTCCGCGACCTTATTTACAACATGGACGCCCCAAATGTCGACCATATTGAACATCCACGTCGATGGCACTACGCTACCGACTGTCCTACACCCCAAAATCTTGGGTGTGCCGTTTGATCAGGATCTACATTTTGGTGCGCACGCAACCGCAATTGTTCCAAGAATTCAGAGCCGTAATAAAATCCTCAAATCCCTTGCTGGCAGTACCTGGGGAAAAGATAAAGAAACGCTCTTGACCACATACAAAGCAATTAGCCAGCCGATTACGTGCTACGCGTCACCCATATGGTCGCCAAGCCTAAAAACCACCCACTGGAAGAAACTACAGGCCTGCCAAAATACTGCTCTCAGAATCGCCACGGGCTGTCTTCTTATGTCCCCAGAACACCATCTGCATAATGAGGCGAGAATACTCCCCATCAGGGAGAGAAATGAGATGCTGACCAAACAGTTTCTGTTGAATACCCAGAAACCTGGGCATCCCAACAGACATCTGATTGACGAACCAGCACCGCCTAGGGGCCTATGGAGTCATCTCCGTAAGCATTTTGAGGAAATACGGCACCTGAGAACCCAGCCGTATGAAGCGGAAAAACACAAGCAGGTCCTTGGTGAACTCCATAGACAGGCGTCGGACCTTTATGTCGGGAATTGCCCGGTGAATCCAGTACTTGAAGAAAAATATCCAGAACTCGCAGAAGAGGAACGCATACTCCCCAGGGAAACGCGTGTCACTCTTGCTCAACTTCGTTCTGGATACTGTAACAGGTTAAACTCTTACCTATCCAGAATCAACCCCGACATACAAAATGTATGCCCTGCTTGCAATGTGTCCCCACATGACACCAACCATCTCTTTAATTGTAATGTGGAACCAACGCCTCACCCCTTTCCTTATGGTCCACCCCTGTTGAAACGGCAAGTTTCCTTGGACTCCCGTTAGAGGATATTGATGACAATTTGTGATCGGTCGCGGCTATTAGGTGGGGCGAGCATTGCTACAACAACAACAACAACAACAGTTTTCTTCAAATTTTAAATAAAAATTCAAATATTTGTGGATAAAGTTCAAAGTGTAATATTTCGTCTGACCAGACGACAATGCTAAGATGTGTTGAATTTATTCACCGCTAATCGAATGGTTAAGTATTAGTATTCTCACAAATCACACACAGAAGATTGCGCATTCACCAGTTCAAAATTGCTTCGTTCTGCGCATCTACTGCTATCATCCGGTGGCAAAATCCTGAGCCAGATAAATAATTTTGCATGTAAATGCAACAACAACTATTTGAGCCAGAAGGTTCAATTTGTGAGCCAGATAATTTGTTAATTACTTCTTTTTAGTTTGGCAACGCCGCCTGTAATAAACCTAATTTTTCAAAAATAGATGCCGCTGCTTAGCCTTTCGCCGTATGAGTTAAATGAAAAACAGCGGCGCCATCTGCCTATCACATTTCACGTGTGCGAAAATTTCACGACATCTGCTTCTCAAGTTTCTCAATGATCCAGAGCATTCCCGTGAGAATTGAGCGTGATCCAGAGCTGTAAAACTCACTGGAATACGGCATACGTCACAGTAGGCTGCTTGAGCGAATGAAAGAAAGAGAGAGAAAAACAAGAGCTAAAGTAAAATGACGTAAAAATTGCCCAACAAAAAACAGCTGATCTTTTGTTTACATGCGCAATGCGCAATCTTCTCTGTGTGATTTGTGATTCGTATTCTAGTTATTTTTTAAGTGAAAAACCTCATATAATTGTATATGGCTTAAAGATGGAATAGCACTTAATCCTAATTTGTGAATTTGTTTCGAATTTGAAACTAAAATTTTAGTTTGCGATTCGGGAAAAAACTTTGTAAATAACCGGCACCCTACTATGTGTACACACGATTTGAGTGCTGCCAACTCTCATACATAGAACTCATGAGGTTCATTCCATTTGAACGTGACCCAGAGTTGCATAGCTCACTGGAATGTTCTTTATGTATGTCGAATGCGAATATCCTAGTAACAATAACAAAAAAAAAAAAAAAACTTCATAAGAGTTGACCCGCCTTAATGTGTACTACAGGTTAATGTGTTGGCGTATATATGTAAGTGTTAAATGGCATTTTTCATTGCAATTATGACTAATTATATCAGGGATGCACCTTAACGTTAAGCTAATCGTTTATCAAAAAATTTCCACCGTTTCCGTTGAAACACTTCGAAATATTATCGATAAAGTAATTATCAAGATAAATTGTATCTCGTTTTTAACTGAAACGAAAAGCTTTCGTTAACGTTAAAAACGTTAACAAAAACGTGATACTTTATGTTTGAATTGTGCTGGCAATGCTATAGCAATGGTGAAGCCGTAAGGTGGCAACAACGAGCGCACATACACACACAAACTCTATGTAATTTGTTTGTGTAATTCGTTGGTGGTAATGTCAAAAATACTTTGAGAAATGTTCGTACTGTCAAAATTCATGAGAAAAGTTGCAATCAGCTTGGCTAATGCTTTCACCTTTAATGACTCCGCCATCAATCAGCTTTGCCAGCATATTTTGAAATTAATAATCAACATAAACGATTTGATTTCGTTTTGATATGGCAGAAAACGAAACGAAATCATTTCGTTAATTTGACGATCTTAACGTTAATAAACGAAACGAAATGACTTCGTTTCGTTTATTAACGTTGATTATCGTAACGAAATGATATCGTTTCGTTGGTTAAGCATGCCTGAATTATATAATTAAATCAATTATTAAGTTTGCGTCAATTATTTTATAATTTTTATGTGTAATTTTCATGTACTACATAAATTCTCGATAAAGTCGTTCCGAATAGAGTTACCTAAACTACCTAATAAATTATTTATATTTTTTCTTAGCGAAAATAATGAATTTCTTATTGCACTTTTAGACGTGATTTTTTAATTTTCATTTTAGTATACTTAATTGCTAATAATAATTTATTCATAGTTAAATATAATATATTTGCTTAATTTCCACGCGTTTAAGTTTGTTGTTTCATTTTCGCTGTGCGAACGTCATCTTCATTACATTTACTGTCTCTGCATTAGAAGAAAACGCTCTTGACCTTAATAATTCATTGGAATGTTTGTGTCACATTTGATATTTTCCCATATTTAAAATTTTTTTTTAACGTCACCATTTATGTTGTATTAGTAGTAAATTTTAAAATATAAGAAATAATTTTGAATTAATAAAAATTCAGTAAACTTAAAACTCTACATTTTGTTTATGTTACATCGTTTTTTAAAATAAAAATAAAAGAAACATATCTAGAATGCATTATAAGGTGCTGTGTCTGTAATTAACGCTAAAATTATAAAATTAAAACTCAAAATAAAACAAATTTAAACAATAAAGAAAAACTTAAAATTTAAGCTGTAAACCTAAAAATTAAACTATGACAAAACAAAGCTTAAAGTAGCTTTTCTACAAACTACTCTGCATTTCACAAAATAAGGGGTTTTTCGACATTGCAAGGGCTATACATAAATATGCATACATTCTATTGTTTAGCTTTAGAGCTTTGGTTGGATCTGGAACTTCATTTCTATTTTTTAAGCTTAATTTGTTATAGCCGCCTACCCACATACATATATATATCTACATAGTTAGCTCAAATTTTCGTTAGCTGCTCAATTACGTTAGTTAATTTTTGTTTTGTTTGTTTCTTGTTACAATTGATTGCGTTTTTTCGTTTTACTAGCTTTTGTTGTTGTTGTACTATTTATTGTACCATATAACATCTTACTTTCCAAATATGTTGCTATTTCTGTTAAATTCTTATTGAAGGCCACCATCATTGGCGTATTGCCGCATAGATCGCGTGCTTGTAGATTTGCACCAGCCGCCACTAGCATAACACAAACATCCCGCTGATTATGTTCGGCAGCAATATGTAGTGCCGTTTGTGCCCTATAAAAGGGAAGAAAAGGAGTTAGAAAATGCGATTTGAGCTATGTCTATATATGGGAAATGCATGAAAATCTTTAGTTCTGAACTACACCATTTCCAATTGTATTTAGGTAAAGGACACACCTATTTCAGAAAAATCAATTGTGTTTCAGAAAAGCGCGAATAAATAACAGAAAGATTTTAATCTTTTCAGAAAAACACAAATATATTTCAGATATTCCCATTTTATTTCAGAAAACCTCATTTTTATTTCAGAAAAGCTCAAGTGTATTTCATACAAAGTCCGCTGTGTTTCAGATCTTTCGAATGTATTCAAAGAAACCTAAAATGTATTTCAGAAAACCACAAATTTATTCCAGAAGATGGAACAATTATTTCAAAATGAGTCAAATGTATTCCAAAAGAACTCAAATGTACTTCAGAAAATCTCAGATATTTAAAAAAAATACACAACAAATGACGTTTTATTCTAAATAAAAAGTTTACCAAGCTAAAAAAATTAAATTATACAAAAACTGCTTTTACATTCAAACTACCATGTCACGTCACCCCGTAGAAGTAGTTGAGTGCTAGCGCGTTCGTTGAATGTGAATTTTGTTTTAAGAATTGATCTTAAATTCTTAGGAAATCGAAAAAAGAAGGCATCACATTTTTATTGAAAACTAACAAAACAGTTACGTGGTTCGAATCTCGGTAAAACCTTTGATAACATAACGAAATTTTTTCAATGTTCGTCTTCATAAAACTGATTTGTAAGAGCGTTAAATCTATATAAAAAAGTTAGAAAACATATTGTAACGAATTTTGGGAAACTCCGCTTATTTTACACCTTCTGCCATATATGTAATACACCTATATTGCTAATAGAAAATGCTCGCAATGTGTTTTGAATTCGAAATCAAAACAAGACAGCCTATAAAATTTGTCTGATTGTAGCAGCATAAGTGTGAAAAGAAAAAATTTAAATTTAGGTACATTCGATTATTGAATACAAAAACAAAAACGTTTAAACAGCAGTATATCGGCACCTTCTGCAAACGTTCGAATCGCTAAACTGTTGAATAAATCACTCCAATATTCTGTATTACAAAATGGTCTTTATTAGACTACTTTGAGAGTACTACACAAATAAACTTCACTTCGCAACTAATAGCGTGCTTAAATCGAAACTGATTACTGACTACTCAGCTTGCTCTGCTTGTATACTCTCTGTTGCCTCGTGCACTCATTTCTCCTAATGCTGGCTGGCAACAGAACAAAAAATGCTGTGGGTAACCATAGCATAGGGTGGTTGTGTACGTATCGGGTGATTGTCACTTGCCCGGCCACCACACAAGCAGAAAGCATCAAGCGCCATTTGTATTGAAAATTCGTAGCGTGCGGACATAAACATGTCATCGGATGACGATTTTGTATTGCTGGTAACTGCAGTTGTTTTGGCGGAAAAAAAGGAAAAAGAAAGAAAATAAAAAAAATAAAATTGTGGATGAAAACTTTGTATGCAAAACATAAACAGTTTACGCATGAGAACCTCTTAACAAGCCAACCTAATATAAACGCACGCAAGTCATTTTCTGTCAAAAATGTCTCATGCACATACAACTTGTATGAGAGCAACCCAAATTGAATTTGCTGCGTAAAAACCTAACTCGATTTCCAATTTTTGTTCTGCGTGACATTTAGATTTGACGTTTGCATACATGCTTTAAGCTGGAGTCATTGGTGCCGTATGTCATATCGCTGTATCCGTATCCCTAACGTAATCAGCTGTTTATCGTTACGACGGTAAACCAAAACCCAATTGGTTGGCTACGATACGGTTACGACCTTAGCGGCACCAATAATCGATTGCATTGATTCTCATTGTGGTATTTAATATATAAATCACTATTTAATAATAAGCACTATTTATTTTTATAAAATATTTTTATTTAACCGCTCCTAAAAGTATGTTACAAAACGTTTTTAAATATTTCAACCGAATGAAAATTTTTGAAAGACAATATTTTACAATTGAAAAATAAAAATTAACAAGAACAAAAAAATTCAATTTATTTAAAGTAGGTACATTTAAAGTTGAATATAAATATAACCCTACAATACTCCCCCTTCCGGAGATTTAATGTTAAATAAATTAAAAGTAACTTTCTTTTTTGTTTTTGTGTTAGGTATCTGTATTTTATCAATCATTGCTGGTTTTAAACGATCAATAGGAATAGATTTAATTTCATTGTTTATTTCAATTTTAAAGTTTTTAATATCTTTTTCAATAACTCTATAAGGACCTTCATACGGATGTTGCAAGGAATGTTTGTTTATTACACGTACAAAAACAAAATGACAATCTTTTAAATCTTTCGGAACAAAAATACTACTAGAATTTTGATGATGTTCCAAATTTGATTTAAAATTTTTAAAATGTTCACGCAAACTACTTAAAACATCCGTTGAAGTTATATTCTCTGTAGTTGAAACAAATAATTCACCAGGTAATCTTAAATTTTGTCCATAAACCATTTCAGCCGGTGTTGCTGAAATATCTTCTTTAAAAATCGATCGCAAACCCATAAGTACTATTGGTAACTCTTCATACCAATCTCTGGATCCATTCCTAGCCATTATTGAAGATTTAAGCTGTCTATGAAAACGTTCTATCATTCCATTAGCTTGGGGATGATAAGGAGAAGTTGTTATTTGATGACTTCCAAGAAGTTTCGTTAATTCTGAAAACAAGTTTGAAGTAAATTGAGATCCCTGATCTGTTGTTATTTCTAATGGAACTCCAAAACGTGAAATATATTCTTTAAAAAATTTATTTACAACCGTAACTGCAGAAATATCTCTTAGTGCGAATGCCTCTGGCCAACGTGTAAATCTATCAATTATAGTTAATATGTAACGATATCCTTTTGAAACAGGTAAGGGTCCAACAATATCTAAGTGAATGTGTTCAAATCTAGATTTTGGAATTGGAATTTTCATAACTGGAGATTTTGTATGACGATGTACTTTCGATTTTTGACAACTTATACATTCTTTAGACCAAGTATTAATATCTTTATTCATTTTAGGCCAAAAATATTTCTTAACTATCAAACGACGTGTAGCTCTACTACCAGGATGTGAAATCCCATGTAACATATCAAATATTATTTTTCTTAAATTGTTTGGAATGAAAGGCCTAGGATTTTCTCCTGACACTTCGCACCATATATTAAAGTTAAGAACAGGAATTTTTATTAGTTTCAAATTTAAAAATGTTTGCTCTGAGGTAAGTTTGCTTAATTCACTGTCTTGTTGTTGTTCACTTTGTAAAATTTTTAAATTAATGTCCGAATTATTAATCGCTTCTACAATAAATTGAATTTTTTTAAAGTAGGTACATTTAAAGTTGAATATAAATATAACCCTACACTCATAAGGTTGGTCGAATCAGCTGTTAAAAGGTTACCGATACGGTTACCGATAAAGCACCAATGTCTCCAGCTTTACATTGTCGCAACGCATGCTTATTTGGGTTAGGGCAAAAAACGCCGGTTGTTTGCGTGCGCTAAAAAAACGCAGTGCGGTTTTATTAGGTTGGCTTGTAAAGGAGTTAAAAGCGTCATGTACAGAGGAATATGCAAACTTTTTGCGCATGGACTCTGATGCATTATGCATGGACTCTGAAGCATTCGTAGGTTTCAATAAACCGCAACGTAAAATCTTTTTCTTCCGCGAACTTGCTCATTTCACTTTCTCACAAAACTAATACACTAATGCTTGTCAGTCACGTTGGCCACGATCAAATAGACCAGGTGTGAAGCGAAAAAATCAAAAAATTTCGATTTTCATCAACGCGAAGCCGACAACAAGTACGTGTGAGCACGACTACCGCCTGTCGCGCCGATTGCTATGGTAACCACCCGTTGCTATGATTACCAGCAGCATTTTTTGCTGTTGCCAGCCAGCATTAGGTCTAGTAACTTCGCGAACTTTAAGGCTCCATTACTGATACTTAGCATAGACTTGACTTGACTTGAGAACTGTCACTTACAGTTCTGTTAAATGAACATTGCATGTTACTGATTACTCAAAACTTGGCAACACTTAACTTGACTTAGAAGTCTGTTGAATTTTGATTTTCTATGTAAGTTCTAAGTGACGTTTACATTTTGAGATGCCATTTGTTTTTTTCCATTTCATTTTGACATTTTGTCATACAAATTGACATTTATTTAAAAATAAATTTTAACGCTGATTATGATGCCAGATTGTATGCGCCAAGTGGAGTATAATCGTGGCTAAGTTGCCAAGTTTACGCCAAGTCAAGTCAAGTCTATGCTAAGTATCAGTAATGGGGGCTTTATGCTTGGTTTCAAGCCATATATGTACATTTATATTTGTAGTTTTAAGTCTCTCGCATAGCCATATGCGTGTGTATATGTGAGTACTACTTCGGGCGATGGTGAGTATCTCTCTGCTGCCTTGTAGGTGCATGTGTAAATGATGATTCATTTGCTTACGTACATACAAGTGGCTGCTTAGTATCGGATTAGGGATGCTAGTATCACTTATTGATGTGAATATTCAACACAACATTTTCAGAATAAATTACATTTTAATACTGTAACTAGTGTAGCCACAGCCAAAAAACTTATCAAAACGGACACAGAAATACTAGCAGATCCCGCAGACATTGTTTTGCCTTTGTCTAGCTGCACAACTTCTAATAAGTTTTAACCTCTAACTCTCTCTCCCCCTTTTCTTTATCTTTTTATTCAATACTCTCTCTTCGTCTCCTTTCTACCTCTACGCCGTTTCTAACCCTTCTTTTCTCTCTAGCTCCCTCTCTTTCTCCCTCCTCCGCTCCATCTATTGCTATCAATCTTCGCCTAACTATCTCTTTCTCCTTCCCTCGTTTTTTTATCTCTAGTTCTTTTTATTCTTCTCCATTCCTTATTCCCCGTCTCAGTCCCGGTTATCATCCCAGCATGTATTTTTGAAAGCTGTTTCAAACAAAAACCAAAAATTGTGCCTGCAAAAAATTAATGGGTGGATACCCTTACTACTTTTGGGGTATGGAAAATGGATAAGATCCGTTTCTCAGACCTACTCAATATGCTCACAAAATTTCATAAGAATCGGTAGAGCCGTTTCGAAGGAGTTCAACCACTAGCACTGTGATAGTTTTTCAGTCACTGGCAGTGGGCGTTTTCAGCGAACACAATTTGTGATGATACGTTGCAAACATGTCTCCGTCAGTTGAGTGATGAAATATTTGTTCTCTGAAGTGCAAGTTGAGTCAACTGCCAAATGAAATAATTATCCTTAAACTTTTAAGAAAAGGACTTTTTATATTATTTTGCACACTTCACTATAATATCATTATCACTCAACGATTGTGTTTGCTGAGACGCCCATTATAAATTCCTACCAGTGGAGCAAGCTTCCGAACCCCCTGAACATCCGGAACTAATTGTCATAAAACTACATGCATGAAACTGGTGAATTTAGCATGGTAAAATCCGAGGCTTCTGTAATTAAAAATATCGATTTATAGAAAATTTTCTTTCTCATAATAAAATACTTTTAAGATGTCTTGAACGAGAAAAAATTCAAAAGCACTGTACGGATTCTTTTAATAATGTTTAAATGTTAATGTTTCAATGCTCGATATTAATGAGCAGGGCTGTTCAAATGTTTTCATATTAAAATGCAAATGACAATACATATACAAAATTTTATGTCAACTGAAACTTTCAAATTGAAAAAAGAAAAAAAAGAATTTATTTCAAATGTTTAAAGAATTTTGATGGTGCCCTTAGAACCACTTGCAGAACGACAAATAATTTTTTTAATTCAGAGTTAACCTGACATAAGGAGTTAGGCCCATACATTTTTGGCAAATTTTTTATATAAACTCTGCGTTAACAAGATAACTTGTCGTGCTACAATATTTTTGAAAAATTGTTTGTTGTCAATTTGTTAGTGTTAATTTGAATATCATACCGAAGTGCCTTGGCTTCATATGGAAGTGCTTTTTCTTTGCACTTTCATACGAAATTCAGACAGTTGTTAAGACAATGGAGGTTCTATGAAATTTTTTATATATACAAATTGTGAATTTGTAACTGTGTCTTTTCTTCAGGACAAAACGAAAAGAAATGCGCTATAAGTGTGTAGGGGTTGAGTTGCTCTGTGAATGAGAAATATTATTATCAGCACAAAAAAACCAAATATGTACCGATTTTAAATCGATATTTTTACAGCTCTATTACTTACATGTGAATATCAGAGGGATGGAAACTATTATTCCTTTTATAATATAATTCGTTGCAAAATTATTAGTTTTGGACTTTTAATATATTTGGCTCAAGATAAAAATTATTTTCGGATTTTTATTACCTGAGTCTGATAGAACTAGTTAGATTAGGACTTCTAAAAGTAAAAGTCCGTAAATAAAAGTTAAATGTGGACTTTTACTTTCCAAGACCAAAATAAAATTTCGGCTTATCCGAATTAAAAAAAATTGGTACCAATAAATTCTGGATTCCCTAAATTTAAAACCACATGGACTTTTGAAAATTTATGTTAATAATCGGTCAGTAGCCACGCCCCTTTATGTATATAGAAATTTCCGCACAGAACATGCGATATTTAAGTATCTAAAGAAGCCACGTTATTTAAATTTGGCGTGTAAATTACTGAAATTGCATGTAGTTGATCCACATACTATTTTTGGACAATGGGTGTGGCACCGCCTACTTTCCAAATAAGATTTTTTGGACTTTCAAGAGCGATAAATCGTACACCCTTTGAGCTATGTTTTTGCAAATAGGTAAGCGAACTTCATATTTGTATTTGTACATGCCGCCAGAAAAATTTTAAAATCGAATTAAAGTCACACCCACTTGTATATAAAAATATAAAAACTGGCTACTTGAAGTCTTGCTAAGAACGTAAATATGTATGTACATAGCTGCATTTATGTATATACTATCCTTTACCCGTGGCCCCGTCCGCAAGAAGAAATTAAAATACATGGCTATTCACGTTAGCCTGCTTATCAAGCCATCTGTTTAAACATTATTTTTTTCAATGTATTTAATTTTTGTAATAGAGTAAAGCACGCTTACGTGAATAGTACAATACAGTTTTTTCGAATTAAAAAAATACATGTTGTTTTTAAGTTTAATTAATTGATATGACAGGGGTGAAGGAATTACTATTCATATAACAAAGGGGAGAAACTACAATTAGCTAAAACCAAAGAGAATTTTTTAGATGAAAATAGTGTTGCTTTTTCGGGTATTTAGTTGGTTAAAATATTACAAATAGTGTAATTATAGTTATAACAGTTCGTTACAAGATTCATTTAAAATAATCAAAAATAGAACGAGAAAGCTGTGTTAGATATTAAAGATAAAACATACCGAATTTTAATTACGAATAATTTGCAGCAAATCCATGGCCATAAAAGCTCATAATTTAAAAAATCATGTGTGCTGAACTACCGGTTTCGAAGAATCCTTAAATGATCCCGGAAGGCTCCCAAAATGATACCAAAATAGGCCCGAAATGACCCCACGGGATCCCGGACAAATCCCGAAAACTATCCAGAAATGATGCCGGAAAGGGTCCCCAAATGATCCCGACGTAGTCCCGAAAACGTCCCGAAATGACCCTGAACGAATCCAGGACGGATCCCAAAAACCATCCAGAAATGATGCCGTAAGGGTTGCCAAATGATCCCGAAAAATTTCCGAAATTACCGTCACGGGGTCCCGAAAACCATACAGTAATGATCCTGGAAGGTTCCCGAAATAGTCCCGAAACGACCCTCACTGCATCCCGGACGGATCGCGAAAACTATCCAGAAATGATGCCGGAAGGATGCCCAAATGATCCCGAAAAAGTCCCGAAATGACCCTGGCAGGATCCCGAAAGTCATCCAGAAATGATACCACAAGGATCCCCAAATGATCCCGCAATAGACCCGAAATAACTCCGACATATAGACCTAAAACGAGCGTTCGAAACAATATCTCAACAAATTATGATAGAAAAACTTTACAGCATTGGAGTGAGAGATAAAGCGCTTGCATGGTTCAAAAGTTACTTCTCAAATCGCCGCCAAAGAACACTAGTAAATGGAACATTTCTCTCAAATGAAACACCAGTCGATATTGGCCTTCCACAAGGATCAGTACTTGCACCAATATTGTTTAAAATATATATAAATGATATAATTAAATCAGTAAAGCATTGTAACTTAAAGTTGTTTGCAGATGATACTTTCATTTTGATAAGCGATACAAATTTTAATATAGCTATGCAAAAAATGCAATCAGACCTAGATAATATATACCTATGGACGTGCCAAAACAAATTAAAGATAAATGCCGATAAGACCAAGTATATGATTCTGAGTAGAACTCCCGTTAGTAACAGTTATGAACTAAAAATAGACAACAGTGTACTTATGGAAGTGTCAAAACTAAACTATTTAGGTATAGTTATTGATAATAGATTGAAATTTGAAGACCACATAAATGGTCTTAAGCAAAAGATTGCTAAAAAAATTGGTTTCCTGTACAGGTCATGTAAATACGTATCGAAGAAGCACAAGATCTTAGTATATAGAACTATAGTGGATCCCCATTTTACTTACTGCCCTACCATACTGTTTCTGGTGGCAGATAACATAATAGATAGCTTACAGAAAATGCAAAATAAGGCGATGAGATTTATATTAAATAAAGAACGTGATACTCCGACAAGTGATATGCTGAACATATTACAATGGCTTAGTGTTAAACAGCGTATACTTTATTTTGTAATGCTTTTTGTTTTTAATATTAAAAAAGGGAATTTACCGGAGTATTTGAGCAATAATATTGCATACCAAAAAGATATTCACAATATTAATACTAGAAATAAGAATAATTTTAGGCTTCCGCTCTTTTCCACAGAAAGCGGACAGCTCAACTTATTTTACAAAGGATTAAAAAGATTTAATGAACTTCCTATAGATATAAGAAACTGTGAAGAGCTGAATGTATTTAAAAAGAAATTAATATCATATTGTCGTACAACTGCAACAAGATAGATAGAAGAGATCTCATATAATATGTAATATGTGATATGGAGTTATTAATCTAGGCTTATAAGCTGTAATAAATAAATAAATAAATAAATAAATAAATATTCACGTATTTAGCAATGACTTCAAGTAGGCAGTTTTGATATTTTTATATACAAGTGGGTGTGACTTAAATTCGATTTTAAAATTTTTCTGGCGGCATGTACAAATACAAATATGAAGTTCGCTTAGCTATTTGCAAAAACATAGCTCAAAGGGTGTACGAGTTAGCGCTCTTGAAAGTCCAAAAAATCGTATTTGGAAAGTAGGCGGTGCCACACCCATTGTCCAAAAAATTATGTGGATCAACTACATGCAATGTTAGTAATTTACACGCCAAATTTAAATAACGTGGCTTCTTTAGATACTCAAATATCGCATGTTCTGTGCGGAAAATTCTATATACAGAAAGAGGCGTGGCTACTGACCGATTGCGCCCTTTTTTTTAGAAAGCTTTCCCATCATAGCAGAATGCGGTTTACCAATTTTCACTCTAATAGTTGTATTGAAACGAAATTTATTGCAAACATCCACTGCAAGTTCACTATTTATAGTACGAGATTTTCGATATAGTTTGTTTATGATAAATTCCTAGTATTATTAAC
Organism: Eurosta solidaginis; assembly: GCF_040869045.1. Lineage (NCBI taxonomy): Eukaryota > Metazoa > Arthropoda > Insecta > Diptera > Tephritidae > Eurosta > Eurosta solidaginis. The sequence goes on along the minus strand of NC_090322.1, from coordinate 174,136,606 downwards.
ATAAATTTTCAAAAGTCCATATGGTTTTAAATTTAAGGAATCTAGGAGAATTGATTGGTAACAAATTTTTTTAATTCGGATAAGCCGTTTCTTTGTTATCAAGCCGGACTTTTATTTTGAACTTAAAAAATAAGTCCAGATTTAACTTTTATTTCCGGACTTTTAATTTTAAAAGTCTGAGTTTTACTATTTCTATCGGACTCAAAAAATAATACAGGTTTTACTTTTATATGTGGACTTTTATGGAAAAAGTTGGAAAAATTAAAATAGGACAATTTTTTGACCCGGACTTTTTCGACTCCGAAAAAAAATAATAGTTATTTTCGGTCCTTGGAATATTATAATGGTATCTCAATCAACTAGAGGAATTCTACTAGTTACTAACGAATTAGTTCTTATTTGACAACTTGGCTTAAGTTTATAAGCAAAATACTTGATAACTATAGTAACGGAATTTTTTGAAGCATGCAAACTCTATGGAATTTGGATGACCAAAAAGTTTTCTGAAATTGTGTTAAACATTTTGCTTTTACCATACCGGATAATATGAGTTTTGGAAATTTTCGGCTTTTTAAAATACTTTTTTCATATTTTTCAGGGTTAGGTAAAAATGTCCAAATTTGAGAGGTTTGTTGAGTTTGCAAACAAGACCGTACTTACCGCTCTTTGTCTGCTAAATTAATGAGACGTCGTGAAGCGCACGATATTATATATTTGACTATATTTTTGTGATTGTATTTGCAGGCGAAATGCAGTGCTGTTTGTCCATTGTTGTTTACTGATTGTAATGAATATCCTTGTTCATGTAGTGCACGTAACTGTAAGTTGTAAATAATTGAAATAAATTAATTATATATTAAACTAACATATTTTTTTTCAAAAACACATTTTTACTTCAAAATTATAAGAAATGAAAAAAATTAACTATGTTGCTTTAGCAGTTTTTACTTATTTGGCATAAAAAATGTTTGCATAGGTGAATTATTTACAAATGCCATAAGTGAATTTTTTACATGCACATGCAACATATGCACATATTTACAAAAATATTTACAAAGTACTGTGCAAATGGCTAATGACGTTTATAAGGGAGTAACGGAACATGTACAGTTTTCATGAGAGTTGATGACAAGACAAGGGTTTTATCCAAGCAAGAGTTGTTATTTCATGAGAGTAACCTTTGTGTTTGTTCTATGTAATTGCATATGTTTAGCACAACACTGTACATATGTATGTACACAATATAGCTTTAGGTGTAGCTTGCTTTGATCAGTATATTAAATACATACATATATGTACTACTTAAAAGATTGAAAAAACTATGTGGCAACTAATTTTAAAACCTGAAATTTATAAATAACAAAGAAATGTTTACAGAGTATTTACAATTTTTCCTATTTGTACTACGTGTCATATACTTTGGTAGCTAAACTCAAAAGCGCCATATATTTTCATATTTTATACCCGGTTTTTCAGTGCGACTTTAAACTACAGTTAAAGTTGACTAGAGTTTAACCTTGCCAGTTTGTTCGATAACATAAAATTTTGCTGTTCATCTCAGCTTAAGCGGCCGAAGTGGCAGGGTTAAACTATGGTTGTTGTTGTTGTTGTTGTAGCAGTGCTTCGCCCCATTTAATAGGAGCGACCGATCATCAATATCCTCTAACGGGAGTCCAAGGAAACCGGCAGTTTCAATAGGGCTGGACCATAGTGAGAGGGGTGTTAGAGGCGTTGGTTACACAATGCAATTGAAGAGATGGTTGGTGTCATGTGGGGACACATTGCAAGCAGGACATACATTTTGTTTGTCGGAGTTGATTCTGGATAGGTAAGAGTTTAAACTGTTACAGTACCCAGATCGAAGTTGAGCTAGAGTGGCGTGCGTTTCCATAGGGAGAGTACGTTCCTCTTCTGCGAGTTCTGGTTATTTTTCTTTAAGACCTTGGCAATTCCTGGCTAACATTGAGGACCGTCTTGTGCTTTTGTGCTTCATACGGCTGTGTTCTTAGCTGCCGTATTTCCTCATAATGCGTACGGAGAAGACCTCTTAAGCCCCTAGACGGTGTAGCCCCATCAATCAAATGGCTGTTGGGATGCCCACGTTTCTGGGTATTCAACAGAAACTGTTTGTTCACAATTTCATTTCTCTCCCTAATGGGGAGTACTCTCGCCTCATTGTGTAGGTGGTGTTCTGGGGAAATAAGAGGGCAGCCCGTATCAGTTCTGAGGGCAATGTTGTGGCAGGCCTGTATTTTCTTAGGTTTGGCGACCATATCGGAGACGCGTAGCATGCAATCGGCCGGCCAATTGCTTTGTAAGTGGTAATGAGCGTTTCTTTGTCTTTACCCCAAGTGCTACCGGAAAGATGTTTGAGGATTTTATTACGGCTCTGTATTTTCGGTACAATTGCGGTTACACGCTCTTTAAAATGCAGATCCTGTTCGAACGTCAGACACTAAATTTTTGGATGTAAGACAGTCGGTACCGTAATGCCATCGACGTGGATGTCCAATATGGTCGACAGTTGCCGTGTCCATCTTGTAAATAGGGTCGCCGATGATTTGGTCGGTGATAATGTCAGGTTTCGTGACGCGGAAAACTGGAGATATCAAAGAGCCCCATTTATTTTAATTTGTTAAACTCTGTCCAACTTTAACTGTAGTTTAAACTCGCACTGAAATCCCGGGCATAAGTTACTGCAGCGAACAGAAAAATACCAGTGCCAATTTTTATCAAATTTTGTCAATTAAATCCCTTTTTTATTTTGCAATTTTTAAGATTTTTCTATGAATTTTGTAACTGAAACTATGCAAACCAATTCCAAGAACAAATTTTGAATTTTGGAGTTCTCTGAATTTTTTTTTCAGTTTCAAAGCCTAATCAATTTTATTCTAACAAATTACAAGTTAGAGATCGTTGTTTAAAATTTTCCTCCATGTACATTATATGGCGAAAAATCTAAGACATCCTTTGGGAAAAAGTTTGTTTAAAAATCTATGGGAATTTTGAGAAATCTATGGTTTGAACTTTTCGAAAGTTCGAAATTTTCGTAACAATTTCTCGAATTTTCGAAAACATACTTGATGTTGATTTGGATAGTTTCAGTTACCAAATTACTAGAAGTTTTTCCTTAAAATTTCGAAAATAAAAAGAGAATAATTTCTTTGGCGAAATTCGACCAAAACTGTCTCTGCGGTTTTCTGTTCGCTATTGTGTATGTAAGTTTTACTGTTTCATGGTAATCCATTAAAAGTCATTTGCAATTTAGAGTTTATTACAATAATAGGTTTTATTCATTGTCATGCCAAAAACTAACTGAACTTACATTCTAAAGTGCCTACTTAAAAACCCTGCACCTTAGTCTTGAAGGCAGCCAAAGCGACACAGACGCTTGCGTTCTTAATCGCTGCCAGCGTTGAGCTGCACCTGCTAGCGTGAGAATGGATATTCGCTGACACAGGCCAAATTGCTGTTTCATAGTACTGCTCATGTTATACAATCGTTGTGGCTTATCCGTCAGCGTGAGAATGGATATTCGCTGACACAGGCCATGCGCGGACAGAATTATTGAGAAGCATTCGCTTGTGTTAACTGATATTCGCTGATACAGGCCATGCGCGCAAATTGTTGTTTCATAGCACTGCTCATGTTACGCAATCGTTGTGGCTATCCGTCAGCGTGAGAATGGATATTCGCTGACACAGGCCATGCGCGGACAGAATTATTGAGAAGCATTAGCTTGTGTTAACTCCTCCCCTTCTAAGTGAAGGCCGTCCACGGACTTCTTAAAGTTATCAATGACATGCTGAAGGTCTTGGCATTGGCGTCTTTTCCTTCTCCTCTGCCATATTTTAACTAGAGTGTAACAAACGATAATCAATATAATGCTAGCGAAGCCTGATATTGTTGGCCCCGTCATAGTTCTTGATTCAATTTTTGCGATAAAGCGCAGATTTTCCATACTTATCCTGTGAAGGTATGGAAGACTCAATACTTCTTGATGGTTGGTGATATTAAGGAGAACGGTCGCCGCTGGCCCTGGTAATTTCTTTAACATGCCGTTTCGGTTTACAAAGTTAGATCCGTTAACGTAAACTTCATCGTCGAAGGAAAGTAAATAAGTTCCCCTTATTGTTTTTTCGGAGTCTTCGCCAGTTTTAATCAAAGCGGTGTTATCGTTTATAATGATAATGCCATCGTCAACCAAAGTAATAGGTTCAAGGTTGCTAGGGCAAGTACTGCAGTGAGCGACATTATTCGAATACAGCTGTTGTGCGCATGTGGGATGCTGCAATCTTTTGCAAAAAGTTGTTGTGAGTGTTGTGTTGCAGTTCCCAATCGCCAAATTTTGATTCCCACAGTCAGCAACGTTGTTGTTGTTCCCAAGGTGCAGGATAGTTCCATTGTGTTGAATAGGGAAAATAATAATTTTCTTACAAACTAATGTAGGTTTAGGATACTTTATTATGAAATGCAGAAGGCTCCCATCTAAAAGGGCTTTGATATATGATACCTCCATTAGGTCAGTAATTGTTGTATTTGTAGAGCGTGCCTCAAAAATATTTTTTACATCTTCCGAGTTTAGCATCAGGGGATTTATGATTCCTATCTTTGCAAGGGTTATGGTTGAAATTAAAGTCTCGATTTCGGTTATAAGGATTCTATTTCGCGCAAGCAGCGTTTCGTACAAATGATGAGTATCGATCTGTACAGCCTTTGCGTTGTTAATAATTTTGTTAACTGTTTCCGTTAGCTGGTTTAATTTTTCCTGTATCCTTGTGTTTATTTCTATCTGAAGTCCCTCTGATTCTATTAGCTCTTGCTGCCGAAATTTTAAGTTTTCAAAGTCTTCGAAGTCGGGTGTTCCTGCAATCACCTTTAGAGCAGTACCTAAAATGTTAATACTCCTAGCCTGTCTATGGTGAATGTCCAGTGTTGTTAAAAGAACTTTTATGTGTGAAATGTCTGAGTCGAGTAGCATTCTCATATGGGATAAGGGGAAATGCGTTGTTAGTCCTTTCGTTTCTTCTGCTATTTCTTTATATACCGTAAGATTGGTGCTATGCTTAAGATAGCCGAAGTGTGTCCAAACTATTACGTCGCCATCCTGGATCGGTATATAATCGGAAGTCGAGTAGTCCGTTAATTTTGCTATTGCCGTTTGGATGGAGAGCATCATAATGGGGATCCTGAAAGATGGGGGAAAATAACCTTCTTTTAATTTACCTTATAATATTGAAAGATATTCCACGGTTTTCATCTCAGGTTGTCCTTATGGACCACCCTCCCTTTTATGAGAACCGTGGTTCCTAGATCTGCCTCAACCCTTTCTTCGACATATAAAGGGGACAGTTTATTTCCCAGTCGTCTATTCGTCTTTACTAGTACGCGTTCCCCTACGTCGAACACCCTATTCTGTCTGGAAGGATTATTTCTTTCCAATTGTGCTTGTTGTGCTTTCGTTATTTTCATGGTTATCTCATTTTTCATGTCGGTTGGTGTAGCGTGAACTATATCAATCGGTTTTTCATTGGTCACCGAATGAATCGTTCGGTTGTATTCAATTGTTGCCAGTAATATAAGGTCTGTCGTCTCGCAGATTTTTCTGTCCAATTTCAGACATCTGGCTATCTCCAAAAGTGTACTATGGAGGCGTTCAACCTGCCCATTCGAGGTGCTATGAAGAGGTGGCGCGTTGACGATGTCAACATTGAAGCTATTTTTTAGTAACGAGGTTATCGTTTCAGAATTTAAAGAGGCCTCGTTATCACAATAAACAGTCTTTGTCCCTGGGAATATATTCATTAGTTGAATAATTGGGTATTTTATATCTGAGATTGTTCGAGATGGTATAGGCTGTACCACAGCAAATTTCGAAAACTTGTCGAGACATGTCAAAAAGTATTTTTTATCTGTTGAGAATATGTCAATGTGCAAAATTTCTCCGGTATAGGATGGGACCGGTGTTACACCATACTCCTGCTTTCGTGGGTGCCTATCGTATTTGGCCTTACTGCAGATCTTACAATTCGCGACCACTTCGTTTGCCAGTTTGGTCATTTTTGGGAAGTAATAATCACGAAGGATTTGCTTGACATTCTCCTGGGCAGCTCTGTGAGCTCGATTATGTTCGGCAAGAACAATCTCCCTCTGTTCGTCTTTATTTACAATGTCGGTCACCATATTTTTACAGTGCCAGAACTTTGTTGCCGGAAAGCACCTTATAAGTTCATGTTGTATGCTGGCCAGTATTGGCAAAGCGCAATGTATGGCGTTTACCACATTTGGGTTCACAGCTGTTTTAATTTCTTCAATGAGATTATCTTTATTTATGAATTGAATAACATGACGAGTTTTCTCGCCGAAATATATAAAATTCCGTTTTAGGTTCAAGTTGGCTTCCTCCAAAACAATTTGGTTTCGGAAACAATTTAGCGGTTTTTCGTATGCTTCCACCGTATAAGATAGCGATATTGCGCTATGAACTGTAGCTAAATCTGATTGACCTTCCTCTTCTAGAGTGTGGATGTTCTGTCGTGACAGAGCATCGGCAACATGGTTTTCTCTACCGGGTTTGTAAAAGATTTGAGCGTTGTGCTCGTCGATAAACGCTTTCCATCGTTTAATTTTCGCATTTGGGTTTCGGTCTGAAACCGCAAATGTCAGTGGCTGATGATCTGTAAAAATATTTAAATTCTTTACGCCATAGAGATAATTTCTAAGACTTTTTAAGGCCCAGACTATCGCGAGTAGCTCGCGCTCGTTAGTTGCGAAGTTTTGTTCACGATCTTTCAGAGTTCGTGAAATAAAGGTAATTGGCTTACCGTCATGTGAGAGCACTGCCCCCAAACCCAAAGACGAGGCATCCGTCGTTAGATCAAATGGCCTCCTGAAATCTGGGTAGAGTAACATGACGTCCTCTGATGTAAGGACCTCTTTTAATTTATTAAAAGCTTGTGATTGTTTTTCGTCTAATTCCACTTTTATTTTTTTTGATTGAGTGGCACTAACCTTGCCATTGTCTCCTTTCAGCATATCCGTTAGTGGTTTCGCTATTGAAGCGAAATCCTTTATAAAGCAACGGTAATAGCTTGCCAGACCCAGAAATGATCTAACGTTGAAAAGAGTGGAGGGTTTCTCATATTTGTGAATAGCATCTATCTTGCTAGGGCTTGTTTTAATGCCTCCTCTAGATACTACGAAGCCCAAGTATTCAACGTCCTCTTTAAAAAATTGCGATTTTTCGCGAGAAACCCTCATATTAGCCTCAAGTAACCTTTTTAAGACCCACTCAATATGTTCGACATGCTCCTCCTCGGTTTCTGAAAATATAATAACGTCATCGACGTAAACGTAGCAGTATTTCCCTATTTGTTCCCTTAGTACGTCGTCGATCGCCCTTTGAAAAATGCTGGGTGCATTCTTCAGACCGAAGGGAAGCCTGCAGAACTCATATTTCCCATTACTTACTGAGAAAGCGGTCTTTTCCCTATCGGATTCCGCCAACGTTATTTGATGAAATCCTGATTTTAGGTCAAGCGTTGTAAAATACCTGGCCTTTCCTAGATTTGATAGTATAACCGTTACGTTCGGGATGGGATATTTGTCGTCGATAGTTTTTTTGTTCAGTTTTCTGAAGTCTATGACAAGTCGTTTTTTTACATTTCCTTGTGCGTCCGTTCCTTTTTTATCAACAACCCAGATTGGGTTGTTATATGGTGACCGAGACGGTCTGATGATACCGTTCTTCAGTAAATCGCGAATTTCAGTATTCACGAATTCTGCTACGCCCATAGGATAGGGGTATAGCTTGGAATAAACCGGATCGTCACTCTCGGTGCGAATAGTGGCGACTATGTTTGTGTTAAATGGGAGTGCCTCGTTGGGGTCAGAGAAAACTTTCAATAAATTTTTTACCATTCTTTGAAATTTCACCCTCACAATTTCAGGAACCTCTATGTCCTCTACTCGTGTGAAATTTACATTAGCACACTTTAAAAATTTTATACCCTCTGAACCAACATTGGTTATTATTTTTTTTGACTTTAAATCTATAGTCGTGTCTGCCTGCGTAAGCAAATCCAGACCTATTATTCCGTCGAACGTTGAAAGAGAAGGAAGAATAAAGAAGGTACTATTTATGTTAAAAAGGTTTATCGCGCATTTTTCTTTAATGTTAGTAAAACCATGAATTGATTTTACCAAGAAAGACTTTTCGACCGGTGTAATGTGCCTAAGGAATTTTAAGGGTTTTATATAATTTTTAGATGCACCCGTATCTATTAGTAATTTTATTTTCTTCCCTGCAACTATTCTTTCAATGAACGGTAGCAGGGAGTTCTGTCTAAAAAATTTATCTGGTCGGGATCGTTAAGGTCGCCCTCGATTGCTGATGTTTCCGCGTTTGCCACATCGCTATAGGTGGAATCTTCCAGATTAGAAGTGGAATTTCCGCTTGAAAGGCAGTTTATTCGTTGTTGCTTTGGTCCTGTAAATTTTCCAGAGCCATTGTTTGGCCTTTTCACTGCCTGCGGATATTTTTGATTTGGATTACTTTGGTATCGATAAGAGCCAGTGTTTTCCTGCCTTGCAGTAGGTTGACGGAAGCGTTGTGACGTGTCGACATCCATCGGTTCTACCTTATCCAGTTTCTGGGGACTCTTGTTGTTGAAGTCCCGAGTTCTGTTAAAGTAAGGGTTTTTTGAGTGATACATATCGTTTGTTTGGTATCTTCCCCCTGTAACTTTCTCCCCAGATTGTGGTTTTGAGTCTAGCTTTTGTGTCTTATCTTCTAGGCTCCTGGCATAGGTGCTTGCGAATCAGTATCTCTCATGGTTCGATTCAACCTCCTGTGCCAGTGCTAAGGCCGAAGGCAGATCTTTAGGCCGGGCTGAGAATAGTACATCGCTAAGCGGTTTCTGGGTCCCTGATATAAATACGCGCAATGCGTCCAATCTGTATTTCTCATTAAGTGAAGCAGCTATTGACTTTTCGTAAGTCATTATGGTTTTGTTGGTCAGAAGCGTCAATTTCTTCTCTACTTCGTCGTAGTATTGGAGAAGAGATAAATTTCCCTGGCGGAGGGTTGACATTTCTTGCTCGATCAAGTAAATTGGTCGTTTATCGGAATAACTAAAGTCAAGGCGGTTAATTATCGCTTTGAAGTTCAAAACGGTGTTAAATGAGGACAAAACCATGTCGGCTGGACCCTTTACTTTATTTCTAATGATGGCGACAGCTTGGAAATGTTTGCTGCTGCCTTCGTATTCCTGAAAAACTTTGTAGGCGGTGTGTGCTGCCTGTCTCCATGATACGTAGTTTTCTTGTTTACCATCGAAATCTGGTAGAGATTTAACGATGTCAAGGGGTTCCTCACATTTGATACCTGGGATAATTTGTGCTTCAGAATATGTTTCTATTGTGGGTGCACTAATGCTAACGTCGTTTAGACGCTGGTTTATGGTCGCCAGTCTCTGTTCGAAACTTTCTCTTTGTACTGAAAGTGCATGAGCCACTGCAGTGTCGACAAGAGCTTTCAATTGATCTGCTTCTATAGCCATTTTTCGTTCCTCAGTCGTTACCCTATTATTCGTCCACCAATTATCCTGACCACTGTTACGCTGTCTTCTGTTTACCACTATGTTCACAAATAGCCGATCTAATTCTTGGTCACTCATAGGCCTACAGCACAACTGAAACAGGTTACCTGATTTTATTCCAATAAATTTGGTCCACAACACATCTAATTCTACCTCAACCCGTGCAAAGATTTACAGATAATTTGATGCTTTAAAAGAAAATTTCATTTTTTTTTTTGTTAGAGGGTCGTATTTAAAAAAAAATTTTAATAAACACAAGTTTTTTGTTTATAAACATTGATAACACTATAAACATTGACACAGATTTCTTTGTTTGGCAACACTCTACTTACATCTGTTTTACAACTATTGGTAATACTCTCTTCATCTTATGCTTGGTTTTGTTTTCTGCTCCACTTAATTTAAAATAAAAATGATAAAAATGTTTGTTGATACTGCTGCTTGGTGTTATCCGTTTTTTCTCCCGTTGTTGAGCGCCAGTTTTACTGTTTCATGGTAATCCATTAAAAGTCATTTGCAATTTAGAGTTTATTACAATAATACGTTTTATTCATTGTCATGCCAAAAACTAACTGAACTTACATTCTAAAGTGCCTACTTAAAAACCCTGCACCTTAGTCTTGAAGGCAGCCAAAGCGACACAGACGCTTGCGTTCTTAATCGCTGCCAGCGTTGAGCTGCACCTGCTAGCGTGAGAATGGATATTCGCTGACACAGGCCAAATTGCTGTTTCATAGTACTGCTCATGTTATACAATCGTTGTGGCTTATCCGTCAGCGTGAGAATGGATATTCGCTGACACAGGCCATGCGCGGACAGAATATTTGAGAAGCATTCGCTTGTGTTAACTGATATTCGCTGATACAGGCCATGCGCGCAAATTGTTGTTTCATAGCACTGCTCATGTTACGCAATCGTTGTGGCTATCCGTCAGCGTGAGAATGGATATTCGCTGACACAGGCCATGCGCGGACAGAATTATTGAGAAGCATTAGCTTGTGTTAACTTGTACATTAGACTGAGTCGATTTATTAACCGATATCGCGCCATCGATTTTTCGATAGGATTTAGGCTCAGAAAAAAAAAAAAGAGCGAAAGGGTCAATATTTCGACCAAAACACTCCCCAAAACCCAAAAAATATTTTTTTTCAAAAAACTGTTATCCCCAACGTTTTACAACCAGGTTAATGTAGATGTATTTCATTTTTCAAAACCCTAAGACATTATTTAATTTTAAAAAATCCGTTTCGTTGGTTGGTGGGTTGACTGCTGTGCTGCTCGGCCAAAGAGATCGGACCCAAAAAGCGCCCTAAGCGCCATTTCGACGCACATTATCATGGAACCGATTGCATAACGTTGGTGATAGGTAATCTGTTGTCGCACTCACGTTTGGGATCATTCTTAGGATACCGCTGTGGCCATACAACTTTTCGTTCCAGCTTCTTGACTGATGAAGTCTGATGGCTGAGTTAGTACCTGTCAGGCGTGTTTAGTGTCTTGATGATTGCTTGTCCAGCGCTGGTTACCACACCGTGGCTCCGTACGCTAGGATAGGTCTTCTTACCGTTGTGTATAGCCACATCATAAGCTTTCGCCTTAGACTCCAGTTCCTGCTAACTATTCTCTTGCACGAGTTGTATGCAACGTATGCCTTCTCTACTCTGCTTTCAGTATTGACATTCCAGTTTGGTTAGTTATCTATTTCGACGCCAAGGTACTTTACCCTCGTTGAAAGAGAGAGAGAGAGTCCAGTGCCTTTTAGTGAGGAAATTTAAAAAAGTGAGGTATTTTAGATGTGTTGCTGAAGAGTATTAGTTCTGTCTTGCTTGGGTTGATATTGAAGCCCTGACCTGCAGCTCAGGTGCGTAACCTGTAGAACTTCGCTTAACTTTGAAGACCAAGGCCCCGAAACTGCGATTACTAAGTCGATGCCAGTGGCACTTTTACTCAATTCGCACGTTTCTGGTTGTTGTTGTTATAACACAAAGGAGTAAGGAGAGAACCCCCCTGGGATGTGTTTCTCTTCCCACGCTTATGGTCGTTTTCAACGACACCTTGTCGTCTGCTTTATTCATTCTGTTTTTAGCTACGGCCCTTTGGAGAAGTGTAGATAAAGTTTAACGCTTAGCAGTCCATCAGATAAAGTTTAAGTGTGTATCTATATAGATGTAAAAAAAAACACAGCTATCAACTTGCTTCTAAATTTTTCTTGTTGCTTTGCCCGAGACTTCAACCTTGGATCTTCGGTATGGTAGGCGGATTACGCTACCACCACACCACGGCGCCCGCCGTGTAGATACCCACATTCCTTTTTAGGACGGCAGTATAGGTCCATAGTCTTTAACGTTTTCGTGCGTACTTCTGCCAGCCTTGGATAGGAATATAATTTTTGTTTTCCTCCAGCTTTGTGTAGTATAGGTCAGAGTGATACTAGCTTCGTAAAACCTTTCCAGAGTACTAGGGTATCGTACTGTTTAGAACTTGATTCGATGAAACATTTTTGTGTAATCATATATATTATTTCTAATTGTTTTTATGTGCGGGCCCCTTTTTCGCTCTTATTTGGAATCTAAATCTATAAATAAAGTTTTGGTTGTAAAGATGTAGATTCGGGCTGTTTTGGTCGTAGTGCTTTTGTTTAGCTATATTTTATTAAAATAATTTGTTAAAAATAAACGATTGTGAGTACACAAAGAAATCTATTTGTACTATGGCATTATTGTGACTATTTGCACTGCATTACCAGTAGTTGCTACCATACGCCAGATGGCAGCGCAAGCTGTATGTTTTAATTGATTGATAGAACAGCTGATTTCTGTTGATATTTGATAAGAGACTTATATTGGTTGCGCAAGATGCGCACGGGTCCGGCTCGTACCATTTACTATTAGTAAATTTTTGAGTTTAGCATACCAAAGATTGGTGATTATAAATTCTAATTTCTAAATATTATTTTATATTATGAATACATTTTATGTACAAATGTAAAGGCGATAATACTGTACAAAATACAAATAAGAGTGTATTTATTACATAAGTACCATATTAAGATCGCCTTGATGTGCCGCTAGTAGTACGGTATCGGAAGTTTGCTCCAATATAGGGCTAAATTTTCATTTGTAGACACAATGTAGGTTTATACATATAATTCATAGTAGTGCATTTTGCGTCAGTTTTTGCGTTGATAGCGTTGCATTGTAATATTTTTCAAGCACACACAAATAATCCATAATTTTTTTTTTGTGGTTAAGTGCATTTTTTGTGGTTGAAAAGTAAATTTAAAAATATATATAAGAAAGAAAAGAGAAAAGCGAATTTAAGTCACTGATTGTGTAAAATATATGCATTTTTTTAATTAAACTAGCGGTATACCATAAAAAAAAAAATCATCATAAAGCATTAAAAAATTAGAATCGACATTTATAAAAAAATACCTGATTCCATAACCGAAGACATCTTCATTGAAACTGAACAGGCGGTCTTTATTGCTGCATGCAAGTTTTTTAATTTTAACGATTTTAGTAATGGGTTTTGTTTTATTTATTCAATTGAAATTCATACTTTTTCATCGCGAATAATGTAGCAGGCAATGAGGAATCAAAAGAAAGTTGTGTTTTTAAAGGGCAGCTAACATTGAATTTTACACTACTTTTGATGTGGGATTAGATGCACATGAATGACTGAAATATTGGGGTTAGCTTTATTAAGCAGAATTTTATCTGCGGAATTTTCGAATATTTACTCAGATTTTTGTTTAAATCAAGGAATTTTAAATACTTTTAAAATTGTGTGAACAAAGACTTATATATGTATATGTATATCAAAATAGATGCATATTCACCAAAAGTAATTTTCGATTTTTTTATTGATATTAGAGAAACAAAACTAAATTTGTATACAGCGATGGTTACAGTGGTATGCCTCTGAATTTTAATTTTTCATCAGCTAGCTTTTCGGGAGCTGAGTTTTTGAAAACCAAATTTCCTCATTCACTCTGGTGTAAAGGAAGATGCCTCTATCCACTCAGTCATATGAATCTGTCTCTAAGTATTGCATTTGTGTTGCAATTCCTATTATACACAATTGGTAACATATATACTATGTGTTTTTAACGGAAGTTGTGGGGAATATTTTTAGGCTCGTTCAACAGAACTTGATCAGCACATATGTAGGACTGTCTCCCTAACTAAATATATAGAAAGAATCTTTAATGAATTGTGTAATGAAAACTATGTAAACAAATTTCAAACGCTATACCGAAAATACTCGAAAATTTTTAAAAGTTTTCATACGATTTTCAAGTTTTTATTTAGAGCTTTTGATGGCATTTTGGGGAGGATTTGGAATAGTTTTCATGTTTTTTACTTTGCTGCAAACTTTATTGCATATTTTAGGCCTCCTCTTTGCAATCAATTATCGGCTAGTCGATAAACCGAGCAGCAATTTTGGCATTGATTGAAAATCCAGTATCTAGTATTCGATATCCCTAACTAAGCTGACATTGTTTTTGCTGTTAATGCTGCTTCCCGTGGTGGTCGACGCCTTTCACAGTCTCGAATTTATATCCGTCAACAATAAAGAGGCTGAATAGAATGGTAACGGAACTCGAGGTTGAGTTGCGTTGGAACCGGATCCATGTGTGAGATTGGATAGACTCCATATCATTCCAAGAAAAAACTTTGTGATTGTACACCCGATTACAAGCTAGTTTGGTGATCTGACACCTTCCACCTCTATTGTGGCTCTTAGATACCCATCGAAGCGAAGGTAGGGAACAAGGTAGTCTGTTCGTTCAATATTTGATTAGACTATACTATAATGGCCGTATGGTGTGCGCTCAAGCTACAGTTGTTAACGCTATGTTTTTCGCCACCATTTCTGTATTGCATACAGTATAGCCATGGGGGGTTGTTTTCAAGGCTCCCGTTATCCTAAGTATTGATAGTCTGCATACCCCCTCTAATTTTTGGTACGTTCTTTTTTGTGTGGCCATGCACCAAGTAATCCATAGTACAGGATAGACTGTACAATCGCTTTAAATATCCAATGAGAGAGAGAGAGAGAGAGGGCGATAGACCCCACGTACGCCCTAGCATTATTTTAAGTGCATAAAGTGCCGTCGGGGCCTTCTTCACTCTCTCCTCCACGTAGAGTTTTAACGATAACTTACTGTCTAGGATGAGCCCGATATATTTTGGGAAAGATTTCTCCGCAGGGTCACCCCTTCTAGCTTAAGCCTGGTTCAATACGGAACTAGTCCACAAGACCATAACCGTCTTCATCGCGTTGGCGTTCAACCCGACATTAGATGCCCAGGTATGTATATCCCGAAGCGCTTAATCCAATTGTTAGAATGCACTTTTACTTATGACAACTGTAACGTTATCTGCATGCGCCATAAGTTTAACGGGTCCCTCATCGAACTGCCTGAGCAGTTGGTTGATGACCAGCGTCCACAATAGAGGTAATAAGACGACGACCTGCGACGTGCCCTTGTCCACGGATTGTGTGTCCTCATACAGCCCTCACTGCGAAGTAATCTTTCTGCAATTTAAAATGCAGCCGATCCCTCTGGTACTTAAGATCCTGTATAATCGCCTGTTCAGAGACATTGCTGAAAGGCCCGGCAATGTCTAAAAAGACTAGCAAGTCTTACACCTTATATTCAAAAGCTTTCTCTATGTTTATAGCCACCCTATGCAGTGCCGTGTCTAACTACTTGCTTTTGATGCACGCATGATGCAGCATGCTGTGTTGTGGAGAACAGTTCATGTTGGACTATTTATACACATCTAACAGCCTCTCAAAGGTTTTAATCAGAAATGATGGTAAGCAAATGGGCCGTAGTCTTTGGGATACATATGACTGATCTTCACCGCTGTGGAAGGATGGCTGCACTAGCATTTCTCCAAGAGTGCTGTCCATAATTCAGTCTTGTGCACCCGTCGAATTTTATTATAAGCCATTCCACGATTGCTCTACTCGAGATTCCTAGCTTGGCAGTAAATATACCATCTGGAACCGGCGATTTAAACTAAGATGACCTTTATTTATTTTATTCAAATATTGTTTTAAAAATTTTGTAATTTTAAGTGCGGTAATTTGCGTGTTTAAATGTATTAAGAGTGAGTTACGAGAAGTTTGAAGTATTGGTGTTAAATAAAAAAAGAGTGATATTTAAGCAAGGAGTGGAATACCAGTTTTAAGTAAAGTACTTGAAATTTCGATTAATTAAAACTTTTAGGAAATACTACGTAGTTGAAAATTTTTTCTGATTAAAAAAGGTGCGAATTTTTAAAGGAAAACTTGCAAGCGATTCAAGAATTGTCATGATTTGAGAAGAAAAATGGATTGGGGTTTTTCATATAAAATCGTACGTAGATTACCTCTTCCATTTTGTAACCTTAATAGGTCTTCCGATACGTAAATCGTCTTTGTTTTTATGCGAAAAAATTTTTTTAGATGAAAAAAATAAAGCAAATTAAAACGAATCATTGTTAATACATAAAAAGCTCAAAAGTAAAATGAAAAAGTTGCAAATTATGAAATGTAAAAAAGATACTTGTAAGAAAATTTAAAGATTTAAAATTTTTGTAGAAACTGCAACCTAAATTCATTTCATGCATTTAACACGTACCATTTTGTTTAATGTTAATTGTTTTCTACTACATTTTTGCATAGTTGGGAGTTTTGCGGTTAATGTGTTTGGTTTTGTAGTGGGTTTGGTTTCAGTTTTGCTTTTATTTCTATGTTGTTGGTGGTTTGGTAGGTATGAAGATATCGGAATACGGTTTAGTCTTTGCAGTCAATATAAGTTGCACTAGAAAAATGTGAATATTAATGGCTTTTTGATTATTTTATTTGTTAGATGCTTTTTAGATACTTACAAATTTACGGCAAGGACTAAGCGGTATTCTGAAATCTTTTTGTTTTACTTTTGTTGGTTGTTTGAAGTTTAAGAATCTGTGCTAGTATACTAAGTTGACACAGTCAACATATATACATACATACATATGTACGTACATTAGGGTTGGTCGATTTATTAACCGATATCGCGCCATCGATTTTTCGATAAGATTTGGGCTCAGGAAAGAAAAGTTCCACTACGCATACCCAAAAAAATAATTTTCGAGCCTGTGAAATCTCATTTTTTTGACTTTTTCGACTTTGATTTTTAAGGTTTTTTTCATGACTTACTAAAAAATTTTCATTTGATTGTAAAATTTTCATGTATACTCTGTCCGACCCAAAAATATCCGCTAAAAACATTAAATTAAAAATATTTTTTTTTTTTCAAAAAACTGTTATCGCCAACGTTTTTAGCAGACATTTTTGGGTCGGACAGAGTATACATGAAAATTTTACAATCAAATGAAAATTTTTTAGTAAGTCATGAAAAAAACCTTAAAAGTCAAAGTCGAAAAAAGTAAAAAAAAAATGAAATTTCGCAGGCTCGAAAATTATTTTTTTAGGTATGCGTAGTGGAACTTTTTTTGTTGACCCCAAATCTTATCGAAAAATCGATGGCGCGATATCGGTTAACTTTCGTCCATACAAATCGACCTACCCTAACGTACATATAAGTTTGCATGCAGTTAATAAGCAGCAAGCCAAGAGAAGACTAACACAAATTTAAATCGTAACATTACACTAAATTATTACTTTAAACTAAAAAAAAGCATTGGCAAACGTAAGAATGAATAAAATAAGCTTCGGTTATGCCGAAGCTTCTAAACCTTTCATTAAAAAGTTTGTATTTTCGCCCAAAGCCAAAGCAAAGGAAATAAAATAATTAAAAAAAAAAAAGTTAAGTTAAACGATTTTATTGAAAACAATACTTACATTAAGTAATAAAAATACTAAAAGCGAGAAAATAATTAGGTAGGTCCTAGGTGCTAGTCATCATAATCCTCATCAATCTAGGCGTTGATCAGACAATTAAATAAAAGCGTGGGTCGCGTAAAATTTCTATTGATAGTCAAAAACTCATATCACAGTGGATAAAACAAGTGTGATATCTTATCCGTCAACTGCCTGACAGTACTTTCAAGATAGCTACTTTTTAGCGTTTTGACAGGACGTTCAATATGGCGGCGCATATGACCGACTATCTTCAGAGGGTGATAGAAAGAGATATAGAAAGATAGTCAATGAAAAATCAGGTGAGCGGTTCTATTTATAATTTGACGTATATGCAGAAGTTATCACACTTGTTTTATCCACAATGACTTTACAAATGATATATTCATATATGTATAAGTAACACCAACTGAACCTTAATCAGGTTTTGCTACGCCTCACGTTTTTAGAAATTTCACGCGCCCAACGCTTTTATATATTTGTCTGATCAACACCCTAGATTGATGAGGAGTGTAATGACTGTACCTAGGACCTACTTAATTATTTTCTAGCTTTTAGTATTATTATGACTTAATGTAAGTATTTTTTTCAATAAAACCGTTTAACTTAAACATTTTTTTAAATTATTTTATTTTCAAGTTTTTAGTTTTTATTTAATTGCCTATTATTTGTCATTCTATTTAGTTCATTTAGTGCCTTATTATTACAAGGACTCCTTCCTGGCAATTTGTTACAATCTAACTCGTCAATACATAATCTTTCCAAAGACTTTACTACTCAGCGACACGTATGCTTGTCCCTTCTCGAACTCAAAAATATGTTGATGTCACTTCTACCGGACTGTATGCAATATTTGTTCCAAATATGAGCCAAATCGGACCACAAATACGATTTTTTTGAATATCTCGATCCTTGCGACGCCTAGTGGGAATTTTTCTCCTTTTTATTGCATTGTCATCGGGTACTGAACTATATTCCAAGTTTCAAGCTTGTACCTTATCGGGACGTACTTAAATTTCAATTACAAAAAACTTCAATAACAAGCTAAATTAAACCGTTTAAAAAAGGTAGAAATCCCCACAGTTACACCGTGGTAAGAGAAACCGCCTGGAGTGGAGGATAAATGAATTAATTTCAGTTGAATAATCATAATTCTTTGATTAATTGATTAATCAAAATGGAAGAACACTTGAAAAATGTGTATTCACCGCCTATTCGACCTTAGTATCGGTCAAGAAGTGTGGCACTACCAGCTCCGTGATCGAAGTGTAAGTGCTGTCTGCTGTCTTCTCTGCATCATCTCCCAATGGGATACGTGTGTCGAAAATCGCCTCAAGGGATTATTCACTACTACGTGACCATTCTCCATTTTCCCTCTTTATTAGTCTTATTAGGACTATATTTGCCCTGACTAAGAGTTTCCCCAACCGCGCTGTTTCATAAGCATCTTTGATAGTAAGCCATTGGATTCACATTAGAGAACGCTATATTACTCCATCGTTTTCGAGATCGCCTTTTACTATTAGGATTGGATCACTTTAAAGCCTTCCAGAACGGCAAGTTAACTTTTTAACTCAGATTTAGCCTGACATGTAGGATTAAACTCATACATATTGTTACGAATATTAGCAAAACTAAGGGTGCTGCTATCTCTAGGCCGATGCTAAGCAGTGACGTGAATTCACATCAATAATTCAATCATTATGTATCTACACAAACGAAACAATAATTTCGTCTACATATATGTACCATGTACGTATACGAGCAGCGGAGAGTCAATGCACAAACACATGCATATATCTGAGATACTCCTGAAAGTATGTAATGAGAGAAGCTCTAAAATCGTGCAATTGTAGTTACAGCTGAGAAGTTTTAGAGCTGATGGCAACTAGTAGATTCTGGAAGCGCCTAGAAGATGCGAACGTTGAAATCAGAGAGTATAAAAGGCAGCAAATGTAGAGGCGCTGGAATTCAGTGTGATTTGAGCTATCAAGCACTTTAGATTAAGTCGCTATCTAGCGAGCCATAGCAGTATTATTTTCAAAGTCAGTTTCAATTAAGCTATCAGTTTGGTTATTAAGCCAGCTAGTTGGAAAGTATAAGTGTTATTGTGAAGTACTTTAATAAAGGCCATTTTCCCATTATTCAATATTGGAGTTATTTATTCAAGAGTTTAGTGATACGAACTTAGCAAAAGGGCAAATAAGAGGATTTGCAAGTAAATTCGTTACAATTTGTGTCAGAAGTGGGATTGTTGAATAAATTCCAGAGGGCAACAAGGACATGGCAAAGTTCAGTGAATTGAAGATCCAGCAACTGAAGAAGGTGTTGGAGAGCCGTGGATTGAATACAAGCGGCGTTAAACTTGAACTTCAGGCACGGCTACGAGAGGCAATGGAAGTAGAAGGAATTGACGTGGAAGAGTATGACTTTCATCTTGATGGCGAGGAAACAACAAAAATGGAAGAGACAGTTACGCAGACAGTTACGAGCACAGACTTGAACATGATTTTGGCTGCAATATCTGCTCAAACATCGACAGTAGCTTCTCAACTGGAATCGCAAAAGACAGATATAACATCTCAACTGGCAGCCAAGATGGAAGAACAGAAGACACGTATTGCAGAAATGTCGTCAGAAATAACATCGAAGATTGAAGCACAAGAAGCACGTATTTCAGAAATGTCATCGCAAATGTCATCTCAACTGGAAGAGCAGAAGACATATATGGCATCCCAGCTGGAATCACATGAGACACGTATTTCAGAAATGTCGACACAGATTACATCAAACGTGGAAACACAACTGAAAGACTAAGAGGAGCGTATATCATCAAAACTCGAAGCGCGTATGGACGAGAAAATAACGCAGTTTGAAGAAAAATTCGAGGCAGAGGTGGATGCTTTGAGAGGTCGTATACAGGAGTTGCAACTAATTCGCCCAGTTGTTTCAGCAAGCAATACGAAGGTAAAAACTCCATCTTTTGACGGCTCTGTTCCTTTCCAGGTATTTAAGATTCAGTTTGAGAAGACCGCAGCAGTGAACAACTGGAGTGCGGAAGATAAAGTTGCTGCACTATTCGTGGCATTGAAAGGATCTGCTGCTGAAATCCTACAGACTATTCCCGAGGGAGAGCGGAACAACTACGAAACATTGACGAGCGCTCTAGAGAGACGATACGGAAGCGAACACAGGAAACAGATATTCCAAATTGAGTTGCAAAACCGTCACCAAAGAGCGAATGAGACTTTGCAGGAGTTTGCCTCGGATGTTGAAAGGTTGGCACATTTGTCAAATGCGGACGCACCCGTGGAGTACACCGAGAGGGTAAAAATCCAGGGTTTTATGAATGGCATACGGGACGTAGAAACGAAGCGAGCGACACATGCAAACCCAAAACCCACATTCGCAGAAACGGTATCCCATGCACTGACTCAAGAAACAGCATTGCTTCTGTGTAAGCCAGTTTTCAAAGCACGCCGTGTGGAGGTAGAAAGGCCAGAGTGGGTAGACGCAATATTGGAGGCGCTGAAAGGATCGCAAAAGCGGAGTGAAAAAATTATCAAATGTTTCAAATTCGGGAAGACCGGTCACATTGCACGTCATTGCGATCTTGGTCCCGGTAGTTCCAACTTGGGTGGCCGTAAACGCAAAGCTAGAGAAGATGAGCAAGAGCGTGCCAGATGGAAAAATCGAGAGCTAGCTCCAGCTATTGAATGTCCTGTGATATCTGTGTCGCAAATTGGAAGGAAATCAAGCATTCTTACCGTCAGAGGGAATGTGGATGGCAAGGAGCGTGTACTGACTGTAGATACGGGCGCATCTCACTCCTTTATTCGATCTGATTTAGTCATCAGGAGAGTAAAACCGTTACCTGGAGCAAGGTTGCGTACGGTCACAGGCGAGTATAACCAAGTCCAGGGAGAAGTGATATGTGAAGTCCTAATTGGGAAGGTCATGGTTCTACACAAATTCGTTGTGGCGGAGATCGTTAATGAAGTCATATTGGGAGTGGACTTCTTGGTTGACCATGACATCAAGATCGATATGCAGAGAAGGGTGATGCGTTACGAGAACCAGGATATACCACTTAACTTCAAGTTGGAGAAAGGGTTCAGTAGTAATCGAGTAATGGTGGAGAAGACTCGACAAAGGCCACGAAAGTCTAAAGAAAAGGTTGATGGATCGAATGGGCCAAATAAAGCGAAATTAAAAGTACCTGCGAGAAAAAGACCGGCATCGACAAACCGTAATGGACGCACTAAAACGACTGAAAGAATTTTTCAGAAAGAATGCAAGGATGGTTTCAAGCCAGCGCGCACTACTGTTGTGAAACGTCCAGACGATAATGATGATGCAAAGTCAATCCGTCAAGTGGAAGCTCTGCGAAGATGTTCATTGGCCAAACAACAGAGTGCGAGGGAACGATCAAGAATAATGAGTAGTAAGATGAAACGCAGGTACAATGAGAACAAAAATTCGGAAGGTTTCTTGGAGGGAGATTTGGTACTGTTATACAACCCTCAACGGCGGAAAGGTGTTCCATCCAAGATTCGGTGCAGTTGGGAAGGCCCGTACAAAGTTGTGAAGAAGATCAGTGATACCATCTACCGCATACAAACCACTGGGAAACCACGGAGTAGAAGAGTGGTACATCTGGAGATGCTAGCGGCGTTTAGATCGGGAGATTTGTCTGATCGGGACGATTAGACTTAGGTGGAGGGCAGTGTTACGAATATTAGCAAAACTAAGGGTGCTGCTATCTCTAGGCTGATGCTAAGCAGTGACGTGAATTCACATCAATTATTCAATCATTATGTATCTATATAAATGAAACAATAATTGCGTCTACATATATGTACCATGTACGTATACGAGCAGCGGAGAGTCAATGCACAAACACATGCATATATCTGAGATCCTCCTGAAAGTATGCAATGAGAGAAGCTATAAAATCGTGCAATTGTAGTTACAGCTGAGAAGTTTGAGAGCTGATGGCAACTAATAGATTCTGGAAGCGCCTAGAAGATGCGAACGTTGAAATCAGAGAGTATAAAAGGCAGCAAATGTAGAGGCGTTGGAATTCAGTTTGATTTGAGCTATCAAGCAGTTTCGATTAAGACGCTATCTAGCGAGCCATAGCAGTATTATTTTCAAAGTCAGTTTCAGTTAAGCTATCAGTTTGGTTATTAAGCCAGCTAGTTGTAAAGTATAAGTGTTATTGTGAAGTACTTTAATAAAGGCCATTTTTCCATTATTAAATATTGGAGTTACTTATTTAACAGTTTAGTTATACGAACTTAGCAAAAGGGCAAATAAGAGGATTTGCAAGTAAATTCGTTACAATTTGTACATTTTTGAAAAATTTTTTAAATTAACTCTGAGCTAAACAAATAACTTGCCGTTTTGGAGGTGGGCCTAAATATTTGAAATCTGCTCTTAGCCTCGCTCACTTTTTTATAAAAGCTTATTAACTCTACTTCCGATGTTGATCCTGATTTTGAATAAAAGTGCAGGGCTATTAATTTTCTGATATCTTAGATTGAATTATTTGCTAGTAGCTCACTAAAAATAAATTAATACATTTATCAGTTTCAAGGTGCAGGACGAATATTTACAGTGGTGATCAAATTATTGCTTGCTTAAAGTAACTTTAGTTAAATATTTTTCTTTTCTTTACTTCAGTCATTGCTCTCGATATAAAAATAAATTTTCAACTTTAGCCTACAACGACAGCACAATAATAGGTCCAAGATATGTATATTTGAAATACTTGTAAATAATCTGGTTCTTGTTTGTAATATTTTCGTGATAATTTTTAATTGGGATTTAGCTAAGGTCTTAAATTTTTGTACTTCAATTGGCTTTATGTTCTCCAAGTTCATGGACATTACATAATTTGGCGATACATGTGATTTTCGCAACAACTTTTACTGAAAATGTAAAAAAATAAGAATCATAATAACAAAACATAATTACATAGTTCTATTAAAAATCGCAAGTGGTTATATATTGTGAGCAGAAGTAGTGCAACTTCGCATAAAAAGTATTTGAATAAGAATTTTTCGAACAAACTTGGTTATTTTCTATATATAACTTTTATTCATGGACAGGTTGCCAACTTGTGTGCAACTAATCTCGTCTCGCTTGTTTAACATTGGCCGTTTTTTTTTATACTCAGCGTGCTTTGCACACAGAGTATATTAACTTTGATTGGATAACGTTCGTTGTAAAGGTATAAAGGAATCGAGATAGATATAGACTTCCATATACCAAAATCATCAGTATCGAAAAAAAATTTGATTGAGCCATGTCCGTCCGTCTGTCCGTTAACACGATAACTTGAGTAAATATTGAGATATCTTCACCAAATTTGGTATACGAGCTTATCTGGGCCCAGCATAGATTGGTATTGAAAGTGAGCGAAATCGGATGATAACCACGCCCAGTTTTTATATATATAACATTTTGGAAAACACAAAAAACCTACTTATTTAGTAAATAATACACCTAGAATGTTGAAATTTGACGTGTGGACTGATATTCAGACTCTTTACAAAAATTTGAAAATATTTTTTTAAAATAGGCGTGGCACCGCCTACTTGTGATAAAATCAATTTTACAAATACTATTAATCATAACTCAAAAATCGTTAAACCTATCGTAACATTCGACAGAGAGGTTGCCTTTATTATAAGGAATGCTTTGAAGAAAAATTAACGAAATCGGTTAAGGACCACGCCCACTTTTATATAAAATATTTTTAAAAGGGTCGTAAACGAATAAAATAAGCTATAACTTTGCAAAAGGAGCTTTATATCAATGGTATTTCATTTCCCAAGTGTATTTATAACAATAAATACGAAAAACTTCAAATTTAAAAAAATGGGCGTGGCATCGCCCTTTTTATGGCTAAGCAATTTTCTATGTTTCGGGAGCCATAACTCGAAGAAAAATTACGGGTCGTAATAAAATTGGGTACACAAATTTTCCCTATAGCAGGAAATATTTCTGGGAAAAATGGACGAGATCGGTTAAAGACCACGCCCACTTTTATATAAAAGATTTTTAAAAGGGTCGTAGACGAAAATAATAAGCTATATCTTAGCGAAAAAGAGCTTTGTGTCAATAGAATTTTACTTTCTAAATTGAATCATAACATTAAATTGGAAAACACTAATATTTTTGAAAATGGGTGTGGAACCGCCCCTTTTATGACTAAGCAATTTTCTATTCGGGAGCCGTAACTCGAAGAAAAATTAACATATCGTAATGAAATTGTGTACACATATTTTCTTTATGGCAGAAAATATTTCCAGTAAAAATGGACGTGACCACGGTTAAAGACCACGACAACTTAGATATAAAACAAGTTTAAAAGGGTCGTAGACTAGAATAATAAGCTATATAAAAATAGTTTGGAATCTATGCTATTTCATTTATCAAGTTTTATTGTAAGAGGAAATGGGGAGACATTTTTTTTAAACGGGCGGTGCCACGTGTTATGTAGAACAGTAATTTATCTGAAATGAAATGTACAATTGAAGCTCACGCTGAGTATATAATGTTCGGTTACACCCGAACTTAGACACCTTTACTTGTTTTTACTTGCATATACATCTGTGTTTGTGACTAAAAAACGCTCATCGGCAATTACACATAGTGGTAGTGTATGGAGAAATTGTGGAGATATGCACTTTTTATACTCAGTTGAGCAGAGCTCACAGAGTATATTAAGTTTGATTGGATAACGGTTGGTTGTACATATATAAAGGAATCGAGATAGATATAGACTTCCATATATCAAAATAATCAGGATCGAAAAAAAATTTGATTGAGCCATATCCGTCCGTCCGTCCGTCCGTCCGTTAACACGATAACTTGAGTAAATTGTGAGGTATCTTGATGAAATTTGGTATGTGGGTTCCTGAGCACTCATCTCAGATCGCTATTTAAAATGAACGATATCGGACTATAACCACGCCCACTTTTTCGATATCGAAAATTTCGAAAAATCGAAAAAGTGCGATAATTCATTACCAAATACAGATAAAGCGACGAAACTTGGTAAATGAGTTGAATTTATGACGCAGAATAGAAAATTTGTAAAATTTTGGAAAATGGCGTGGCACCGCCCACTTTTAAAAGAAGGTAATTTAAAACTTTTGCAAGCTGTAATTTGTCATTCGTTGAAGATATCATAATGAAATTTGGCAGGGACGTTACTCCTATTACTGTATGTACGCCTAAAAAAAATTAGCAAAATCGGAGAAGGACCACGTCCACTTTAAAAAAAAATTTTTTTTAAGTAAAATTTTAACAAAAAATTTAATATCTTTACAGTATATAAGTAAATTATGTCAACATTCAACTCCAGTAATGATATGGTGCAACAAAATACAAAAATAAAAGAAAATTTCAAAATGGGTTTGGCTCCGCCCTTTTTAATTTAATTTGTCTAGGATACTTTTAACGCTATAAGTCGAACAAAAATTTACCAATCCTCTTGAAATTTGGTAGGGGCATATATTTTATGGAGTTAACTGTTTGCTGTGAAAACGGGTGAAATCGGTTGATGCCACGCCCAGTTTTTATACACAGTCGTTCGTCTGTCCTTCCGCATGGCCGTTAACACGATAACTTGAGCAAAAATCGACATATCTTTAATGAACTTAGTTCACGTACTTACTTGAACTCACTTTATCTTGGTATGAAAAATGAACGAAATCCGACAATGACCACGCCCACTTTTTCGATAGCGAAAATTACGAAAAATGAAAAAAATGCCATAATTCTATACCAAATACGAAAAGAGGGATGAAACATGGTGAGGTAATTGGATTGGTTTATTGACGCGAAATATAACTTTAGAAAAAACTTTATAAAATGGTTGTGACACCTACCATATTAAGTTGAAGAAAATGAAAAAGTTCTGCAGGGCGAAATAAAAAACCCTTAAAATCTTGACAGGTATTACATATATAAATAAATTAGCGGTATCCAACAGATGATGTTCTGGGTCACCCTGGTCCACATTTTGGTCGATATCTGGAAAACGCCTTCACATATACAACTACCACCACTCCCTTTTAAAACTCTCATTAATACCTTTAATTTGATAACCATATCGTACAAGGCCCACTCCCTTTTAAAATACTCATTAACAACTTTCGTTTGATACCCATATTGTACAAGCAAATTCTAGGATCACCCCTAGTCCACCTTTATGGCGATGTATCGAAACGGCGTCCACCTATGGAATTAAGGATTACTCCCTTTTAAAATACTCATTAACAACTTTCTTTTGATACCCATATTGTACAAACAAATTCTAGGGTCACCCCTGGTCCACCTTTATGCCGATATCTCGAAACGGCGTCCACCTATGGAACTAAGGATTACTCGCTTTTAAAATACTCATTAACACCTTTCATTTGATACCCATATCGTACAAACGAATTCTAGAGTCACCCCTGGTCCACCTTTATGGCAATATCTCGAAAAGGCGACCTCCTATACAACAACCACCACTCCATTTTAAAACCCTTAATTAATACCTTTAATTTGATACCCATATCATACAAACACATTCTAGAGTCACCCCTGGTCCACCTTTATGGCGATATTTCGAAACGGCGTCCACCTATAGAACTAAGGCCCACTCCTTTTTAAAATACTCATTAACACCTTTCGTTTGATGCCCATATTGTACAAACAAATTCTAGGGTCACCCCTGGTCCACCTTTATGGCGATGTCTCGAAACGGCGTCCACCTATGGAACTAAGGATTACTCCCTTTTAAAATACTCATTAACACCTTTCTTTTGATACCCATATTGTGCAAACAAATTCTAGGGTCACCCCTGGTCCACCTTTATGCCGATATCTCGAAACGGCGTCCACCTATGGAACTAAGGATTACTCGCTTTTAAAATACTCATTAACACCTTTCATTTGATACCCATATCGTACAAACGCATTCTAGAGTCACCCCTGGTCCACCTTTATGGCGATATTTCGAAACGGCGTGTACCTATAGAACTAAGGCCCACTCCCTTTTAAAATACTCATTAACACCTTTCGTTTGATGCACATATTGTACAAACCAATTCTAGGGTCACCCCTGGTCCACCTTTATGGCGATATTTCGAAACGGCGTCCACCTATGGAACAAAGGATTACTCCCTTTTAAAATACTCATTAACACCTTTCATTTGATACCCATATCGTACAAACGCATTCTAGAGTCAACCCTGATCCACCTTTATGGATATACCCCTAAATGGCGTCCACCTATAGAACTATGGCCCACTCCTTCATAAAATACTCTTTAATGACTTTCGTTTGATACACATGTCATACAAACACATTCCAGGGTTTCCCTCGGTTCATTTTCCTACACGGTTATTTTCCCTTATGTTGTCACCATAGCTCTCAACTGAGTATGTAATGTTCGGTTACACCCGAACTTAACTTTCCTTACTTGTTAGTACTAAATTTATGCGCAACAATTTCATAAGTGCAGATAAAGTTATTCACTTAGCAGTCGATATAAAGTTTAGGTGCATTTGTATATGCGCTTAAAAAAATACAGCTAATTTTAATATTCATTAATGATAGATAGCATAAGCTCTTTGTGCGATCAATAAAACAGTCTTGCTAGGTATGGACAAACGACGACTTAACAGAAATAGATCAGTAGCAAACAAACCATCAAGCGAGCGTAACCTTCGTTCGCTTGTGCGCATTGATGTTTTATTGCGCAGAGATGTTCATACAAAATATATGGACGGCGGTTATAGTAGCTCAATCGTTTGTTTGCTACTAATCTATTTGTATTATTTCGTTTCAGTTTAGGTGGGAAACACCCATATTATAAAGGGGCATAGGGTTCGCTGAAGAATTTCTTAAGCGGGAGTCATTATTGGTGCCGTATGTCGTATCGCTGTAGTCGTATCCCTAACGTAATCAGCTGTTTATCGTTACGATGGTAAAGCT
Source organism: Eurosta solidaginis (assembly GCF_040869045.1). Taxonomy (NCBI): domain Eukaryota; kingdom Metazoa; phylum Arthropoda; class Insecta; order Diptera; family Tephritidae; genus Eurosta; species Eurosta solidaginis. The sequence continues at coordinate 174,108,149 of NC_090322.1, read as the reverse complement.
GGAGACATTGGTACTTTATCGGTAACCTTATAACAGCTGATTCGACCAATCTTATGAGAATCAATGCAATCGATTATTGGTGCCGCTAAGGTCGTAACCGTATCGTAGCACACCAATTGGGTTTTGGTTTACCGTCGTAACGATAAACAGCTGATTACGTTAGGGATACGGATACAGCGATACGACATACGGCACCAATGACTCCAGCTTAAACCAAAAACCAATTGGTTGGCTACGATACGGTTACGACCTTAAGCGACAAATACACGACACGAACATTTCCGCGAACATTCCCGTTACGTCATGTTTCTGCGACCTTTTCTGTCGTGTATGGTGGTGTTTGCCAGGTCGCGCAAATGTTCGCCAAAAATCAAAATATTTTAATTTTTAGCGAACATTTGCGCGAACTGTTCGTGCGTGTATGGCGAAATAGCTCATAATCGTAGTAATTTCTGAACGGAACAGACGTGCGCGGAAAAGTAAAATGGACAATAAAAAATTTCTGAGTGAATGAGTAATGTTCGGCCAAAAGTTCGTATGGTGTATGGCCAAAGCTGCGAACAAGATTGCGGAATGTTCGCGGAAATGTTCGTGTCGTGTATTTGGCGCTTTAGCGGCACCAATAATCGATTGCATTGATTCTTATAAAATTGGTCGAATCAGCTGTTATAAGGTTACCGATACGGTTACCGATAAAGCACCAATGTCTCCAGCTTTAGCGCTCAAAAAGCTGCACTTGAGATGATCGCAACAAACTTTTTTGCAACAGATATTTTGCTGGCATTTGCAGAGTCATTTTTTAGCTGAGCATTTCAATCCTCTATTACCTTTGAAAATTTATTTTCATAAGTTTCCGAATAAAGCTTAAATTTGGTGATATTTGGATGATTTGCTCTCTAAAAATATGTTTTGTTAAATTAAACTTTGTGAATATAGGTTTATGATGTGTTCAATATTAAGGGATCTTTAATTTTCAAAACTATTGCTGTCTGTTCAAAAAGGGTGTATCTCTGAATTTGTTTCTGAAAAAATTTGTGAAATAATGCGTTTTTGAAAGAAATTCTGATTTAGAACATTCGTATTATTATTTTTAAGGTTTTTACTCGATTTTACGAAGGGATTAAGAGTCACGCCACCTAGATGGGAGAGTGTCGGCCTTGCCAGAGCGTCGCATTCGCAGAGAGTCTGAACCAACATTTGTGTTCGGAGTAGGTCCTCTTTGCTTGGATTAATAAGTTTGGCACTTTGCCTGCCTTTACCCTCGGCATTTAATCCAGTGTCGTCTGAATTGCTTTGTTTACCAGTTACTTAAGGTTTCCCTAGTGTGTGCCTTTGTGAATTCACAAAAGGGTTCTGGACTTGGTGATAAAGCATCCAACTTGGCTAGCTATTCTGCCTGTTCATTGTGTTCATCCAAAAATAAGCAAATCCTACAAGCTGCCAGATTACTACAGCGTCTTTCAGGCGGAAATTATAGCCGTGAAAAGATCAGCATATATTCTGGAGGAAGTGTGCTTAACCTGCAATCGCGTCAATATACGTATTGATAGTCAGGTGGCGATTTAGGCAATAATCTCACACAGTACTTCATCAATATGTGTCCTGGAATGTAAAGAAGCATTGGAAAAATTTCGCTCAGGCTGACATCAACAGACTATATGCAAATCGACATTAGACTCAAAAAGTTGCTCATACCCCTAAAGAGGAAAGACTTAAGGCTCACGCTGGGCATACTAACTGGACACTGCCTTCTGGCGTCACATCCTTATAACTCAGCCTCGTCAGTAACAGCAGATTTACGAAGTGCGAGCTGTAGAAAGAAATGGTTGGGCACGTTCCGTGTTCATGTCCTGCGCTCGCCAGGTCAATGCTCCAGATATTAGGGGCGGCAGAGTTGCCAGATCTCGAGTCAACAATTAAGCTAGGTCCAAAAAAACGTGTAGTATTTGCCAAGAGAACGGAGTTATTTTATAACACAAATCTTGGCACCTGATTGGGGTTCTTCGTTTGGTCGTCACGCAAATTCTGGTAACACTATGGACACATTTAGTTTATGTGAGGTCTTTATTCACCGGCCAGCTCAACTTATTGATTGCCTGGGAACCCATCCTAACAAAACCTTGTCTTTGGCCTAGCAAAACCTTGTCTTTGATCATTTGGAACTCCAATGCATTCATTCACTAGCTTATAAGTAATAGTGTAAGACTGCAGGGCACGTAAGGCTGCATGCCTGTCTGACATAACGACTCCTCGTAAACATTCTATACAGCAAACTTCTATTGCATGGATTTCTGCCTGAAAAATGTGGGATAGCATCGCATTGGTATCGATTTCTTGAGGTTCGGCCCATAGATGACAGCTCCCGTTTTTTTGTCATAAAATTTTGATCTATCAGTATATGGGTTCCCTGTTTCTCAAAGAGCTCTGCCTATAATGGACACCTCAAAATTCCGTGAGATTCTGAGCATAGGGGACATTGCATCATCTAGATGCAATATGGGATTTCCTATGAATTTTTCTCGTTACTTTCATATGCCCTGTCATGTTTTCGCGCTTTGAAGTCTTAGTGCAGCGAGTGTGGCCTCTTTCTTTTCTTGATCTATTTTCACTAAGGACTTAACATGGCGGAACCATACAAACATAAATAAATATTCCATGTACTTTGTTTTTGTAAGTCGATCGACCAGTACCAATCAGCAGATTTCCGGCCGTCACCTGTTCCTGGTTCCGCCATGGGCACTAAGCGCATCAGCAAGGAACGTTCTCATCGCACCCGTTATGCCAATCCAAACTAGTCGATGCAGTTTGCTTAATTTCGTTATTGCAGTTCTTTGCGTGATCTTCGGCCACCCAACTTAAGAAGCATAGGTGCCTATTACCTTCACAACAGTATTAATGTCAAGTATACAGTTTTGGGAAATAGTCTCCATGATTTGCCATAGAGGTGAGTGCCGGCGAAGAAATCGAATTCTGAGATAGGTCGTTTTTAAAACGACAGCCGAGATTGCTCTCGATATTTTCTGATGTCGCAACGTGCTAATTTTATTAAAAACATGAAGTGGGTGTTCCATCCATAAAGAAAAAAAAATTAAAAAAATAAAAATGAAAAACAGCAAAAAAGGAAATACAAAAAAAAAACAAAAAAAAAAAAAAACACGAAACAAATTTCCGAACTTTTCGGACGAGGTCTAAACAGTAAGACTGAATGAAAATTGAAATTAAAACAGTTTTTAACATGCTTATGCTAGCCTCATTTGTATCTTTGTATGTATGTAACTGTCTTTAATGCCAAATAGTAAAAAAAAAATGTTATGTATACCAGAACCTTTTCTTTCAGGTAGGACGGATATGTTTGCGTGTAATTGGTTGGTTTTTAATAAAACAACATGCTTATTAACTGAAAATATTACAATTAAATAATAATAACATTGTTTTTTGTTCAACGCTGCTCAATGCCTTTGCCTCGGCAAAGGTGCTACTTAATTTAATGAAAGGCTTTCCGAACTATTATTAACTAAGTACGGAAGAGTTAATACGTATTGAAAATAGGTATATAAATGTTAATATTAAAATAAGTAAAACTTATAAATATAAATTGAAAATAATAAAAATAAAGAGTAATTTAAAAAAAAAATTTTTTTTTGAGAAAAAAACTACTGCAGAAAAAACTAATGAAGATCGGTTCTTCAAAAAAAAAAAAACTTTAATTAAGGTTAAACAAAATTGTAATCAAATAAAAAGAAAAAAAAACGGGGATCGTAAATATACATATATGTAGTTTTCTTTTTCTTTTTTTATTAGTATATACCGATATTTTTTACACGTTTCTCCATCCTCATTTCCCTTCATTTAAAATTTTTGTAAATTGCCGTGCTTTGAAATAAATCAACGCTTTGCTCCATATATGTGTTTGTCATATGACAAACAATAAAATAATAATAATAGTAACAATAACAATAATAGTGGAAAAAATAATAAAATCCTTATAATTCGAAACGCTTCTTGCGATAATAATAATTGCAAAACATGCGTTTATTTATATAAGGTAATTGCATACCAGTGCTGCCAGATCGGCTTTGTTGATCCATATTGCGACGCTCATTACCCATTCGTTGTGAGTAAGCGGAAAATGAGCGCTCCTGATCCGGTGTCTGTGGCATAGTTGCAGCCTCATGATCCAAAATATATAATTCATCAATGGCAATATCGCATATATAATGTAAATGTTCTTGAGCGCGATCAATGCGGAAGTAATGCTCAGCGGTGCATGCTAAATAAAGAGAAGTGAAAGAAAGTGAAATTTATCAAAAGAAAATATACTAACAATCCATTTTGAAACAACTAAAGACTGTCGCTAAACAAATTTTATTTTATTTAATAACACAGGCCGACAAATTTGACCAACATTCAGACTCAGAAACCAGACTATATATTTCCGAAGGTTTATAATGCGCTGAATCCAAATCTGGTCTCAGAATTGCTCTGGTTTTCGAGATGTCCTAACCTAAAAGTGCAAAAACACCGTTTTTGCCCATATTTGAGGTTATGTAGCCTTGCGGATGTTTTCTTTCACCAAAATTAAAGGACGGCATCTTTAAACGTAATTCTTCTTCTTTCAAGTGGCTTGAGCAAATATCTTTTTTCCGCTGAGATATCGCATTTTGAAATTTTCATGTTTCTAAATTTTCCTACACCTGAAAACCGATTGAGATAACATAGACATGATATAGTCGATTACTAACTTTCTTGCATTGAGTCTTATTTTTCTTAAAATTTTGTCTCACACCATAAGTGTGCTAACTCATCACACCCCTACACTATCTAACCCTCGGGTACTAAGTCACACACAGCCCTAACCCCTAGAAACCACCCATATCATACCGCAAGTAGGCTAACCCACTTATATTTTTCTTAAAATAAGTCTTATTTATCTAGATATCTCGCACCACAAGTGGGCTAACCAACTTAACTGTTAACCCATCAACTCCAGTTCCCCTAACCCCTAAAAAACACCACAAGAAACATGATAACTTCAAAATGCGATATCTCAGCGAAAAAAAAATAATGCAAACTCTTTTTTTTTTATTTTAAACTCAACGCCATTTAAAAGAAGACTTGTGTTTAAAGATGTCATCCTTTAATTTTGGTGAAAGAAAACATCTGCAAGGCTACATAACCTCAAATATGTGCACAAACGGTGTTTTTTTTTGCACTTTTAAGTTAGGATATGTCGGAAACCAGAGCTGATAGAGCAATTTTGAGCCAGATTTCGATTCTTCGCATCAAAATCCTTCGAAAATATATAGTCCGGTTTCTGGGTCTGAGATGCTGTCGGCTTGTGTAATTTGGGAAAAATTAAAACAACGTGACATCAGGACGGACAATGCGACAGCTGTTTCGATTATTCCTTGCAAATCTCTTCAAAGCATTTTCTCCCGGGAGTGAGGGGATTTGAACCCGCACTCCTACGATGATTGATGTGTTATCAACGCATTCAGCCACGTCATGCTTTAGTTGTTGTAAATCACTCCAGAGAGAAAAGGCTTTGAATAGATTTACAAGAAATAATCGAAACAGCTGTCGCATTGTCCGTCTTGATGTCACGTTGTTTAAATTTTTCCCAAATTATTAAAAAAATGCATTAAATAAATGTTATTAATCGTTGATTGACCGTGCGAGCGAACATACGTGTTTATCAAATATATATGTATATATCAATATCAGCTATTGACAACGAAAGTGAGAGTAAATCTGTTTTTTTTTTATCACAACAAGCAAGGCACTCAATATGAATGCTTTAGGAGAGAACGATGACGAAAATGACAATACTGTTTTGATGTGGAAAAATGTACAAACCATGGCGGAACGATACAAGGTGGCAGCATGGAACAGCTGATTATAAACTTTTTTTTTTAGATTTGATACATCAACTTCCGGCGCAGTACGATTTTGACATTTGTCCATCAAGTTTACCACAACAAAGTACATGGGATTTTTATTTATGTTTGTAGGTATGTCACCATGCTGCCACCTTGTATCGTTCCGCTATGGTACCAACTAAAATTGGAGGACGTGTCAATCAGGAGTCTCTCAAGCTATATCAAAATAAAAAGCAGATTCTTATACATCCGAATCGATTCGATTTACTCAGCGGAGATGACGATCTAATGGAAGCTGTAGAGGATGATAACCTAGCAGCGGGAAAGGAAGCAGTGCCGACTATTACAAAGCCATAGCAGGCGTAGTAAATATAAGTGAAATGATAAACTATATTTCTAGTGTAATTTATAAAAAGTATATTAGTTATAAATCTCTAGCGGATGGAAAAATTAGACTTATGGTAAAAAACAGTGATCTTACAGAAAAACTGTTAAAAATCTAGATATAAGCAAAATCAGTTATCACACGTATCAACCAAGGCAAGAACGATTATATAGGGTGTTAAAAGGAATTATCTATTCCACTCCTATCGAAGAAATTACAGAGCTAGGACATAAAGTTAGAAATATTTATAATGTTAAAAGCAGAATACATAAACAACCATTGTCAATGTTCTTTGTTGATTTGGAACCGAATGACAATAACAAAGAAATTTATGAGATAAAACATCTAAATAATGCAATAGTTAAAGTAGAACCTCCTCGTCCAACAGGTGACAAAATTGTCCAATGTCATAGTTGTCAAGATCTTGGACATATTAAAACGTATTGCAAATAAAATAATCAAAAAAAAATTTTATGTTAAACGGTTTTATTGAAAATAATACTTACATGAAGTAGTAATAATACTAACAGCTAGAAAATAATTAGGTAGATCCTAGGTACTAGCCCACGGCGTTGATCAGACAAATAAAAGAGTTGGGCGCGTGAAATTTCTAAAAATGTGAGGCGTAGCATAACCCGATTAAGGTTCAGTTGGTCTTGCATATGACTATCAATAGAAATTTGACGCGGCTAACGGTTTTATTTAATTGTCTGATCAACGCCCTAGATTGATGACGAGTGTAATGACTAGCACCTTGGACCTACCTACCTATTTTCCGATCAGAATCAAAAGCAAACAATGCTAATTTTCTAGCTTTTAGTATTATTATTACTTCATGTAAGTATTGTTTTGAATAAAACCGTTTAACTTAAATTTTTTTTTTTTTATTATTTTATTTTAAAGTTTTTAGTTTTTATTTAATTGCCTATAATTTCTCATTCTATTTAGTTCATTTAGAGTATTATTATTACAAGGACTCCTTCCTGACAATTTGTTACAGCCTCAGTCCAAATATTTTGTTCACTTCTACCGGACTGTATATAATATTTGTTCCAAATATGAGCCACAAATAAGATTTTTTTGAATATCTCGATCCTTGCGACACTTAGCGGAGATTTTTTTCACAGGCCGCTCTCTATTCATGTATGTACATATAATGTGTTCCAAATATAAGCCAAATCGGACCGAAAATACGATTTTTTTGAATGTCTCGACCCTTACGCCACCTAGGGCAATTTTTTTTTCATAGGTCGCTTTCTGATATATAACTCAATATTAAGATTAAACTATTTTCCTACGCAATGGAAGTGTGCCGAAATAGTTATGGTCCTTAAACCGGCAAAACCTGAAAAACAAATATATTACAGGCCAATCAGCTTATTGACACTATTCTTCAAAGTATTTGACAGACTATTTTTGCGCAGAGTATTCCCAATACTGAAAGAAAATATGGTAATACCCGAACATCCATTTGGTTTTCGCCGATGCCATGGTACACCCGAACAGTGCCACCGCGTTTTTAATTTCATAATGGAGTACTTTGAAGGATACTGCGCCGCCGCATTTTTGGATGTACAGCAAGCATTTGACAAAGTATGTCATCTATAGTTCAAATAAAACTATTTATTTTTAATTTAGAAAATATTTAACTTTATTTTTTTAAAAGATGTTTTTTTTGATAACTTCCAATATTTTTATTTTGAAATATTTTACAAAATAAAATTATTTAAAAATAATTTATAAAAACAAAGTGTATGTAACTAAAGTAGATAACCCTATATTTACTCCCCCTCCAGTGAAACGAAAAATTTATTTTGCTTGGAAGTAGTTGTGTAAATATTAATTACGGTGTATATTAATTACTGTAAGAATTTTGTGTTGTAGTTTGAAAAACATTTGAATTGTGTTAATTGCGTTAAAAGTTTATGTTAGTATTGATATAAGTACCCAATCTTTTGATGATTTGATGTACCTGATAACTGATTTTTAGTTGTTGTTATTGTTTACTTGTTGTATTAATATTTTATGTATATTAATATTTGGTTGCGTTATTTGTATGTTGTTTGAGAAATATTATTATTTATCGTGATGTGATTGAAGAACCTAGAATGACGTTGAATAATAGTAGATGGCAACTTTGTGTGCACAATTACTCAAAAATTAAAACTTGTATTATGCAGAATATATGTTCAATATATAATTGTACTCTGCATAATGTATGTCCAAGTTGTTGATAAGGAATGAAAAGTTGATTCCTTTAATTGTTTGATGGTGAAATTGTCATTGATTTATATTATGTTAGTGAGCATAAATTGAGTTTTTTATATGATTTTAATTTCAATATGAAAGAATTGATATACATGTGTCAAAAAAAATTATTTTAAGAAATCTTTTGAGATTTTTTAAAATTGATTACAGTAATTAGTTTGATTTAAAAAGTTTTAAGTTGTTATTTTTAATTGGAAATGAGATTGGTAAAATATGAATTTGAGTTTATATGTCTGTTGCTGTAAATTTACTTACATGTGTTAATGATACATATTTTTGAACTTTTTAAACTGGAGGAAGTGTAGATATATAATTAAAATATATTTAATGTAATTATAAATTAGAACAACCTAATAAGTAAACTATTTTATTATTTTATTATTTCACGATTTTGTGAAATGTAATATTTTTAAATAAAATTTTTATCTAAAGGTTTATAGAATCCATTAAAAAAATATATTTTTTTGCAGATGATAAATTCATAAAAAGAAAATGGTTGACTAGTAATGAAATTATTGATCTTTCATTGGTTTTATTTTTAAAATTGCACCGTTTTATACTTTAATCACTGATGTCAATCTTAAATTGTTGTTTATATGTACGTAAAATTGCTCTTTGATATTGATGAAATATGTTGTTTTTTGTTTTAGTGATTGCAGTTAACGTTAACTCTTCATTCGAATTGGTTTTTTGAAATATACTTCTTGTTAATTCAATATAAACAATGCGTTGAATGATTAAAAATTATAGTGGTTTGGCTAATTGTTAAAGGCATTTTTAGAACTGGATTTTCGATAAGATGTAAACTTTCTGCGTTATTAATATTTGTTTGTTTTCCTTTAATTTCTTTCTTTTGATTTTGATGCTTGATATAAATTTATTGTACTGTAGAAATTTCCAGATTTTGTACAGGATCGTTGGTGGGAGCGCCATTTATAGTTCAAATAAAACTATTTATTTTTAATTTAGAAAATATTTAAATTTATTTTTTTAAAAGATTTTTTTTGATAACTTCCAATATTTTTATTTTGAAATATTATACAAAATAAAATGATTTAAAAATAATTTATAAAAACAAAGTATATGTAACTAAAGTAGATAACCCTATAGCATCAAGGCCTGTTATATAAATTAAAAAAATATACTTCCTACTCCTTTTTATCTAACACTAAAGTCTTACCTTGCCGAAAGTACATTTTCCATAAGGGTGAATGAAGAAATATCTGAAATAGTATACTTCAAAGCTGGAATACCACAGTGCAGCATAGTGGGCCCTATGCTATTTACGAGTTTTACATCTGACATACCCGAAACCGAAAATGTTCCAATTGCTACAGATACACCGCTATACTAGCATTAAGTCAGTATCCAGTTGATGCAACTAATCTAGTTCAGAGAGAATTAAACGAGATACAGACGTGGCTGGACCGATGGAAAATAAAATAAACACAAACAAATCTGTGCACATTTTGTTTTCACTTAAAGAAAAGAAAGACTGCCCTTCACCGCATCTAAATGGTGATATAATTCCCAAACATGATAGTGTCAAATATCTTGGTATACATTTTGACAAACGGCTAACCTGGAAATTACATATTCAAGCCAAAAGTAAACAATTAAAGATAAAAACCAACAAACACTACTGGCTGCTAGGTCTGAAATCACCGTTAGATCTTAAAAATAATATTTTAATATACAAGGCTATACTAAAGCCTGTATGGACCTATGAAGTACAACTGTGGGGTACTGCTTGTAATTCGAACATAGAAATTCTACAAAGATACCACTAAAAAATTTAAGACTTATTACTGGTGCACCCTGGTTCCTTACTATAAAAAATGAAATTAATTTTATAAAAAATGAGTATAAAATATTTACAGAGAAGAAGTAATCATGATAATCCACTAGCAGTTGCTTGATGAATCTAATGAAACTAACTATTAGATTTAAAAGGTATCATGTATTAGACCTTCTCTTTAGAATTTAATAACTAAATGTAAAACTAAAATATTAAAATATAACATAGATATCTGAATATAAGCATACATTTATTAAGTGGCATGATTGTGAGTACATACACTTACTCACAAAAGTATTTTGCATCCGATTTTTTGCAAATTTCAGCAAGTTTTCCTTAAGATAAATTATTTTCACAATTTTTTTATGAAAAAAAAATATTAATATGTAATTGAGGAAATATAGGTTAAAGTTCAAAGTTTTACCGAAAATTCAGGAAAATTCGGCAACTTTGATGAATCTAATGAAACTAACTATTAGATTTAAAAGGTATCATGTATTAGACCTTCTCTTTAGAATTTAATAACTAAATGTAAAACTAAAATATTAAAATATAACATAGATATCTGAATATAAGCATACATTTATTAAGTGGCATGATTGTGAGTACATACACTTACTCACAAAAGTATTTTGCATCCGATTTTTTGCAAATTTCAGCAAGTTTTCCTTAAGATAAATTATTTTCACAATTTTTTTATGAAAAAAAAATATTAATATGTAATTGAGGAAATATAGGTTAAAGTTCAAAGTTTTACCGAAAATTCAGGAAAATTCGGCAAATTTTCATCAAAGTTTTGAACTTTTCCCCAAGAATTTTCAGAATTTTTCTGAGTATGCAGTTTTGTAGGTCATTCAATTTTAGTACAATAATGTGCTAATCTTAATCCGCTAAAGTGACTTCCTGATTATTGGCAATTTTTTTCCTAGCGGATCTTCGTTTTTTTTCCCATATAAAAAACAAATCCGTTCTAAAGTTTATATGGGAATAAGTACGAAGGTCCGCTAGAAAAAAAAATTTCCAAAAGTCAGGAAGTCACTTTAACGGATTAAGATTAGCACATTATTGTACTAAAATTGAATGACCAACAAAACTGCATACTCAGAAAAATTCTGAAAATTCTTGGGGAAAAGTTGAAAAATTTGATGAAAATTTCCTGAATTTTCAGTAAAACTTAGAACTTTAACCTATGTTTCCTCTATTATATATTAACATTTTTTTTCATAAAAAAATTGCGAAAATAATTTAGCTTAAGCAAAACTTTCTGAAATTTGCAAAAAAACGGATGCAAAATACTTTTGTGAGTAAGTGTATGTACTTACAATCATGCCACTTAATAAATGTATGCTTATATTCAGATAACTATGTTATATTTTAATATTTTAGTTTTACATTTAGTTATTAAATTCTAAAGAGAAGGTCTAATACATGATGCCTTTTAAATCTAATAGTTAGTTTCATTAGATTCATCAAGCAACTGCTAGTGGATTATCATGATTACTTCTTCTCTGTAAATATTTTATACTCATTTTTTATAAAATTAATTTCATTTTTTATAGTAAGGAACCAGGGTGCACCAGTAATAAGTCTTAAATTTTTTAGTGGTATCTTTGTAGAATTTCTATGTTCGAATTACAAGCAGTACCCCACAGTTGTACTTCATAGGTCCATACAGGCTTTAGTATAGCCTTGTATATTAAAATATTATTTTTAAGATCTAACGGTGATTTCAGACCTAGCAGCCAGTAGTGTTTGTTGGTTTTTATCTTTAATTGTTTACTTTTGGCTTGAATATGTAATTTCCAGGTTAGCCGTTTGTCAAAATGTATACCAAGATATTTGACACTATCATGTTTGGGAATTATATCACCATTTAGATGCGGTGAAGGGCAGTCTTTCTTTTCTTTAAGTGAAAACAAAATGTGCACAGATTTGTTTGTGTTTATTTTATTTTCCATCGGTCCAGCCACGTCTGTATCTCGTTTAATTCTCTCTGAACTAGATTAGTTGCATCAACTGGATACTGACTTAATGCTAGTATAGCGGTGTATCTGTAGCAATTGGAACATTTTCGGTTTCGGGTATGTCAGATGTAAAACTCGTAAATAGCATAGGGCCCACTATGCTGCACTGTGGTATTCCAGCTTTGAAGTATACTATTTCAGATATTTCTTCATTCACCCTTATGGAAAATGTACTTTCGGCAAGGTAAGACTTTAGTGTTAGATAAAAAGGAGTAGGAAGTATATTTTTTTAATTTATATAACAGGCCTTGATGCTATAGGGTTATCTACTTTAGTTACATATACTTTGTTTTTATAAACTATTTTTAAATCATTTTATTTTGTATAATATTTCAAAATAAAAATATTGGAAGTTATCAAAAAAAATCTTTTAAAAAAATAAATTTAAATATTTTCTAAATTAAAAATAAATAGTTTTATTTGAACTATAAATGGCGCTCCCACCAACGATCCTGTACAAAATCTGGAAATTTCTACAGTACAATAAATTTATATCAAGCATCAAAATCAAAAGAAAGAAATTAAAGGAAAACAAACAAATATTAATAACGCAGAAAGTTTACATCTTATCGAAAATCCAGTTCTAAAAATGCCTTTAACAATTAGCCAAACCACTATAATTTTTAATCATTCAACGCATTGTTTATATTGAATTAACAAGAAGTATATTTCAAAAAACCAATTCGAATGAAGAGTTAACGTTAACTGCAATCACTAAAACAAAAAACAACATATTTCATCAATATCAAAGAGCAATTTTACGTACATATAAACAACAATTTAAGATTGACATCAGTGATTAAAGTATAAAACGGTGCAATTTTAAAAATAAAACCAATGAAAGATCAATAATTTCATTACTAGTCAACCATTTTCTTTTTATGAATTTATCATCTGCAAAAAAATATATTTTTTTAATGGATTCTATAAACCTTTAGATAAAAATTTTATTTAAAAATATTACATTTCACAAAATCGTGAAATAATAAAATAATAAAATAGTTTACTTATTAGGTTGTTCTAATTTATAATTACATTAAATATATTTTAATTATATATCTACACTTCCTCCAGTTTAAAAAGTTCAAAAATATGTATCATTAACACATGTAAGTAAATTTACAGCAACAGACATATAAACTCAAATTCATATTTTACCAATCTCATTTCCAATTAAAAATAACAACTTAAAACTTTTTAAATCAAACTAATTACTGTAATCAATTTTAAAAAATCTCAAAAGATTTCTTAAAATAATTTTTTTTGACACATGTATATCAATTCTTTCATATTGAAATTAAAATCATATAAAAAACTCAATTTATGCTCACTAACATAATATAAATCAATGACAATTTCACCATCAAACAATTAAAGGAATCAACTTTTCATTCCTTATCAACAACTTGGACATACATTATGCAGAGTACAATTATATATTGAACATATATTCTGCATAATACAAGTTTTAATTTTTGAGTAATTGTGCACACAAAGTTGCCATCTACTATTATTTAACGTCATTCTAGGTTCTTCAATCACATCACGATAAATAATAATATTTCTCAAACAACATACAAATAACGCAACCAAATATTAATATACATAAAATATTAATACAACAAGTAAACAATAACAACAACTAAAAATCAGTTATCAGGTACATCAAATCATCAAAAGATTGGGTACTTATATCAATACTAACATAAACTTTTAACGCAATTAACACACAATTCAAATGTTTTTCAAACTACAACACAAAATTCTTACAGTAATTAATATACACCGTAATTAATATTTACACAACTACTTCCAAGCAAAATTAATTTTTCGTTTCACTGGAGGGGGAGTAAATATAGGGTTATCTACTTTAGTTACATACACTTTGTTTTTATAAATTATTTTTAAATCATTTTATTTTGTAAAATATTTCAAAATAAAAATATTGGAAGTTATCAAAAAAACATCTTTTAAAAAAATAAAGTTAAATATTTTCTAAATTAAAAATAAATAGTTTTATTTGAACTATAGATGACATACTTTGTCAAATGCTTGCTGTACATCCAAAAATGCGGCGGCGCAGTATCTTTCAAAGGACTCCGTTATGAAATTAAAAACGCGGTGGCACTGTTCGGGTGTACCATGGCATCGGCGAAAACCAAATGGATGATCGGGTATTACCATATTTTCTTTCAGTATTGGGAATACTCTGCGCAAAAATAGTCTGTCAAATATTTTGAAAAATAGTGTCAATAAGCTGATTGGCCTGTAATATATTTGTTTTTCAGGTTTTGCCGGTTTAAGGACCATAACTATTTCGGCACACTTCCATTGCGTAGGAAAATAGTTTAATCTTAATATTGAGTTATATATCAGAGTTAAGACAATGATTCCTTTTCTCGGTAAACACTTGACCCATTTGGCGCCAATTTTATCATACCCAGGAGATTTATTGTTACACAAGTTTTTGATTTCGGAAAAAATTTCTTTCGGTGTAATATGTTTGATCGGTATCTAGAGATACAAGCACATCATAATCGTTGTTGCTTTAGTTTATACACGGAGTAAACGTTGTCTCTAGATACTTAGCATATGCATTAGCCTTACTCTTATCTGTCCTACACCAAACGTTGTTACAATCTTTTATAGGCGCATTTCTCTTTTTGGGACGTTTGAGGTATTTCGTGGCATTCCAAATTGTTGTATGGTCATCAACATTTCTATCATTTACGCTGTCTATATAATCTGATACTGTTTTATTTTTGAATTCTTTTAGTTTTTCTTTAACCTGAGTTGTAGCTCTATTTAGTGCAGTTTTGTCTATTGGATTTTTGGTAGTTTGCCATTTTTTCCGAAGGCGTCTCTTATGCTTAATTAGAGCTCTTATCTCACACTTATATGCATACAGCTACGAGATTTAAACTCATTACTCGGTTGGGAAGTAGAAACAAAGGCCACTTCGTAAATTCGATTTGTGAAATATTCCACTGCATTATCTAATTCAACTGAAGTTTTAATTGATATATTAAGTTTTAAAATTTTAGTTAACCAGTCTTGAAAAATGTTAATTTGACTCTTACTGCTTAATGCTTTGTACTTCTGTTACCTCAGGCTAGTTAGAGTGTCGTAACTAATAATGATAGGAGAATCTTAGTTCTTCAGAACTGACTACTTTCAGTAATTGAACTGGGATACCATTGTACACAGCGAAATCTAATAAATCTGGAATTTTCGATTCGGCTAATACGTAGGCTTCCCAGTCGACAAAGTTTTAAAATTATTGTTGACAACACATTTATAAAGCTCTCTTCCTTTTGGGTTAGAAGTACCTGAGCCCCACCAGGAGTGCTTCGCGTTATAATCGCCTCAAACTAAAAATCTATGTTCTAAAGAGTTAAACAAGTTTTCTTATTCAGGAGTTTTGATTATATGGCATGGAGGTGAATACAATCCATAAATTTGTAAGTCCGCATTGCTTGCATTTATTCTGATTCCAGCGGCTTGTATTGATGTGGCTTGTATTGGTTCTAGCACATCATACTTTATGCTAGATCTTACTAGCACAGCACAACCTGCATGTGCCCTATTGCTTGGGTGATTTCATGTCACTAAATCGTAGTTATTTTTGAAATAGGTTTTGATTGTAAAATGAGTTTCTTAAACTAACATTATGTCAATAAAGTTTTCTGTTTCATTAGTGTGACGGGTTAAGCCATTGGCATTCCATATTGCTAACCTTAGATTTACTTGCATAATTTATTTATGAGTAGAAACATCATATTAAAGAGCGGGTTTGTTAACTCTATTTGCTTAGTTAGTAGCTACTCCGTTTTTTCCATTGCATTTTCGTCATTGCCTAAATGAGCGTGCTTTTCTGGGTTAATACTTGTACTCTCTTTAGCACGATTGTAATGTAGCGGATTCTTGCGAACAAGTTGTTGATATAGAGCGCAATCTTTATAATTTGCTGTGTGATGCTGGAGACAATGAACACATGCACTCACATGTTGGGTGCATTAAATTACATTTCACAAATTTATATGGTTTTTAAACGGGTTTATTTAGCTCCACTTGAACGGCCGGGCGAACAGAATTTTGTAATTGAAATTTAAGTAACTTCCCTATAAGCTACAAACTTGAAACTTGGAATATAGTTCAGAACCAGATAATAATTCAATAATAACAAAAAAACTCCGATAGGTGGCGCATGGATCGATATATTTAAAAAAATCGTATTTGTGGTCCGATTTGGTTCATATTTGGAACACATAATACATACATGAATAGAAAGCGATCCGTAAAAAATCTCCGCTCGGTGGCGCAAGAATCCAGATATTTAAAAAATCGTATTTGTGGTCCGATTTGGCTTATATTTAGAACACGTAATACATAAATGAATAGAAAGCAACCTAAAGCGACCTAGTAATAAAAATTGCCGCTCAATTATATATTAATATTTTTTTTTCATAAAAAAATTGCGAAAATAATTTATCTTAAGGAAAACTTGCTGAAATTTGCAAAAAATCGGATGCAAAATACTTTTGTGAGTAAGTGTATATTATTATTGACCTAAATGGAGTTCAATAATATAAGTCAGGAAGTTAATTAGTTTTATAATTTGCTTATTATTTTAAAATAGATTGCAAATAAGCAAATTATAAAAAAAAATGTTACCATACATTTAAAAGAATTTAAATAAACAAATTTTTGTAAAACATCCGAAACTGAATTTATTATTTAAGTAAATATGAGTTTTTTCAAATGTGTATTTACTCACAATCGATGAAGCACCAATCCTGTGACACTTTCGGATAAGTAATCGACTCTTCAAATTTGGTATTGAGCATACTGCGTACTTGTTCCAAATCACATTGGGATTCGATTTCCATTTTACCCAATTTATTGGCCAATTTTCGCAACATATCCTTATCGTAGTGATATTGTTCATATTGTTGCATTGTTATACGTAAGATAGTCAATTGAAGTTTTTCCAATGGGTTAACCCTACAAATTATGTAGAAGTTATTATGTTAAGTGCATCACGTCCAATCAAAATTTTAACTTATGAAATTTCTATTATAAATTTGTATAGTATGGTAGATATCTTATAATTATCCGAAAATAATATCCCATTTTCTTGTATATCTTCCGACTAAATTTCAATGTACTATAAATTTAGAAGCATGCATTAAATCGTTCTTACAAACATATTTCTGCCGCCTTTCGACCATATTTTATGACTCGTATACATATTTTTATTTTTTTTACATACAAACTAGAGTACCCGGTGGTATTTGTTCGGCCCCAAAAATGGTTTGCCTACATTTCAAAAGTTAGTCTCGCTTGCTCTCCTCACTCTTTATTACATTCTCTTCTACTTTACCTTCTATTTTCTTATTTTTGTCCATCCTTTATTTTATTTACCTTCCTCTCACTCCGAAACTCATTCCCACTCCAACTACCGCTCCCATTATCACTCTCACTCCTACTTTCACTCTTGTTCCTTGTCTCCACCCCTTTCACAATTCCACATTTACTCCTAGTCTCATTTCCACTACCACTCCCTATGCAACTCCCACTCCCTCTACCTCTCTAACCACAATTTCTTCATGGGATATCTATACCAAATATGGAATTCCTGTTCGATTTCAATATTTTTGTTTCTTTAAACTCTTACGTTACTAATGATACTAACACAGATACAATTTTTAAAATCGCTTTCACCTTTACATATAAGATACAGATAGACAATTGAGACGTTCCCCTGCCCGATAATATTACTCTCTTTGATGTTTCTCTCTTTTTTCCCTCTCACCCTTCTCTTTATATCCGTCTTCTATTCGTACTCCTATCTCTTTTTTTCTCATTTTCAGCCTATGGCTTTTTATATAACACTTCTTTTCCATCTTGCTCTTCTTAAAACACATTCTGGGGTCAGCCTGAACCACATTTTGGCCTTTATCCACACAACTTACACTACACTTACACTACTTACAAACTATCTCCTAAACTTTACGAAACTAAAGAAGCTTTGTTTTTATAATTGGTTCATCCGATCTAACAGATTTTACATTCGCCATTATATATCAGATTAACCTTTTCGAAAGGCTGTCCAAATAATAACTTCCAAACGAATATCATCATCCTGGGCCACTTTTTAGAAAGAAAGTGTCCCAAATATTAAGCTTGTCGATGAGGAACCCCTGTAAAAAAATTTCACGCAAACCCACGGACCCAATTGTGAATTTAAACACAAAATTTCATCAAAACTGGTCGTGCCGTTTATGAGGAGTTAAGTCGCGTATAGAAGAAATATATATATTAAGATATATTTGTCTTTCTAGATTGTTGTGATAATTTAGTACTTGTTGATTTTTTTGAAGTTCAATGGAAGCTCTCAATCGGGAAAGTAATTTCAGCAATACTCTTCGATCTGTGCTATAGAATCAATGATATCTCCACTAATCCCATCAAAATGACTGGCTAGAAACTAAAATATTTCTTCAGTGCGTATGGAGGATGCAGTCAGTTCTTTGCGTTTTCTGAGAATTTGATTCAATAAAGTTTTCTAGGAGTTGTTTTCAATTTTTTTTGGGTTATATTGCACCAATAGGGGTGGCCAAGGGAGATATTCCAGATTATTATGTGAACAAAGCCAACAAAAATGGAAGAGCACCACGGGTTGTGCGATTTCAAAATCTATTTGGCCGGACTACAACGAAAGGAAAACAAGGTATCTGCTGGGGAGATCCATTCGGGAGCCTTTTTTTGGAAGACCTAGGAAGATTAGCGGAAATAGGGATGGCAAACATTCTTGATTTTATAAACAATTCAGGCTGGTTGTAAAACATATACATGTAGTACTCAGTAGGTTCAGACGAGTTTTATGACATCAAAACGGCTTTTCATTAGCTACTTGGGCGACCAGGGTCGCAGCCATTATACCTACCTACCTACCTACCAATCGGGTCAAAAGGGTTAAAAATTTTGGTTGCTATTTTTTTACACACCTATGTATGTAACCTCAAATATTTGTTTAAAGAACAATTTGTTCAAACTTATGTGAATTTAATAATTCGGCAGAAGAAAAATGTAATTATTTTTCGCTGATTTTAGAGAAATGTCCAATCCTGCATTGATATTGTGAACAACAGAACCAATTTATGTGGGCTCAATTTGACGTATGAGCAATTTTTTCTGGTCTTCCGCTATTGATCGTTGGTGGTCGATCTTGAACGAAATTTTCTTCCACTATTTTTTATCGAAAAGACACGACCTTTATATCTACATAGAGACAAGATAAGATTGAAACGAATGGTGAAAAATTGCATACCTGCTGCTGAATATGAGTAAGTGCTTTAATTGCTGTTATGCAACAAGTTCACGTATCCAAATGTCTATTAGTTGATACGTGACTTATTGCAGGATGTAAAGCTTTGCTATGAGTTAGAATTCGGTGAACGCTACTTGATAAAGGAAGAGTCGCAACGCGTGCAGACAATACATTCAAAGAGGGTGTCAAACCAGCGCATTCATGCGTTAAGGTACTCTGCATTTGTTTCCATAACGGTACCGTTTGGGTACCCGTAGCCATAATCAACTTCGCAACCGAAACAATATTCTTAACCCTAGTTGTAACTGTAACAGTAAACGTAACCCTAAACATTATCGTGACGGAAACCTTAACTAATCTTCGATTTAATCGCCTGTTCATCTGTCACATTCGTAAATTTCAATGAGTTTTAGACATATGTATGTATGTATGTATAAGAAATCTGACGACTAGAGTTCGAATCTCAGCTCGGCAGGAATATAACTTCTAATTTAAAAACACAAAGATATCTGAAGAGATCTTTGGCAGGGTCGAAATAGTTTTTCTATCATAATAAAATACAATAACTTAATAAAGTAATTATGCAATACGTCTAAAACTCATTAAATTTTACGAATGCAACAGTGGCTGTTAATGTATGTAAGTGAAAAGAGATGTAGGCTTAATAAATTCGAACCACGGTGGCACAGAGGTAGTGTGCTGGCCCAACTAACGAAAGGCCATTATAAAAATACTAATGCTAAGTTTTAATTTGGCCATAATGACTGACATCAAAAGTTGTCTAAAACTGATACTCTGGCCATTTGGTGTCAAAGGCTTTTCCATTATCTTACATAAATGACTCGAAGTCGATAAAGCAGTGCGTGGTAGAAACACGCACACAAATTTTGTGTTTATTTATTTCATTACCCGCGTTCTTTTTCACATGTTGCGGCATTCAGCCCAATTCTGCATTTCGACTTGGATTGGAATTTTTTCGATTGGGCAATTTTGGTATTCTGTGTTCCAATCCCTTTCGATCCAACTTCGAATCGTTCGATTTTTTGTATTCTGCATTTCGATCGTAGTTCCGTTTTTCTAAGTTGCAAATTAGTTGGCGGAAAAATATTTTATTTTTATTTTTTTATTAATTTATAACAAAATTTTAACAAAAATGTAAGTAAAACTTGTTAAGAAACGTAGAAGGCTTGATGATGATTGTTTTTTATATGTTTCCAGGTCAAAAACAACATGTCGATGTCGAAGTCCTTGGACGTATTTGCCCCGCAAACGTATCTAACACATACTTGAAAGCATCCTTGTTAAGTCGAAAGTTTTTTTTGAACCTAAATAAGAAAATAAGTCTTTAACTTTACCAATTTTAAGTTCAATTTCTTACAATTCGTCACTCATCTCAAATGGATTACACAAATCTCGCAATATTTGCCTTTCCATTCTCGCCTGGCAATTTTCGTATGCGTTGCTTTCCAACTCAATAAATAATGCCGCGGCTATTGATTCCATTATAATAGACAGCTATAATTTGTGTCTGTTCGTTGGGTCCAGTTATATGCTAAAGCAAGCTGCCGGCGTAGAGGAAGGTGAAGTGAAAACGTAAACAATCCTTGCGGAAAGAATAAATAAACCTTTATAAAGTATTTTAGGCCAGTGCAATGAAATTAGCATCCTTAAAATTCAGAAAATGTCAACTATATTCGTGCAGGAATCCGTTTTAACTAAAATTGGTGGCCATGGCAAGGAACGAAAAGAATGGAAAGGCAAATATTGTGAGATTTGTGTAATCCATTTGAGATGAGTGACGAATTGTAAGAAATTTAACTTAAAAGTGGTAAAGTTTAATGACCTATTTTCTTATTTAGGTTCAAAAAAAACTTTCGACTTAACAAGGATGCTTTCAAGTATGTGTTAGATACTTTTGCGGGGCAAATACGTCCAAGGACTTCGACATCGACATGTTGTTTTTGACCTGGAAACATATAAAAAAACAATCATCATCAAGCCTTCTACGTTTCTTAACAAGTTTTACTTACATTTTTGTTAAAATTCTGTAAAAAAATATTTTTCCGCCAACTAATTTGCAACTTAGAAAAACGGAACTACGATCGAAATGCAGAATACAAAAAATCGAACGATTCGAAGTTGGATCGAAAGAGATTGGAACACAGAATACTAAAATTGCCAAATCGAAAAAATTCCAATCCAAGTCGAAATGCAGAATAGGGCTGGAAATTTAAATGCCAAATTTGTCCACTCGTTGGACAATGACTGTTTCCACTTAGTCAATTTAATTCACTCTGTTATGAATTATCATCATTATTTTTGCTTATCCCCATTATTATCAACGTCTTAACTAGCTTCTCTTGTTCCTTATTTTCTTCCTCCTCTCTTCAATTTCCCTTACATTCTATAGAACCTGGGTGATATAAGGACCTGATGTCCATCTAGATTGGAAAAATTTAAATAAAGAAGTTTTTAAACATCTGAATATATCTTTCTAAATATATCGAACTGTGCGTGCCAGAGCGGAACTTTTTGTAGTAGGTGTCTTACACCCTTGGGACCCTGAAA
Organism: Eurosta solidaginis; assembly: GCF_040869045.1. Lineage (NCBI taxonomy): Eukaryota > Metazoa > Arthropoda > Insecta > Diptera > Tephritidae > Eurosta > Eurosta solidaginis. Next base: position 174,085,894 of record NC_090322.1, on the reverse strand, counting down.
TACGTTTAAATTCAAGTCTGAAGCTAGAGAGTTACATAAAAGTCGATGGAAAGATTCCAAATACAGTATTAACTTAGTTATTACCTAGATCCGTGCGCCACCTAGATTCTTTTCTTCTCGTGTTGCATTGTATCGGTCCTCTGCATTCCTTGCACGTGACACATTAACAAGAGTGTGACTGTCCTAAAAAGATTATTTTCAGGCAAACGCAGCAAATCCATTTCTCAGGACCGGAGTCAGGTGAAGGACCCGGATCGGGTTTGATACCTTCCCGGAGCAGGAGAGTGTGGCGCAGTCCCACTGCAATGATCTGCTGGGAGGATGACAATTTGTAGGAGGGACGCAATAAATTAAATGGGGTTACACTAAAATGACAGCCCTTGGTCGGGAAAAATCCTGATTCGCTCCGGTACATAGAACTGGCTGCCTTGGGAAGCGTTTTTAGCTTATTCTACTTTTGCTCTATTACTTTGTATTTTCCGGTCCCCAATGAATTTCAACTGGCACAAGTTTGGTCCCTCTTGAACTAGTCTGATTTCAGTCAGAAAATTCTAAATTTAAACTATTAAAAAATTTACACCGACTAGTTTGGTGTTTCTTTGCAGGAATATCATTCTACCACTACAAAGTGAATTCGTATACATAAGTATATTTGTACATACATACATACGTAATAGTTTTTTTACTTACTGTACATCGCCTCTTCCATGTTTGCGTTTGGCCAGCATAAGCGCCTTATTTAACAAACTCATTTCGATAATTGATGGTTTTACACGGCATGCCTCGCCATCCACTTGCATTGGGATTGTCTTCTTGGTGACGATACGCGCCGAACGGCACTGGCAAATGCAAGTTCCATGTAAACCCGCCTGCAGCATTGGCAGCTGGTATGTGGTCAGGCCGACGACCTCAATCATGCCGTCATCGATGGCTGGCTTGGATTGGCCAAACGAATCATTCCAGGGATGGGTGCCGCCGCCATAGCTAAAGGCGTAAAGTTGAATGAAATAGGGAAATAAATACAAACATGCATGAAAATCGGAATAAAAAAAAAAATCAACAACAAAGTAAAAAACGTAATTTTAGTATAAAGGGTGGTTCACTTGATTTTCGGCCGTGAATTAAACAATCCCAAATTGGTATTTCTGGTGCAGTCGTGCGATTAAATAAAATAAATTGTATGCAATATACAGTAGATGAATCATACGCTCTGCTACCACACATGCTTCAAACGAACGCTGAAACTGAGTTTCCCCTTGATCCGCATTGCCTTTAGGAGCTCTAGCAAGCCTGAGAGTACAACTGGTACGGTGACGTCAGTTGTGTTGTCAATGAAAGATACAATACTTTCTTAAACCCTTGCAGTCGTAGCTCAAAACTCATTTAGGTGGAATGGAAGTCTTCTTCAATTAGCAAAGCGCTGACACAGGAGATGAGGAACTTATGTTGTCCCAGAGCTGCCATTGTCACTTGATTGTGGGAGTTATTCCAAATAATTCTTTGCTCAGCTTTTCAACAGGTTCTCCATTCTTCCCGTAAAGTGGTATTATTCGGTTGGTGATATTAAAAGTACAGGTAGATTTCCAGTTGCAAACCGCTATTTCTTGAATGTGTAATGACTTTTTATTTATTGCTTGAGGTGAGTAAATGGTGCGCTACGAACGAAAAAGTATCGACCAAAGATACCTTCTCACCCTCATATAGTCGTGCCCATTCTCGTTGGCCTCAATGGCTCTGAAACCAGCAATCCTGACAACACTTTTTTTCTGAAACTGCCCGCTGCACAGAGCATCTGATGGATTTGAAGGGGTTAGTTTGACGCTAAAAGTGCTGCTTGAAGGTCCGAGTATATGTATATCTAGCGCATTTGAACTATGCAAGTCTTCTGAAAATACGCCACAAGTAACTTCTATAACCAGTACCTCAGCTTGTAAGATCTTAGCCAAGTCTGAAAAATAATAAATTGAGGTTGGGGCGCTTTCAGAAAAAACTTCTGCTACATTCCATTTTGGATTCGTCGGTGTTAAGAGAGCTTACTCATTTCGTTCTTATCAGAAATTGTGTGTCATAATCCGAATTGGAACCCTCTCTGCGAGGCCTGCTGAATTCAATTGCATCCATTTCGACTATTTGTCAGCCAATAGTCAAGGCTCAAGGGGTTTATTGGCAAACTGGTTGTAGCTTCATGTATGTGGTTAACGATTTACGAGTCGTGTGTAAACTGAGCATGACCTTACTGATTTCGTCTCCTACCGAAGGCTCTCAGCTGTACCTTGTTTGGCTTTCTCAATAAGATGAGCACCTAAAAAAGACGTTTTTTGTAAACTGAATTTGGCTTATTGCCGGTAAGTGGACTAGGGACCGACCTATTAGAAAGCATTATATATATTACTTGAAATGAAGAGAAGGTAGGTGTGTGTGTGCGTGCAGGTAAGAGATAGAGAGGGGAAGGGAGGATAGAAAGAAGAATAGAGAGAGAGAGAGGAAGGAGAGAGATACATAGATATAATGCTGGGTTGAGGAAATGCTAGGTTGAGAATAAGTGGGAGGAAAATAGAGGAGTGGAAGAACAGAGGAGGTTTAAGCTATGAAACTTCATGAAACTCTTTTTAAATAGTGTGTGTATGTAATCGTTCGGGCAGGACAATGCATTGTCTAAGTTAATATATGGAAGGGCATTACTATCTACACAGATGGCTCGAAAATGAAAACAGAACTGGATCCGAAACATACTCATAACATCAGCAGGTTAATCAGTCGTACCGACTTCCTGACTCAGGCACTGTCTTCCAAGCGGGGGTCTATGCTGTAGAGAGAGCAGCCAGACCTATCCAGGAGAATACGGGTCTCGGGCACAAATGTAACGATCTTTGTCGACAACCAGGCTGCCAGGACTTGGTCTCTGGGCAAAGCGATATTGTAGGGAAATAAGCGAGGCGGATAGCTCCGTACGCCCACCATTGTGTTACCCTCTGAGAAAAGTTGAGTACTTTAAGATAAGGGCAACGGACTTGCTGTGGACCAAGTGAGACGATTGCGAGGTCTCATGTTCCTTACGACCGTATTTGGATAGGAATTAACTAGCTTCCTCAACCTTAATAATTGTGCAGTGAGTGTACTTACGGGTGTCATCACAGGCCATCAACAAGCTCCTCTGCAGAAGCTCTCAGGATGAGGAGGAAGAGAAGTCAGACTCCCTGAAGAAGATGCGACAGCATTGAAACGCGTAGGAGGGAACGGGAAACAATTGTTTTTTGAAGAAGAGGAGTCAATTTATCACTTTCCTGCCATGTCCAGGACTGCAGGTGGCTCCTTCGCTCCTACTTAAATTCGTCGGAGAAAGTAAGTGGTTCATTGAGGACTACTAGGAAGTAATCTAGTTGAACGCAGTTGCCGCCACCCGGCATTGACAACAAAAATGTTCCTGGTGGAGAAGTGGGAAGTTCCAATGCATGCCCTCTTGACCTAACCTAATACATATATATTTTTAATAAACTGTACTAGTGACCGATATCAGAGAGTAAGGGAGAAAAAGAGGAAAAGAGGAGTGCGAATAAAGGGATATCTCGGTGAACGGCAATATTATAAAAAGATATGAAGATAGAGTGAGAGAAAAGCAAAATGACAAAAAATATATAGAAAATGGGAGCCAAGATGGTGGAACACGAGAAAGAATTAGAGAATATGGAGACTGCCCAACAGAGACTTCTTGTAATTTTATCTTGGAACTGCCGTCAAGCTCTACTCCTATTTGCGATTTGCTGCTTGCCATATTCATTTTCGGCACAGAACTACCCACATTCCTAACACTCTTCTAAACCTTTAAAACGACAACCATAACAAAATATGTAGCATCGGGACGAGAGGACACATCAATTAGAAGGTAACGAGCATATGTGTACATCTAGGTATTTTTTGCAATTTCCAGCAATTTTGGCTTCACTAAAATAATTTTTACTAAGCAGACTGGTTTATTGGTAGACGTGGTAAAGCAAGGGCACGGTACAACAAATGATGGAAATACCGCTAGACGACTTTTCGTTGACATTAAAACTACCGCCTCTATAACTGGTGTTAGTGAATATCTCATTCAAAGATTCTCTATAATATTAGGGACACTTTCATGTGGGCGTCCAATAAATGTACAAAAGTTCAACATGTACGCCAGAGAAACCATTCGAGTTTACGTCGAACTATATGAATGGTATTACATGCCTTCAAGTGTACATAAAATTTTAGTACACGGGGCTTCAATAATAGAGCATTTTGGTTCCATTTCTAGCGGAAAGTTGTCCGAAGAAGCCGCTGAATCCAGAAATAAAGATTTTAGAGCATATCGTCGAGACAATGCAAGAAAAATAAGCCGCAAAGCCACAAATGAGGACATTTTAAATAATTTGTTAGTTACTTCTGACCCATTTATTTCATCGAGGAGATCGAAATTACCTAGTAAGCATGAGGAAATATCCGAAGAAGTGAAATCTATACTACTCCTAACGCAAAACCTAGACTATGACACAGAAAACTAAATATTTTAGTTTCTCAATTTTAATTGGGTACGAATATACATTAGACTGGGTCAAAAAAAAGTTGCTAATGTCCGCCCCTAAATTTGAATATTATGTTGAGAGGGTTTCGAAAATTTTTTTTTTAATTTTTTTGATCCTTCGAAATACAGCCAAAAAGGTTTTTTCGTTGTAACTTGGTTATTTGACGTCCGATTTTTAAAATTGATATGCCATTATTTTGGCCTTTAGAAGCTTCACATTTCCGCTTAATGTCCTTTTAAGCTTAGAAGTCGTTTTCACATGATTAAGTCAGCTAACAAAATTTTACCCCCCTAATGTATGTTTTTTTTTCCTTACCAAACGGAAGTACTTAAAAATTCAAGAAAATGTTGCTTTGAAACCATATTCCTCCTAAAATAATAAACAAAGAAGTTATAGCACTTTCAATATTTATTGCAACTGTTATTTCACCTGATTCTTATTACACTTAGACCTGAAACTCATGATATTTTTGGAGGAAAAATTGCAGGGTTAGCATTGAAAAGTTAATAAAGATATGCCAAATATCATGAATAGGGGAAGTCAAAGTAAATAAGTGAGTCAAACCTGTTGTTTTGTATTTATAATAATAACACTATGCGACAAAATCAACCTTTTTTCTGGGTATTGGACAAACCCACTTTTTCGTAGAGATTGAGGCTTAAGTAAACAAAGTACTATCTCCGTTTTTCGAACTTAGCCTCCAAAAAATAGATATCGGCTTACAAAATTTGAAGTTCGAAATTCTACATTTCGAAATTTTATATTATTTTTTTGTTAACGCGTTCAGCAAATTGAATAAGTAAAAATGTCGGCGTGGTCCGCCCTTTTCCCTTATAGAAGGGCTGGATTCTTTTTTTGAGAAATTTAGTATAACAGCTGTTATACGAGGTGAAAAGTTAGAAGTCAGAGTCTGACTGTATTTAGGAGTCAGAGTCTGACTTTTCACCTCGTATAACAGCTGTTATACTAAATTTCTCAAAAAAAAAAAAAAAGAATCCAGCTCTTCTAATAAGGGAAAAGGGTGGACCACGCCCACATTTTTACTTAATCAATTTGCTGAACCCGTTAACAAAAAAATAAAATAAAATTTCGAAATGTAGAATTTCGAACTTCAAACTTCGTAAGCCGATATCTATTTTTTGGAGGCTAAGTTCGAAAAACGGAGATAGTACTTTGTTTACTTTAGCCTCAATCTCTACGAAAAAGTGGGTTTGTCCAATACCCAGAAAAAAAGTTGATTTTGTCGCATAGTGTTATTATTATAAATACGAAACAACAGGTTTGACTCACTTATTTACTTTGACTTCGCCTATTCATGATATTTGGCATATCTTTATTAACTTTTCAATGCTAACCCTGCAATTTTTCCTCCAAAAATATCATGAGTTTCAGGTCTAAGTATAATAAGAATCAGGTAAAATAACAGTTGCAATAAATATTGAAAGTGCTATAACTTCTTTGTTTATTATTTTAGTAATATGGTTTCAAAGCAACATTTTCTTGAATTTTTTAGTACTTTCGTTTGGTAAGGAAAAAAACATACATTAGGGGGGTAAAATTTTGTTAGTTGACCTAATCATGTGAAAACGACTTCATAGCTTAAAGGGACATTAAACGGAAATGTGAAGCTTCTCACGGCCAAAATAATGACATATCAATTTTAAAAATCCGACGTCAAGTAACCAAGTTACAACGAAAAAATCTTTTTGGCTGTATTTCGAAGGATCAAAAAAAATTAAAAAAAATTTTTCCGAAACCCTCTCAACATAATCTTCAAATTTTGGGGCGGACATTAGCAACTTTTTTTTTTTGTATGGGGACCAACCCAGTCTAATATACATACTACATATGAAACGCAACATTTACTTAAAATAATAAAAATTGTTTTTTTTTTATTTTTTTTGGTCATATACCTATATGTATATTTGGAGATTGCATGGACTATTGACCGATCGAATAATTTTTGCTTTTAATTGCTCTTTTGGTACTAACGAACAAGCTGGAATAGTAAGCATCATATACCAAAAAAATTAACGAAAAAGCTGGAATAGCTAAATTTTTGATTTGAACCTTTTTTGGATTGATAAATGCAAATTCAATATAAAAAATTAAATGCATAATATGAATTATCAAATATTTTTGTTTTTAAATATTACCCAGATTTAAAAAGTGATTCGCAATACTAACACTAAAAAAAAAAAACGAAAAAAAACAAACAAAAAAAGCTTTTTGTTTTTAAATTCTACCCAAAATGAAAAAGTGATTCGCAATACTAAAATAAAAAAAATAAAAAAAAAAAAAAATCAAAAAACAAAAAAATCAAAAAAAAAAAAAAAAACGCGAACCTTTTCGAACCATGAAGCGAGTACATTGCATAATATATAACCCTAACTATATAAATAAATTAATGAAGTTTTGAGGAAATGTGAGGAAAATGAGTTGACGGTAAAAATGTGATTTTTCCCATACATACATTTTTTTTATTTGCTATAACTTTTTTGTTTAAGACTTTATGAAAAAATACTCATATATAAAAACGTCATGTAATGAGACTTAAAATCGATCCCCATCAAAGTTTTTGTGTTATTAACTAATATTTTTTTCATTTCCCTAAGTCTACTGAAAGCCAAATCCAGCCCACTGTGCGCCGTTGGGTGCACTTAAAAAAGGTGTGCAATTTATAGCTAATTGATTGCAATTTTTCCTGCCCAGGCCTACAAGTTTGCCACAACCCAAGTAATTGAGTTAAACCGTTTCGTGCTTTATAGAGCAAGAGCGCTACCACATTTTTCATTCTATTATCGTGAAGTGCTTATAACTATCTGCACGTATGTAAATAAGTATGAACATATTTACTACGAGTATGTATGTTTCTTTAATGCAAACTCACCTGCCAATATTTAAAAAGAGCACCGCATGACACCCGGCATCCCTTAGTTTACCTGTAAAATCTTGCCCATCACATTCCAGTGTTACCCATTGTGAAAGATTTCGATATTGACGTAATATAAGATCCTTGCCACCCATTTGGCCATAATACATTTTATTGCGTAGACGTGAATTAAAACGTTCTGGATGAGCTTCGCGTGCCTCGTGAAATTCGAGTGCAATATGGGCATCGACCCCAAATGAATAATAATTATTGATCACGTTTAATGGTACATTATCTTTGCTACGCGGCACATTATCGTCCTCCACATCACGATTCGGTGTGACATTCAATCGCCAACGATCCATTAGCACACACTGAGACATACCGATTTCACGTAATATTTTGCTGATTGGTTCATCGGTATAACCCTAAAGTGAGGTTAGAATGTGAGATTTTATACAGGTTTATTATGTAAAACTCATTATACTTACACCACCCCAACCCAAAGCGCGAGCGAGATCATTTCCAGTACCCAGCGGTAGTACACCGACTGCAGGTGCTGGAGTTATCGGTGGATTAATCATATCCAATACAGATAGTACCCAGCCAACTGTGCCATCACCACCGCATGCCAATACGCGAAGATTTGGCGCTTTACGAAAGAGCTCCAAGCTAAAAAGTTATAAAAGAAAGTTAATATTCTACTCTGTAGTTTATTTACTATTATTTCAACTCACCCCATTTTTGGTCCACCTTGCGTCAAATCGAAAACTTGTCGTGGATTAAGTAGATGTTGAAACTTGCCCAATAGCTTAACACCTTGATTGCCACCCGATTTAGGATTGATAAATACAATAACGGGTATGACATCAGGTGATGGTATAGGCTTTACAATGAAAGCACGTGGTTCTTTCTTCTCCTCCTTTTGCTTTTGTCGTTTACTCGCACCTTTCTTCTTGCTGCCGCTCATTGTGACATTTTTATTATTCACGCGTATTGACGATTTAAATGCGCCTTTGGTTGGTAGCTTGACAATCCAAGAGGGTGGCACGATAATAGGCGCGTAGTTGCCTGCAAAGAGAAGGATGACTTTTAATTAGATGACGTCAACTATGAATTTTTCACTTTTATAGTAATGACAACTTCTAAGTATCCACAATAGGGCAAAGAGTCTGCCAAACAGGGAACACATACAGTAATGACTTTGATTCGGAAGCCTGAGACAAAAAGGGTGAATCAAAACACGATTGTTCATATGATACTGCATACACTAAAGTGGCATATACGACATGGAAGCCAAAGCCACGGTTTTCTTGCGAGGGTTCTCCGTACATGAGGGCAATGATGGTAATGAAAAGACAGATCCCCTTGTCAAACAGGGTGCATCTTATGATGCATTGCGTTTTTGTGATCTCATCACAACATACATATATGGGGTATTCCATCCCATTTCGACCAATTTTGAACCCGACCCCTTTAGAATTGGCTGAAAGTTTTTCTTCTTTTTCTAGCTTACGAAAGACGTTTTTCAGAATTTTTTAAAATTTTTTCATCCAAACTCAAAAAAAGTTATGAATTTTAAAAAAAACACCGTTTTTGTTTTCAAAATGCAATAAATTTTTCAATAATTGACCGTTTGGGATCTTTTTTTTTTTTTTAATTTGTTTTTAAATGTACTTTTTGGAAAAAATACAAAAAAATTTTTAAATTTTTTTTTTTTTAATGTTTCAGTTTTTCGAGATTTTTCGAATTTCGTCATTTTTTTCTCATAAAAGACTTCAATCAATTCTGCAATCATCCCCACTAATCCCCGAGTGGGCCGATTTTTTTTATATTTTTTTATTTAATTGAAAAAAAAAAATTTTCAAAACTAAAAATTTTTTTTTATCAATTTTATTTATATAACAAAAAAATGTAAGAAAATGATTTTTAAGTATTCTTTTCTTTATATATTATTACATTATTTTTAGAAAACTTACCTGTTTACTGTGTCAGTCATTAATCCTGGTTATTTTAATCGTAGATTACCATAATATATAAAGAAAAGAATACTTAAAAATCATTTTCTTACATTTTTTTGTTATATAAATAAAATTGATAAAAAAAAATTTTTATTTTTGAAAATTTTTTTTTCAATTAAATAAAAAAAAATATAAAAAAAAATCGGCCCACTCCGGGATTAGTGGGAATGATTGCAGAATTGATTGAAGTTTTTTATGAGAAAAAAAAAAAAAATGGCGAAATTCGAAAAATCTCGAAAAACTGAAAAATTAAAAAAAACTTTAAACATTTTTTTGTATTTTTTCCGAAAAGTACATTTAAAAACAAATTAAAAAAAAAAAAGATCCCAAACGGTCAATTTTTGAAAAAGTTATAGCATTTTGAAAACAAAAACGGTGTTTTTTTTAAAAATTCATAACTTTTTTTGAGTTGGATGAAAAAATTTGAAAAAATTCTGAAAAACGTCTTTCGTAAGCTAGAAAAAGAAGAAAAACTTTCAGCCAATTCTAAAGGGGTCGGGTTCAAAATTGGTCGAAATGGGATGGAATACCCCATATACTTATTAGTATTTTTAAAGCGTTATAACCCGGAGGCTATCTAGATCATATAGAACTACTTAGCAATTTATTATACTTTTTATGAAAATGAAATGGTATATCAAGTTTGTAACGAATCTCAAAACTGCAAGTTCTTAGAAAAGAAGACCTATCAATAAGTATACCGAAATGATTAGAATGATGATGAGTTGATTTAGCCATGTCCGTCCGTCTATTTATTTGAAGGCAAACTGGTCTATCAATTTTTGAGATATCTTGATGAAATTTGGTCAGCAGCTATATTTTAGTGCTGGATTAGATATTTTTCGGAACCGACGGGATCGGATATACAACCGATATTCCAGAAAAGATTTTTTTGTAATATCTATATAGAAGATTTAAATATCACCAAATGCGTTTGTATATAGCACATATTGTTGCCTGAAGAAATCGTATGGATATGATGTAGGGAACTTTGTGTGAGGATTACCGATCTATTTTTATTTTATATTTATCGAAAATGTCGTTTATGTACATCTGTATATTACACATCTTATACAACCGAATATTCGGATATAACGAATGGCATAAGATTCGTGAAAGGTATGAAGTCTTCGGCACAGTCGAAGACAGTCCCGCCCTTGGGTTAGGTTAGGTTGCACTGGCGGGTCCATGAGAACCTCACATATACTGAATGAGCACGTAGTCTTATCAGAAGTTTGTCTAACGAGCAAAGTGAAAAACCATATCAAAAACCAGGACCTATGTTATAAAATAACTCTGTCCTCTTGGTTAATACTAGAAGTGTTCTAGGATCTATGTCACTTGCTGCTGCTAGATTTCCAAATTTTTATCTAATTATTTCGATCGGTGCGCCGCCTAACGGATTTTCCCCCTTTTCTTGCATTGTCTCAGTGTCTTAACCTGTAGCATTATGACAATATTATATGTTAAGTTTCACGTTTGTAGCTCAATGGGAAGTTACGTAAAAATCAATTGCAAGATTTGTATTGAAAATGCAGACAAACATTCAACCGAACTAATATAAAGGAAATAAAAAGTTGCATATACGAAAGGGGAACAGACAGAGTAGCAGGAATAATAACAGCCAAATTAGTTATATTAGCTAAAATCTATATATTCATACGCTAACAAAATTTCCATACAATCAATTGACAGGCTGTTTCGCATAGTTAGCGTACGTAAAATCATACAAAAGTTATATGAATCGATACGTATGGATCAGCCGAAGTGCATAGGCCTACTTTTGTTAACACATATTACTCTATTTGTTTATAATTAATAGAAAAAGTTTTTTGTAAATTCGAACAATCTGTGCAAATATCGAAATTTACTGTCGTGCACAAAACCGCCCCATCTGTAGGACCAAGTATGTAAGTGCTCTAAAACACAAACCAACATATCATGTAATGCCACTGAATTCGAAATTCGAAAAGCGACTACGCAGTGTTGCTGAAATTTTTCACCTACATACATATGCGTACGTGCCAGACGGTGAAAGAATAAACGATGGTTTCCCATTGTTGCCACTTACCTAAAGTGGCCTCTTCTACCAAACTCCTAAAAAATTGTTCCAAAATAATTTGTAGCGTACAAAAAAGTCTTAAATAGAATAAATTTTTGACCGGCCCATTTTTTGTGGTAAATTTCAAAAATTTCCATCCATTGTTCATATAAATTATTGCAAATAATTTTCTCATATCCTGAATTGCCGAGTTGTCACAGCTTATGGACATTTTTATTTGCTATTTGAAACCCCCTATCATATTCTGCCGAAAAATTGTTCGCGCAGTCACGCAGCCAAATTTGCAGCAACTGTGTTGCAGTTGCTACATAAGAGTGGTGTTTTACCCGTTTCTGGCCCGAATTCGCACTGTGACGTCATCCTGTATATGCTGACTTGTTTATCACATGTCAGTACAAAGTAAGAATTTTACATTATTTTCATAGATACAAATTAATATATGGGAGCGGCGAAATAAATTAAAGTAATTTTGCGAAGAAATATAACATTATTTCGCAAAAGAGCAATAAATTCGTTTATTTTAATTTTATAATAAATTCCCCTTTTAGCTGTGAGTTATTAAAGGTATAAACGGCAACACTTTTAACCACCGACGACACATAATTTGGCTCGTGCCTATTGTATTTCGTCGGCTAATTGCTACGAGCATTGATATTTACATACCCATGGCCGTATACGCGGATTGCCATAATTGATTTGGTCGCTTCATAACGCGGAAAGCGACAAGTTGTTTTATTAATAACTTAAGACACTGCCACAGCATCAAAGCGACTAAGCTTTTTATACATGTCTGCCTTTAATTGGAGTATTATTGAATATGTATATATTGTTACGAATATTAGCAAAACTAAGGAGTGCTGCCATCTCCAGGCCGATGCTAAGCAGTGGCGTGAATTCACATCAATAATTCAATCATTATGTATCTACATAAACGAATCAATAATTGCGTCTAAACATATGTACACATTCGGACGAGCAACATTTACATACAAGGCAGCGAGAGATGAGATGTCACACACAGATGAATTTACTTATACGCTTATGTGTGTGCGGGAGACTGTAAACTACAAACTCACATATCTACATCTGAGAAGCGCTAAAAAGTAGACAATTGTAAACAAGTAGAAACTATATGAGAACTATACACACACGAATATAGTTGGTAAGTTCTGGAAATGGAAGAGCCTAGAAGTATGCAGCGTAAACTATAAAAGCGGGGCAGGCGAGTAAGAAGTAATTCAGTTTGAGTTGAGCTATCAATCAGTTTGATTAAGCACGCGATCTGGCGGCCAATAGTAGAGTTTCATTTGAGTTATCAATCAGTTTGGTTATTAAGTCAGCGAGTAGCAAAGTATAAGTGTTATTGTGAAGTACTTTAATAAAGGCCATTTTTCCATTATTCATTATTGGAGTTATTTATTCAACAGTCTAGTGATTCGAACGTAGCAGAGGATTGCAAATAAGAGGATTTGCAAGTAAATTCGTTACAATTGGTGTCAGAAGAGGAATTGTTGAATAAATTCCAGAGGACAACAAGGACATGGCAAAATTCAGTGAATTGAAGATCCAGCAACTGAAGAAGGAGTTGGACAGCCGCGGATTGAATACAACCGGCAATAAACTCGAACTTCAGGCACGACTACGAGCGGCAATGGAATTAGAGGGAATTAACGTGGAAGAGTATGTCTTTCACCTTGATGGCGAGGAGACAACAAAAATTGAAGAGAAAAACGAAACATCGCAGACAGTTACCAGCACAGACTTGAACATGATATTGGCTGCAATATCTGCACAAACATCGACAGTAGCATCAATGTCGTCGCAATTGGCATCCCAACTGGAAGCGCAGGAGACACGAATAACATCGAAGATTGAAGCACAGGAAACACAAATTTCTTCACAACTTGAAGAACAGAAGACGTATATGGTATCCCAACTGGAATCGCAGGAAACCCGTATAACATCACAATTGGAAGAACAGAAGACATATTTGGCATCTCAACTGGAAGCGCAAGAGGCACGTATATCTGAAATGTCGGCACAAATTTCGGAACAGGTATCATCGCAGCTCTTTGTGAAACTGGAAGAGCAGGATGCAAAAATTTTACAACTCGAGGACAAAATTGATGCCGAAATAGAAGCGTTAAAAGGTCGTATGGAGCAGTTACAACTAAACCGGCCAGCTGTTTCAGCGAGTAATCCAAAGGTAAGGACACCATCCTTTGACGGTTCTGTTCCTTTTCAGGTCTTTAAGCTACAGTTTGAGAAGACCGCAGCAGTGAACCAATGGAATGCGGAAGATAAAGTTGCTGCACTGTTCGTGGCATTGAAAGGGCCTGCAGCGGAAATTTTACAGACGATTCCAGAGTACGAACGGAACAGTTATGAAACATTGATGGCTGCTGTAGAACGACGTTATGGAAGCGAGCATAGGAAACAGATATTCCAAATTGAGTTGCAAAACCGTCACCAAAGAGCGAATGAAACTTTGCAGGAGTTTGCCTCGGATGTTGAAAGGTTGGCTCATCTCGCAAATGCGGACGCATCCGTGGAATACACCGAGAGGGTAAAAATCCAGAGTTTCATAAATGGCATACGGGACGTGGAAACGAAGCGAGCTACATACGCAAACCCAAAGCTGACATTTGCTGAAACGGTATCGCATGCATTGAATCAGGAAACGGCCTCACTATTGAGTAAACCAGCATACAAAGCTCATCGTGTGGAAGTAGAAAGGCCAGAGTGGGTAGACGCAATATTGGAGGTGCTGAAAGGATCGCAAAAGCGGAGTGAAAAAGTTATCAAATGCTTCAAATGCGGGAAGTCCGGTCACATTGCACGTCATTGCGATCTTGGTCCTAATAGTTCCAACAATGTGGGTGGCCGTAAACGCAAAGCTGGAGGAGATGAGCAAGAGCGAGTAAGAGATAAAGAACGAAAATTTGCCGCGGCTATTGAATGTCCTGTGATATCTGTGTCGCAAATTGGAAGGAAATCAAGCAGTCTTACCGTCAGAGGGAATGTGGATGGCAAGGAGCGTGTACTGACTGTAGATACGGGCGCATCTCATTCCTTGATTCGATCTGATTTGGTCTACAAGAGAGTAAAGTCATTACCTGGAGCGAGGTTGCGTACGGTTACAGGCGAATATAACCAAATCCAGGGAGAAGTAATATGTGAAGTCCTAATTGGGAAGGTCATGGTTCTACACAAATTCGTTGTGGCGGAGATCGTTGATGAAGTTATATTGGGAGTGGATTTCTTGGTTGACCATGACATCAAGATCGATATGCAGAGAAGGGTGATGCATTATGAGAACCAAGATGTGCAACTTAACTTCAGTTTGGAAAAAGGGTTCAGCAGTAAGCGAGTGCTGGTGGAGGAGATTCGACAGAGACCACGGAAGTCAAGGAAAGTAGATCGAGCAAAGGTTGATGGATCGAATGTGCCAAATAAAGCGAAATTAAAAGTACCTGCGAGGAAAAGACCGGCATCAACAAACCCTAATGGACGCACTAAAATGACTGAAAGAATTTTTCAGAAAGAATGCAAGGATGGTTTCAAGCCAGCGCGCACTTTTGTTGGGAAACGTCGGAACGATACTGAGTATGTGAAGCCAATCCGTCAAGAACAAGCTCTACAAAGTAGTTCTTCATTGGCCAAGCAACAGAGTGCGAGAGAACGATCCAGAATAATGAGTAGTAAGATGGAACACAGGTACGACAGGTAAAATAATTCGGAAGGTTTCCGGAATGGAGAGTTGGTACTGTTAAACAACCCTCACCGGCGGAAAGGTGTTCCAGCCCAATTTCGGTGCAGTTGGGAAGGCCCGTACAAAGTTGTGAATAAGATCAGTGATACCATCTACCGCATACAAACCACTGGGAAACCACGGATTAGAAGGGTGGTACATTTGGAGATGCTAGCGGCGTTTAGATTGGGAGATTTGTCTGATCGGGACGATCAGACTTAGGTGGAGGGCAGTGTTACGAATATTAGCAAAACTAAGGAGTGCTGCCATCTCCAGGCCGATGCTAAGCAGTGACGTGAATTCACATCAATAATTCAATCATTATGTATCTACATAAACGAATCAATAATTGCGTCTAAACATATGTACACATTCCGACGAGCAACATTTACATACAAGGCAGCGAGAGATGAGATGTCACACACAGATGAATTTACTTATACGCTTATGTGTGTGCGGGAGACTGTAAACTACAAACTCACATATGTACATCTGAGAAGCGCTAAAAAGTAGACAATTGT
Source organism: Eurosta solidaginis (assembly GCF_040869045.1). Classification (NCBI taxonomy): domain Eukaryota; kingdom Metazoa; phylum Arthropoda; class Insecta; order Diptera; family Tephritidae; genus Eurosta; species Eurosta solidaginis. The sequence continues at coordinate 174,070,117 of NC_090322.1, read as the reverse complement.
AACCAAGTAGAAACTATATGAAAACTATACACACACGAATATAGTTGGTAAGTTCTGGAAATGGAAGAGCCTAGAAGTATGCAGCGTAAACTATAAAAGCGGGGCAGGCGAGTAAGAAATAATTCAGTTTGAGTTGAGCTATCAATCAGTTTGATTAAGCACGCGATCTGGCGGCCAATAATAGAGTTTCATTTGAGTTATCAATCAGTTTGGTTATTAAGTCAGCGAGTAGCAAAGTTAAGTGTTATTGTGAAGTACTTTAATAAAGGCCATTTTTCCATTATTCAATATTGGAGTTATTTATTCAACAGTTTAGTGATTCGAACGTAGCAGAGGATTGCAAATAAGAGGATTTGCAAGTAAATTCGTTACAATATGTATGTACATTTGTACTTTTTTTCTTTGGTTTGTATTTTCATACATATATATTCAATGATACAATGCTCAACATCTGATCAACAGGCACATGTCTTTTGTGTATTGTTGGTCTTATTTACATATTTAAGGGTTGATTTGAGGCAGGTCAAATTTATTTAAGTTTGACTTGGCTTATCAAACCTGCCTTTGAAAATATTCAAGTACATAGGTACTTACATCATTGTACTGAATAACACATATAAAATGCTTTAAGAAATTTCTTTATAGGTACCTCCCCTCCCACCCATAGTCCAAATAATAACTAAATATTTTTTTATTTATTCAATTGTTATCAAATATTTTATTTATTTCAATTTTTCAATTTATTAATAATTCATACTTCATGGTTAATATGCATACATTTTATGCAAATTAACGTTTTATAAATATGCAATGGATTTCGTGTACACAGAAATTCCAAGTGTGCAAATGCCGTCGGCAAAACACTATTTGCATGCATATTTCAATTTGCATACATTTTCCTAACATTTTAATTTATTAACAAAAAGGGATGGGATAATTCATAAATGTATGATTAATTTACATATATTTCATGAAAGGGCATATTTTGGGTATATGAATAGGTTTTTGTTTGTAAAGAAATAAGCAAAATTTCTGCAATTTGCATCAACATAAAACAAGCAAATATATTGCTATTATTATATTAATTAAGTTCAAATTCATATTAAATCATAAAACAAGCAAATATATTGCTACAAGTAATAAAATTTAAATTTAATTAATCCTACTAAATACCTATATTCCCACAAAGAAATCATATTAAGAGAAAATCCAGAGAATTTATACACCAGCTGAAACTGTTGACAGAGAATTTTCTGCTGTTAACTGGTTAACATTGAAATTGGATTGTGTGTGGTGAAGTGCAAGACGTGTTCACATGCAAAAAAGTTGGAATCTAGCAAAAACGCCTTCTCATTGTGTTTAAATTCTCTGATAACACTTATACTTTGCTACTCGCTGGCTTAATAACCAAACTAATTAATAACTCAAATGAAACTCTACTATTGGCCGCCAGATCGCGTGCTTAACCAAACTGATTGATAGCTCAACTCAAACTGAATTACTTCTTACTCGTCTGCCCCGCTTTTATAGTTTACGCTGCATACTTCTAGGCTCTTCGATTTCCAGAACTTACTAGTTTGTTTCGGCTACAAAATCGCCAGCCACAACTACGTGCACAAATTATTGCTCTCTCTTGTGACAACTCAGATAAGATATATGCATGTGTTTGTGCATTGCCGCTCCGCTGCTCGTTTACGTACATATGTGTAGACGCAATTATTTATTCGTTTATGTAGATACATAATGATTGAATTATTGATGTGAATGTTTGTAGTTTACAGTCTCTCGCGCATACATAGGCGTATAAGTAAATGCATCTGTGTGTGACTTATTTATGTGTATACATGATTTGATTATTGACGTAAATACTGCTTATCGTGGCCTTAGCATCGCCTTAGTGATGGGATAACTTAGTGATGTTAATATCCGTGACAATATTAATGCGCTAACAAAATATCCATACAATCAATTGACCGCCGGTTGGCATAGTTAGCATACGAAAAATCATATAAAAGTTATATGAATCGATTCGTATGGATCAGCCGCAGTATATAGGCCTATTTTTGTTAATAAATATAACTCTATTTGTTTATAATTAATAGAAAACGTTTCTTGTAAATCCAACAATCTCTCCAAATACCGATATTTACTTTCTTGCACAAAAGCGCGCCATCTGTGGACCAATTATGTAAGTGCTCTAAGGCACAAACCTACATAAGCGTACGCGCTAGACGGTGAAAGATTAAAACATGGCTTCCCATTGTTGCCACTTACCTATAATAGCCTCTACCAAAATCCTAAAAAATTGTTCCAAAATAATTTGTAGCGTACCAAAAAATCTTAAATAGAATTAATTTTTGACCGGCCCATTTTTTGTGGCAAATTTCACTTACACGTAAATACATAGGTCTTTATTTAACAGATTCTTTGTTTTTTATTTTAGTTGCTTTCAAAAAAACATGAAATCACAAATATGGAGTTAACTTTTATTGAAACTAACTAAATTTATTTATAACAATTAATGGAAAATTTGCCCGAAAATGTTTTTGCATTTGCAGATTTAATGTTTATTTTAGATAAAGTACGTCTTATACTGAAAGAAAAAAAAAGTTACAAAAATATAACACTAAATTTTTATATTGTCTTTTATGCTAATTTATTTTATTATTATTTAAGTGCAACTTGACTGAATCGGAATATTCACGTTGTATATCAACCGAAAAAAACGTCCCTTGGTTTTAGGTGAAAACTGCAACCGGCATCATAGCGGCCGTATTGCATAGCCAGTATATTACCCACTATCTATATATTAACACGCTAACAAAATTTCCATACAATCAATTGACAGGCTGTTTCGTATACTTACCATACGTAAAATCATATAAAAGTTATATGAATCGATTCGTATGGATCAGCCGCAGTGCTTAGGCCTATTTTTGTTAACAAATATTACTCTGTTTGTTTATAATTAATAGAAAGAGTTTTTTGTAAATTCGAACAATCGCTCCAAATATCGAATTTTACTGTCGTGCACAAATGCGCGCCATCTGTAGGACCAAGTATATAAGTGCTCTAGAACATATACCAACATATCATGTAACCCCACCGAATTCGAAAAGCGACTACGCAGTGTTGCTCAAATGTTTCACCTACATACATATGCGTACGTGCCAGACGGTGAAAGAATTAAACATGGTTTCCCATTGTTGCCACTTACCTATAGTGGCCTCTACCAAAATCCTAAAAAATTGTTCCAAAATAATTTGTAGCGTACGAAAAAATCTTAAATAGAATTAATTTTTGACCGGCCCATTTTTTGTGGTAAATTTCACTTACACGTAAATACATAGGTCTTTATTTAACAGATTCTTTGTTTTTTATTTTAGGTGCTTTCAAAAAAACATGAAATGACAAATAATGAGTCAACTTTTGTTCAAACTCACTAAATTTATTTATTTATAACAATTAAGTGCAAATTTGACCCAAAATGTTTTTTGCATTTCCAGATTTTATCCTAATTTTAGATATAGCACGTCTTATACTGAACAAAAAAAATAAATTTTCTATAAAAATATAACATTAGATTTTTTATATTGTAACGAATTTACTGCATTTCATCTTATTTGCAATCTTCTGCTAACGTTCGAATCACTAAACTGTTGAATAAATAAGTCCAATATTTAATAATGCAAAACGGCCTTTATACAAGTACTTCACAATAAATAACTGTACTATTGCCCGACAGATAGCGTGCTTAATCGAAACTGATTCCAGCGCCTCTACATTTGCTGCGTTTTATACTCTCTGATTTCCTCGTTCGCATCTTCTAGGCGCTTCCATTTCCAGAATCTACTAGTTTGGCCATCAGCTATCAAATTTTTCAGCTGTAACTACAATTGCACGATTTTATAGCTTCTCTCATTGCATACTTTCGGGAGTATCTCAGATATATACGTGTGGTTGTGCGTTGCTTCTCAGCTGCGTGTACCTACATATGTGTAGACATAATGATTGATTCGTTTATGTAGATACATAATGATTGATTTATGGATGTGCATACAATCACCGCTTAGCATCGGCTTAGAGATGGCAGTACCCCTTAGTGTTGCTAATATTCGTAACACTGCCCTCCACCTAAGTCTGATCGTCCCGATCAGACAAATATCTCGATCTAAACGCCGCTAGCATCTCCAATTGTACCACTCTTCTACTTCGTGGTTTCCCAATTGTTTGTATGCGGTAGATGGTATCACTGATCTTCTTCACAACTTTGTAAGGGCCTTCCCAACTGCACAGATATTTGGATGGAACACCTTTGCGCCGGTGAGGGTTGTATAGCAGTACCAGCTCTGCCTCCAAGAAACCTTCCGAATTAAAGTTCTTGTCATGCAAGTGTTTGATCTTACTACTCATTACCCTGGGCCGCTCCCTCGCACTCTGTTGTTTGGCCAATGAACTACTTCGTAGAGCTTGCGCTTGACGGATTGGCTTCGCATAATCAGTATCGTTCCCACGTTTCACAACAGTAGTGCACTCCGGCTTGAAACTACCCTCGCATTCTTTCTGGGAAATTCGTTGCTTCATTTTTGTGCGTCCATTAGGTTTTGTAAATGCAGGTGTTTCTCTCGCAGCTACTTTTGATTTTGCTTTATTTGGCCCATTCGATCTATCAACTTTTGCCTTTGACTTTCGTGGTCTTTCTCGAGTCTTCTCCACCAGTACTCGATTACTACTGAACCCTTTCTGCAAACTGAAGTTAAGTGGTGTATCCTGGTTCTTATAACGCATCACCCTTCTCTGCATATCGATCTTGATGTCACGGTCAACCAAGAAGTCCACTCCCAATATGACTTCATCAACGATCTCCGCCATAATGAATTTGTGTAGAACTGTGACCTTTCCAATCAAGACTTCACATACCACTTCTCTCTGGGCTTGGTTATACGCCAGTGACCGTACGCAACCTTGCTCCAGGTAACGTTTTTACTCTCCTGTTGACCAAGTCGGATCGAATTAAGGAATGAGATGCGCCCGTATCTACAGTCAGTACACGTTCTTTGCCATCCACATTCCCTCTGACGGCAAGACTGCTCGATTTTCTACCAATTTGCGACACAGATATCACAGGGCATTCAATAGCTGGATCTAGCCCTCGATCTCCATATCTTACTCGCTCTTGCTCATCCCCTCCAGCTTTGTTATTAAGACCACTCATGCTGTTGCAACCACTAGGATCAAGATCGCAATGACGTGCAATGTGACCGCGCTTCCCGCATTTGATAACCCTCTCACTCCGCTTTTGCGATTCTTTCAGCGCCTCCAATATTGCGTCTACCCACTCTGGCCTTTCTAATTCCACACGGCGTGCTTTGAAAACTAGCTTACACAGAAGCGACGCTGTTTCCTGAATCAGAGCTTGTGAAACCGTTTCTGCGAGTGTTGGCTTTGGGTTTGCGTATGTAGCTCGCTTTGTTTCGACGTCCCGTATGCCATTTATAAAGTTCTGAATCTTTACCCAATGGTACTGCGAGTCCTATAGATAAACCTCCAACAAAGTAAAGTGGCGTCGAGCGAACTCCTAACCCCTGAGGAGGGTTCGTTTGACGTGGCGCTGATCCAGGAGCCGTGGCTCTCATCGGGAGGAAAGGTTTCTGGACTTAGCGCGCGCGGGTTTGGCGTTTACTACGCGCAAACGGAAGGACGGGTGCGAGCTGTAGTAATGGTAAGGAAACAGCTGCATTCATATATGCTGCCTAATTACACCACTGAGGATCTCGCAGTAGTGTCCGTTGAGCAAAAGAATAAGCAGGTATTTATCCTGGCGTCCTGCTACATGGCCCATGCTGCGGAGATTCCACCGATGGAGTGCAAAAGGCTAGTACAGGAGGAAGGGCGCAAAGGGCGGTTGGTCATAGACGCAGATGCAAATGCGCACCACAATGCGTGGGGAGGAGCAGATACGAACGAGAGAGGCGAATCTCTGTTTTGTTACATCCTGCAAACAAATTTGCAGATAGCCAACAGTAGAACAGCAATGTTCTGGATATTACATTGAGCTCCGAGCGTGATATATCAAGGTATGATTGGATGGTTCTTGATAGACCATCCTTCTCCGACCATGCGTATATCAGCTTCAGCATCCCCCTAAAGACGGTAGAGAAGGGAGGAACCTATAGAAACCCTAGGTCAACGAACTGGACTAAATTCCAGAAACATGTGAAAAAAAACTGGGACAACCCAAAGAGGTTGCTAATGTAGAGGAACTGGAGGAGTCGAATGAATTCCTAACAAGGACGCTTATGATTGCGTATAACAAAGCTTGCCCTCTAAGAAGATTCAGAGGAAAAGCAAAGCCGCCATGGTGGAGCACTGAGCTGAGTCTTCTAAGAAGACAGGTAAAAGAAATGTTTAAGCTCGCAAAGACCGCGGAAAGCGAAGCGTGTCGGGATGAGTACAGGGATCTACTGAGGATCTACAAGCGTGAAATTACTAGGGCGAAGAGAAACTCATGGAAAAGTTTCTGTACGGACATATAGTGCTCCAGCGAAACAGCACGGTTGAAAAAAGTCCTAGCAAAGGGAAACATAGTCCAGGGACTAATAAAGAAAGAGAACGGGGAATGGTCACGTAATAGTGAGGAATCCCTTGAGGTGCGATACACATTTCCCATCGGGAGACGGTTTAGAAGAGCCAGCAGACATCACTCACACTTCGATCACGGAGCTAGTAGTGCCGGGCTTGGTGACCGATACCAAGATCGAGTGGACAGTGAAGACGTTTTCTAAGTTTAAATCGCCGGGCCCAGATGGTATATTCCCGGCCATGGTACAAGTCTCAAGTAGGGCGGTCGTGGAATGGCTTAAAATAATATTCGATGGGTGCATAAGACTGAATCATGTACCGCACTCTTGGAGAACTGCACGTGTAGCTTTTCTACCAAAGGCGGGGAAGATCGGTCACGTATGCCAAAGACTATATACCCATTAGCTTAACATCATTTCTGCTCATAACCTTTGAGAGTCTGATAGATGTGTACATAAAGTCCAACGTGGATGAAAAGCTGCTCTCCACAACACAGCATGCGTACATCAAAGGCAAGTCGGTAGACACCGCATGCATAGGGTGGTAATAAGGAGTATGCTCTAGGAGTCTTCTTGGACATTGCCGGGGCTTTCAATAATGTTGCAAAATGGGCGATTATAGATGGTCTTAATTACATTAAAGTACATCATGCCTTAATCAGATGGATCGGCTCCATGTTAAATTGCAGAAAGATTACATCACAATGAGGATTATACGAGACCACGAAATCAGTGGACAGGGGCATGCCGCAGGGAGGGGTGCTATCACCTCTGCTGTGGACGCTGGTCATCAACCAACTGCTCAGGCAATTCAATGAGGGACCCGTAAAACTTACGGCTTACGCAGATGACGTTGCAATTGTCATAAGTGGAAAGTGCCTTCCAACGATTAGTTCTTTGATGGATCGGGCGCTTCGGGATATTCATACCTGGGCATCTAATGTCGTGTTGAAAGTCAATGCGGAGAAGACGGATATGGTCTTATTTACAAAAAGGTACAAGGTCCCAAATTGGACCATGCCTAAGTTAGGAGGGGTGACCTTACAGGAGAAACCTTGCACAAAATATCTAGGAATCATCCTAGACAGTAAGCTGTCATGGAAGCTCAACGTGGAGGAGAGGGCCAAGAAGGCCTCAGCGGCACTCTATGCATGTAAAAGAATGCTGGGGTGTACGTGGGGCCTATCGCCCTCTCTTTCTCATTGGGTTTTTACAGCGATTGTAAGCCCTATTCTATACTATGGAGTTCTTGTTTGGTGGAAAGCCACACAAAAAACAACATACCTCAAAAAATTAGAGGGGGTATGCAGACTATCGATGCTTAGCATTACGGGAGCCCTGAAAACAACCCCGACGGCTGCACTGTATGCCATTCTGCACATCCCACCTGTAGACCTGGTAGCAAAGAACAAAGCGTTAACGACCGAAACCAGGCTCAGTGCTTCGGGCAGCTTGAGCGCCGACCATATGGCCATAGTAGTATAGCGTCATCAATCACAAGACGAACAGACTACATGATTCCCTATCTGCGCTTCGAGGGAGATCTTAAGGCCACAATAGAGGTGGACGGTTGGCGCAAGCGTGTGCAAATGGCGGACGAGGCGATACATGTGTACACCGATGGTTCCAAATTAGTGGAAGGAGTAGGGTTTGCGGTATACTGCGCTGATCCGCAAATAAGCAGATCCTACAGGCTGCCGGATTACTGTAGCGTTTTCCAAGCGGAAATATTAGCCGTAACCAAAGCAGTAGAAACCCTGGAGGAGAATAGCTTAAGCTGCAACCGTGTTAACTTTTATATTGACAGTCAAGCAGCAATTAAAGCAATAATCTCGCATAGCACAGCATCTAAATGAGTGTTAGAGTGTAAGCAGTCTCTGGAGAGAACCGGGACAGGGAGAAGCATACATCTATATTCCCAGGGCATATGGGAATAGGTGGGAATGAAAAAGCGGATGAACTAGCTAAAAAGGGCGCATCCCTTGAAGCTTGCTCCGTAGATGTCCCAATTAGATTGGGCGAGATTAAGCGAAGGCGAGAGGTGCACATGATCGACCAAGCGGAAAAGACGTGGGTTCAAGCGCGGGGCTGTAAAGTGTCGAAGATTATGTGTAGGTCTTACAACCTTAGACTAACACAGTTGCTTCTATCATTAAAAAGAGAGGACTGTAGACTCATGACGGGTATTCTGACTGGACACTGCCTTCTGGCGTCACATGCCTTTAAATTAGGCTTGGTCAGTGATAGCAGATGTAGGAAGTGCGGGTTGGAGGAGGAAACGATCGAGCACGTTCTGTGCTCGTGATACAGCTGTCAGATCTAGAAGCAGCAAGTGGCTTAAGTCCTAGGAAGCTTCTAGTATTTGCCAAGAGGACGGAGTTATTTTATAACATAGGTCCTGGTTTTTGATAGGGTTTTTCAGTTTGGTCGTTAAAACAAACTTCTGGTAACACTACGGACTCAATCAGTCTATGTGAGGTCCTCATGGACCGGCCAGTTCAACCTTCCTACCTTACCCTTTCAGTGTATTCTACGGGTGCGTCCGCATTTGCCAAATGTGCCAACCGTTCAACATCCGAGGCAAACTCCTGCAAAGTCTCATTCGCTCTTTGGTGACGGTTTTGCAACTCAACTTTTGGAATATCTGTTTTCTATGCTCGCTTCCATAACGTCTCTCGACAGCGGCCATCAATGCTTTAAAGCTGTTCTGTTCGTACTCTGGAATCGTCTGTAAGATTTCCGCGGCAGGCCCTTTCAATGCCACGAACAGAGCTGCAACTTTATCTTCAACATTCCAGTTGTTCACTGCTGCGGTCTTCTCAAAGTGTAGCTTAAAGACCTGCAAAGGAACAGAGCCGTCAAAAGATGGAGTTTTTACCTTCGGATTGCTTGCTGAAACTGCTGGGCGATTTAGTTGCAACTGCTCGATACGTCTTCTCAAAGCATCCACTTCGGCCTCGATTTTTTCCTCAAACTTTAAAATTTTTGTATCCTGGGCCTCCAGCTTCGATGTTACCCTTATCTCCTGTGCCTCCAGCTGCGAGGATATGCGGGCCTCCTGTGCTTTCAACTGCTCAGCCAACTGAGATGTCATATATGTCTTTTGCTCTTCCAGTTGGGATGCCATATATGTCTTCTGCTCTTCCAGTTGTGATGACATATTTGTGGATATTTGTGATGACATTTCTGTTATACGTGCCTCTTGCGTTTCCAGTTGGGATGCCAATTGCGACGAAATTGATGCTACTGTCAATGTTTGTGCAGATATTGCAGCCAATATCATGTTCAAGTCTGTGCTGGTAACTGTCTGCGATGTTTCGTTTTTCTCTTCAATTTTTGTTGTCTCCTCGCCATCAAGATGAAAGACATACTCTTCCACGTTAATTCCCTCTAATTCCATTGCCTCTCGTAGGCGTGCCTGAAGTTCGAGTTTATTGGCGGTTGTATTCAATCCACGGCTGTCCAATTCCTTCTTCATTTGCTGGATCTTCAATTCACTGAACTTTGCCATGTCCTTGTTGTCCTCTGGAATTTATTCAACAGTTCCTCCTCTGACACCAATTGTAATGAATTTGCTGCAATTCACCTTATTTGCAATCTTCTGCTAACGTTCGAATCACCAAACTGTTGAATAAATAACTCCAATATTTAATAATGCTAAATGGCCTTTATTCAAGTACATCACAATAAATAACTCTACTATTGCCCGACAGATAGCGTGCTTAATCGAAACTGATTCCAGCGCCTCTACATTTGCTGCCTTTTATACTCTCTGATTTCCTCGTTCGCATCTTCTAGGCGCTTCCATTTCCAGAATCTACTAGTTGGCCATCAGCTATCAAATTTCTCAGCAGTAACTACAATTGCACGATTTTATAGCTTCTCTCATAGAATACTTTCGGGAGTATCTCAGATATATGAATGTGGTTGTGCGTTGCTTCTTAACTGCGTGTCCCTACATTTGTGTAGACATAATGATTGATTCGTTTATGTAGATACATAATGATTGATTTATGCATGTGCATAAAATCACTGGTTAGCATCGGCTTAGAGATGGCAGTACCCCTTAGTGTTGCTAATATTCGTAACAATATTGTCCTTTATGCTAATTTATTTTATTTCTTATTTTATTTTATTATACATTCTTTTATTTCAACTTAGTTTATTATTATTTAAATGCACCTTGAGTGAATCGAAAATTTAAAAAAATACAAATTGGTCGAATTTCGACCACAGGCGATACTAGTATTTATTATTAGGCTAACTTTGTTGAATTATATGCCCATTAATCGGATGCTTAGATCCCATAGCTCTAATTTGTTTATGTCGCTTAAAGTTATGAAATCAATTTTATTTTAGTAAATATGTTTGCGTGAATAACTTCAATGTTTTTGTTTGTTTTTCTTTTCTTTCTAATTTATTCTGCTTTGTTATATCTTAGTATTATATCGTTCACATACGACATTTTATGGTAGATATGGTCATATATATTCATGAAATGGAGTGTTTACAAATTTAATAAAAATTGATTACGTACATAGATCTCAATGGGAATCCCAACATTAAATATCCGAACATTATAATCTTCATATTTCCACAATGATAACGTTAAAACCCGGAAAAATGTCTAAGTGCACTTATTGCGTTTTTATATGGAACGGTTTATTCACTTCACTTCATTTTTTCGCACTTTAAGTACTTTATTTTTTTTCTTTCATTTAAATTTTTTTTAGTAAACTCTGTATTCTTTCTCATTACATATTTTTTTTATATTTTTATTTTATATTTTTTTTTAAAGGTATCCTCTATTCTATTCGAAATTTTCGTTTTGTGTCACATTTACATATGTATGTATTTATACAAAATTTAACTCGGTAAAGCGCCAATTGCATACCTAACGGGTGGCGTGAAATAGGCTAAATTCCTTTAGCACATTTCTTCGTTTTTAACTATAAGTTCGGGTTGTTTGAATTATGACACTATTGAAGTAAATGGGCGATATATTTATATAGGCCTACTGGGGAACCGGGCATCCAAAACTAACTTCGGTAGCGCGCCAACAGGGACCTCCCGGGTGGTGTGGAAAAACCTATTTTTCAGTTCAATTTCAAGTAATTTCACCATAATTCTATGTAAATTTCATTTCATTACACATATTTTTTATATTTTTGTTTAAGGAGCTCTATACCAAAACGTTATAATTACATTTGAAAAGTTTGTAGAAAATTTAAGAAAATACAATAAAAAAGTACAATGTCTTAGATCTTATTCAAAATTTTAATGAAAAATTTAAGTAAGTTAGACCAGTTTGCTATATTTCCACTCACTGCTTAACTATTAACGCATTATTGCACTACCCCCAACACTGGATGCATAGACTGAGTTGAAAAAAATACAAGTTGGTCGAATTTCGACCACAGGCGATACTAGTATTTATAAATTGAGGATTTTCAAAATGTTTCTTTGATATAAATGTGCACTTAGTCCGATTGAATAAAGGAAAGAAAAAATTATTGAAATCGGTCAAAATTGTTTTTGAGTATTAGCTAAAATATTTATCAATTGAGGTTTTTTAAACAAAGTTTTTTGCCGTAAATAATCCCTGAAACATATTGAAAATTACAGAGAAAAAAATTATTAAAATCGGTATAGCCGTTTTTCAGTTTTGAAGGTACTAACGCACACAGATTGAACGCTTATAACTGCGTATAACAAAGCTTGCCCTCTAAGAAGATTCAGAGGAAAAGCAAAGCCGCCATGGTAGAGCAATGAGCTGAGTCTTCCAAGAAGGCAGGTAAAATAAATGTTTAAGCTAGCAAAGACGGCGGAAAGCGAAGCGTGTCGGGTCGAGTACAGGGATCTAATGAGGATCTACAAGCGTGAAATCTCCAGGACGAAGAGAATCTCAAGGAAAAGTTTCTGTACGGACATAGAGTGCTTCAGCGAGACAGCACCGTTGAAAAAAGTCCTAGCAAGGGGAAACATGGTCCAGCGACTAATAAAGAAAGAGAACGGGGAATGGTCACGTAATAGTGAGGAATCCCTTGAGGCGCTTTTCGATACACATTTCCTATCAGGAGATGGTTTAGAAGAGCCGATATCGAATGGGGGGTGAAGACGTTTTCTAAGTTTAAATCGCCGGGCCCAGACGGTATATTCCTGGTCATGCTACAAGTTTCAAGTGGAGCGGTCGTGGAATGGCTTAAAATAATATTCGATGGGTGCAGAAGACTGAATCATGTACCGCAATCTTGCAGAACTGCTCTTGTAGCTTTCCTACCAAAGGCTGGAAAGATCGGACATGTGTATCCCAAAAACTATAGAACCATTAACTTAACATCATTTCTGCTCAAAACTTTTGCGAGGCTTATAGATGTGTACGTATGGTCCAACGTGGATGAAAAGCTGCTCTCCACAACACAACATGCGTACACCAAAGGCAAGTCGGTAGACACTGCATTGCACAGGGTGGTAATAAGCATAGAGATAGCCCTGAAATATAAGGAATATGCTCTAAGAGTCTTCTTAGACATGGCCGTGGCTTTCAACAATGTTTCTTAATGGGCGATTATGGATGGTCCTAATTACATTAGACTACATCTAGCCTTAATCAGATGGATCAGCGCATATTATATTGCAGGAACACGAAATCAGTGGACAGGGGCGCGCCGCAACGAGGGGCGCTATCACCTCTGCTGTGGACGCTGGTCATCAACCAACTGCTCGGGCGATTCGATGAGGGACCCGTAAAACTTAGGGCTTACGCAGATGACGTTGCAATTGTCATAAGTGGAAAGTGCCTTCCAACGACTAGCTCTTTGATGGATCGGGCGCTCGGGATATTAATACCTGGGCATCTAATGCCGTGTTGGAAGCCAATGCGGAGAAGACGGATATGGCCTTGTTTACAAAGAGGAACAAGCTCCCAAATTTAACCAGACCTAAGTTAGGAGGAGTGGACCTACAGGAGGCGCCTTGCGCAAATATCTAGAAATCATCCTAGACAGTACGCTGTCATGTAAGCTCAACGTGGAGGAGAGGGTGAAGAAGGCCACAACGGCACTTTATGCATGTAAAAGGATGCTGGTACGTGGGGCTTATCGCCCTCTCTTTCTCTATGGGGTTTTACAGCGATTGTAAGCCCTATTCTGTACAATGGAGTTCTAGTTTGGTGGAAAGCCACACAAAAAACAACTTACCTCAAAAAATTAGAGGGGTAAGCAGACTATCAATGCTTAGCATTACGGGAGCCCTGAAAACAACCCCGACGGCTGCACTTTATACCATTCTGTACATTCCACCTGTAGACCTGGTAGCAAAGAACATTGCGTTAAAATCTGCAACCAGGCTGGGTGCCTCGGGGCAGATTGAGCGCCGCACTTAAGGCCATAGTTGTAGAGCGTCATCAATTACAAGACGAACAGACTACCTGATTCCCTATCTGCTTGAGCGCCGACCATATGGCCATAGTAGTATAGCGCCATTAATCACAAGACGAACAGACTACATGATTCCCTATCTGTGCTTCGAGGGAGATCTTAAGGCCACAATAGAGGTGGACGGTTGGCGCAAGGGTGCTCAAATGGCGAACGAGGCGATACATGTGTACACAGATTGTTCCAAAGTAGTGGAAGGATTAGGGTCTGCGGTATACTGTGCTGATCCGGAAATAAACAGATCCTACAGGCTGCCGGATTACTGTAGCGTTTTCCAAGCGGAAATATTAGCCGTAACCAAAGCAATAGAAACACTGGAAGAGAATAGCTTAAGCTGCAACCGTGTTAACTTTTATATTGACAGTCAAGCAGCAATTAAGGCAATAATCTCGCATAGCACAGCATCTAAATACGTGTTAGAGTGTAAGCGATCTGGAAAGAATCGGGACAGGGAGAAGCATACATCTATATTGGGTCCCTGGGCATATGGGAATAGATGGGACTGAAAAAGCGGAGGAACTAGCCAAAAAGGGCGCATCCCTTGAAGCTTGCTCGTTAGACGTCCCAATTAGACTAGGCAAGATTAAGCGAAGGCGAGAGGTGCACATGATCGACCAAGCGGTAAAGGCGTGGGTTCAAGCGCGTGGCTGTAAAGTGTCGAAAATTATGTATAGGTCTTACAACCTTACACTAACAAGGTTGCTTCTATCATTAAAAAGAGAGGACTGTATACTCATGACGGGGATTCTAACTGGACACTGCTTCTGGTGTCACATGCGTTCAAATTAGGCTTGGTCAGTGATAGCAGATGTATGAAGTGCAGGTTGGAGGAGGAAACGATTGAGCACGTTCTGTGCTCGTGCCCTGCACTTGCCAGGCTAAGACTCCAGCTATTAGGAGTGATACACCTGTCAAATCTAGAAGCAGCAAGGGGACGGAGTTATTTTATAACATAGGTCTTGATTTTTGATAGGGGATTTCAGTTTGGTCCTTAAAACAAACTTCTGATAAACACTACGGACTCATTCAATCTATGTAAGGCCATCATGGACCGGCCAGTTCAACCTAACCTAACCTAAGCAGCAACACTAAGTCATAGAAATTAAATAAAGTAAATAATTGTGGGACTAATAACGTTGCAAAAGTTTTAATAGATACAAAGATTTCATCGACATTTGCTCTATACTGAATGCATAAAATGAAAGCAATATATATAGCCGGATACAAGGGAAATATGAAATATATATGGACTGGAATGTGTATTTTTAGTATAATATGATTGCGGATGTTGCCGGGGAGTGCCATGCTATACATTTATTTTTAATAAACCAGTCCACATTTCGTTAGGATAAGTAAATTTTTGTTCGATTTTTGGTATAATAAGCGATAACCTAAAAAATGGGCGAAGTCACTCCCATTTTCAACAATTTTTAAAATTTCGCACTTTGCTTCACCATAGCACTACTAGCCATATACCGCAAGGATGAATTTGTTGTTACCACTAGACTTTGAAAGCATTTTTTTAAGTAGGCGTGGCCAACCGTTTTTGCTTATTTTCAAAACGTGTATGTTTAATAGAAAGTTACAAAACTTTCAAGTTCTCTTTCTTTAAATGCAGACAGTGCTACGCCCATTAGCAAAGCCTGCATTACCATCTCAAAACCTGGAGGGGTCACTGGTAGACACTCGCTGACAGAACTCAGCGTGTTTTCTCCTTTGCGGACTTGTCTTGTCAAACGGTTCCGTTAAGTGGCGCCACCCTCTGTGGGGCCTATACCTATATCTATACCAGCGATCAACCAGGTGAGTGTTTTCCTATATATCTTTGCTTTATCTATTTTTGATATATGAAGAATATTATCCGCGATCCAAAGTCGTTTTATGGTTTCGTAAACACGAAACGCAACGTAAAGGGGTTCCCTTCAGTTATGAAATACAGGGATTTTATCCAACGATAATCAAGATATTGCAAATTCCTTTGCACAATTTTTCAAATCTAATAATTCCATAGATGGCTTTGCTCAGTCATTATCCCTATCAATTGCACTCTAACAACTTAATCACTATGCCAACTATCTCTCATGAAGATGCTTTATTTTATCTCAGGACCTTAAAGGAATCCTCCAAAAGCGGTCCTAATAGGATTCCCAATTGCTTTTTAAAAAATGCGCAAATTATATTTATAAGCCTTTATCTAACTTGTTTAATCTATCTTTAAAGTGTGGAATCTTTCCGTCAGCGTGTGCAAAGCCACTCAATGTTTGCAAAGCCACTTCTTGCTCCTTCTTCCATTCAAAAGCTTTATTTTTTCTTTTAAGCTCGTTGAGGCTATGGGCTACGCTGGCAAAGTTTGGTACAAATCGGCGGTAATATGGGCACAGCCAAACAAACTTCTTAATTCTGTGGTCTTGGGCAATCGTTTGCAGCTTCTATCTTTTCATTCACAGTGCAGATGCCCTCTGTGGTTACCTTGTGGCCCTGATAACTTACTTCCTTTTTAAACAGCAAACACTTTTTGGGACTTAGTTTCAGACCAGCGCCAGCTAATCTCTGGAAACTTCCTCCAAGTTCTTAAGATGTTCATCAAAGTTCTTTCCCAATACGATGATGTTGTCCAGGTACACCAAGGATGTTGTCCAATATAGTCCTTTAAATACCTAACCCATGAGCCTCTCAAAAGTAGCTGGTGCATTACAAAGTCCAAAAGGCATCACTGCAAATTGCCAAAGACCATCTCCGACACTGAAGGCTGTTTTCTTTTTGTCTTCCTCCTCCACCTCCACTTGCCAGTAGGCGGTTTTCAAGTGCAGTGTGGAAAACCATTACGCACCAGATAGCGAGTCCAGAGTCTCGTCAATTCTTGGCAATGGGTAGCTATCCGTTTTCGTAACCTCGTTCAACTTCCGGTAGTCCACGCAAAACCTCATTTTTCCATCCTTCTTCTTCACAAGGACCACCGGTGAGCTCCACGGACTAGCTGATGGTTCGATTACGCCGCTGTCGCTCATTTATTGTATGATTTGACTCACAACTTCCCGCTTCGCAGGGGAACACTACGAGGAGCTTGACGGATCGGCCTCGCATCTCCAGTGTCAATTTGATGTTTCACAACGTTGCTGCGGCCTGGTTTGGAAACATCCTGGTCAAATATGTTTGCGTACATTAGGAGCAGTTGTTTCGACTTACTCTAATAGTCTTCCTCTAGCCCCCTAGCGTGCATGCCGTGATGTCAATTGAAAGATCAGTCTTGCTAGTTGAAACGTGTTCCTGGACCTGTTCACAGTTAATAACTCTTCAGCCTCTTGGCATCTTCCCAATATGGCTCCTTTGGTAAGTTTGAGTGGTGATTTGATGAACTCATTGAGTACTCTTACCGGAATACGTCCGTCTTGTTTTGTCATAACCTTCATAGGGTTCTTCCTACAAGTATATTTGGTGTTGATTTATTTGCTGCCTCTACAATCCACAATTTGTTTGTCCCACTATCTCCATAAATCTTTGGCCAGATGACCGCCTCCGATTTTGGTGGTATTTGCTGATTCTCATTTACTGCTGTAACCTTTTTTGTAGCCGAAATTAAGTAGCACATCCATGTTTTATATCGCATCGTCTTGCTTTGCATGTCGATCTTGATGGCTTGGTCGATTAAGAAGGCCACTCCAATTATGATTTCATCAACAATATATGCCACTATAAAATTGTGTAGTACCGTGACGTTCCCAATTCCGACTTCACATGCTACTTCTCCTAAAACCTGGTGTCTTCTCCAGTGGCTGTACGTAATCTTGCTCCATGCAATGGTCTTATATTTTTGTTAACTAAATCCGATCGAATGATGGAATGAGAAGCACTGTAGATACAGTTAGTAAACGTTCCTATCCTGACTTGCTTTAGTTTAACGATTGAGTGGACTTGAAGATTTGCTCATCTCCTTCAGCTCTGCGTTTACGGCCACCCATATTGTTCGAACTATTAGGGCCCGTGCTGCAATGACGTGCAATGTGACCTGGCTTGCCGCACTTGGAACATTTCATAATTCCGGCATTTTTCTATTGTGATCACTTCAGTGCTTCCAAAATTGTGTCTACTCAATCTGGCCTTTCTGCTTCCACACGATGAGCTTTGTATGCTGGTTTTCTCAATAGTGAGGCAGTTTCCTGGGTCAATACTTGTGATACCATTTCTGCGAATGTAGGTTTTGGGTTTGCGTATGTCGCTCGCTTCGTTTCAATATCCCGTATTCCATGGATAAAGCTCTGAATTTTTACCCTTTCGGTGTATTCCACGGGTGCGTCGGCATTCGCCAAATGTGCAAGCTTTTCGACATCTGACGCAAACTTTCATCAGCTTTTTGGTAGCGGTTTTGCAACTCAATTTGGTATATCTGCTTCCTGTGTTCGCTTCCGTATCGTCTCTCGACAGCGGTCATCAATGCTTCATAACTGTTCCGTTCGTACTGTAGAATAGTCTGTAAGATTTCTGTTGCAGACCCTTTCAATGCCATGAGCAGTACAACAACTTTATCTTCAGCATTCCAGTTGTTCATTGCTGATGTCTTCTCAAATTGAAGCTTAAATACCTGGAAAGGAACACAGCCGTCAAAAGATGGAGTTTTACCTTCGGATTGTTCGCTGAAGTAGACGGGCGATTAAGTTGCAACTCCTGTATACGTCCTGGAGGGTGGGGCCGTGTGTAGAAGTCCACGAAAGTGGGGAAAGCTTCTGACCGCCATTCACCTGGGAATGGCCAGAGCGATTCTTTTGCATGCGGTTCAAGCAGCTCACTACTGCCGGTCGCTTGCGGCCAAGTATCCTCTGGGTAACCGCTAAACACCCGTTTAGCGGTGAGCTAATGTGAGAAGGCGACAACCTGGCTAGGCCACTCTGACATAATCGGTTTAAGGGCTAGCCGGGGGAGATTTCATCGGCAGCGTCTGTACACCTCTAGGTGCGGCTGCAAGCGGGCGTCTGTCTTGGAGCAAGCGGCTCGCTATATAAACGTGCCAAGTAATATTTTCACCCCCGCTGAGCGGGTTGTGCGCTGGGCTTGGGACCCGCCACGTAAAACCATACTCCAATGAAATATAACAACAAGCCTCGGATAAATACACTCTCTATTGATGACGACCATGGCAAACGTTTGAAGGACAATGAATTGAGGGCATGCACCTGGAACGTCCGCTCCCTGAATGGGATTGGTGCAGATGCCCGGCTGGTTGATGTCCTCGTCAAAGCAAAATCTGACATCACCGCCATTCAAGAAATGCGTTGGACGAAGCAAGGAAGAAAGAAGATCAAAAATTGTGACATATATTGGAGTGGCCATGCGAATAAGCGCAGTTTCGGCGTCGGATTCGTGGTGGGAGAGAGACTTTGTCGCCAAGTGCTGGCGTTCACGCCTGTGGACGAGCGTCTCGCCGCTATTCGAATAAAAGCAAACTTTTTTAATATATCATTCATCTGCGCCTATGCGCCGACAGAGGAGAGAGACGATGAGGTGAAAGACACTTTTTATGAACAATTAGAACGCACATACGAGCGCTGCCCCCGTCATGATATAAAAGTCGTGCTTGGCGACTTTAACGCCAGGGTGGGCAAAGAAGGTGTTTTTGGCCCTACAGTCGGAAAGTTCAGCCTACACAATGAAACTTCTCCTAACGGACTGAGGCTGATTGACTTTGCCGGTGCTCGAAACATGGTCATATCAAGCACGAGGTTCATGCATAAAAAGATACATCAAGCTACATGGCTGTCTCCTGATCGAAATACTCGCAATCAGATCGATCACGTTGTGATAGACGGACGGCATGCCTCCAGTGTTTTAGATGTGCGAACGATCCGAGGACCTAACATCGATTCGGACCATTATCTCGCTGCAACCAAAATACGCACCCGCCTCAACGCGGCTAAAAACAAGGAACAAAAAACACAAGGAAGGCTAGACGTCGAAAAGCTTCAATCACAACAGACTGCCAATGATTTCGCAACTCGACTCTCACACCTGCTCTCTGAAGGAATACAGGAGCAGTGGGAGCATATCTCCAAAGCACTTCATACTGCCGCCGAGGAAAAAATTGGTTACCGGCGGCCACGGAAAAACAACTGGTATGATGAAGAATGCCGCGTTGCAACCGAAAGAAAAGACGCTGCCTACAGGGCTACGTTAAAAGCGAGCGCGACAAGAGGAGTGTGTGAACGCTATCGGGAGTTGAAAAGGGAAGCGAGACGCCTTTTCAGGAAGAAAAAAGCAGAAGCAGAAAGGCGTGAGTGCGAGGAGCTTGAGCTGCTAGCCACCAGGAATAACGCCCGAAAATTCTACCAAAAAATACGGCGACAGACGGAAGGTTTTAAGACCGGGGCAAACTCCTGTAGGAATGAAAACGGCGACCTTGTAACTGATGTCCAGAGAGTGCTTAGATTATGGAGGGAACACTTCTCTGCTCTCCTAAATGGAGGCAGCAATTCACCGCGCAGAGATGAAGAACCCGATCTCGCAATCGATGATGATGGAATATATGTCCCCCCGCCCGATTATGACGAAGTTAGAATAGCAATAACCAGATTAAAAAACAACAAGGCCGTGGGCGCTGATGGATTGCCTGCGGAGCTATTCAAGTTCGGCGGCTAGGAGTTGATAAGGCGCATGCAGCAGCTTCTTAGGAAAATATGGGCGGACGAAAGCATGCCCGACGGTTGGAATCTAAGTGTTCTTTGCCCAGTCCACAAGAAGGGGGATACTGCAAAATGCACCAACTATCGTGGAATCAGCCTTCTTAATATCGCATATAAGGTCCTTTCAAGTGTATTGTGCGAAACATTGAAGCCCACCGTGAACCGGCTGATTGGACCTTATCAGTGCGGCTTCAGACCTGGTAAATCTACCATCGACCAGATTTTCACAATGCGCCAAATCTTGGAAAAAACCCGTGAAAAGAGAATCGACACAGATCACCTCTTCGTCGACTTTAAAGCCGCCTTCGACAGCACGAAAAGGAGCTGCCTATATGCCGCTATGACTGAATTTGGTTTCCCCGCAAAACTTATACGGCTGTGCAAAATGACGTTGAGCAACACCATCCGCTCAGTCAGAATTGGGAAGGACCTCTCCCAGCCGTTCGAAACTAAACGGGGTTTCAGACAGGGTGACCCCCTATCGTGCGATTTCTTTAATTTGATGCTGGAGAAAATTATACTAGCTGCAGAACTTAACCGCACTGGAACAATATACTATAAAAGCGTGCAATTACTGGCATATGCTGATGACATTGATATCATCGGCCTAAACACCCGCGCTGTTAGTTCTGCTTACTCCAAGCTGGAAAAAGAAGCGGTAAAGATGGGTTTGATGGTGAATGAGGACAAAACGAAGTACCTGCTGTCATCGAGCAAAGAGTCAGCGCATATGCGCCTTGGCAACCACGCTCCTGTTGGCAGCCATAATTTCGAAATAGTAAAAGACTTCGTTTATTTGGGAACCAGCATCAACACTAGCAACAACATCAGCACTGAAATCCAGCGAAGAATCAATCATGCCAATAAATGCTACTTTGGACTAGGTAGGCAATTGAAAAGTAAAGTCCTCTCTCGGCGAACGAAAACCATACTCTACAAGTCACTTATCGTACCCGTCCTGCTATATGGGGCAGAAGAATGGACCATGACAACAGCAGATGAAGCGGCTTTGGGAGTGTTCGAGAGAAAAGTTCTTCGAAAGATTTATGGACCTCTACGCTTTGGCGATGGCGAGTACCGAAGAAGATTTAATGATGAGCTGTACGAGCTATACGCAGACATCAACATAGTCCAGCGAATTAAAACGCAGCGGCTGCGCTGGCTAGGCCATGTTATGCGAATGAAAGATGATGCTCCGGCCAAGAAAGTGTTTCTATCGGAACCCGCCTATGGAAGCAGAGGTAGAGGGCGGCCCCCACTCCGTTGGAAGGACCAGGTGGAAAACCATTTAAACTCCCTTGGTGTGACCAATTGGCGCCGGTTGGCGGAGCGAAGGAGCGACTGGCGCGCCTTGTTGGACGGTCATAACCGTTTAGACGGTTAAGCGCTAATTAAGTAAGTAAGTAAGTATACGTCCTCTCAAAGCATCCACCTCGGCCTCGATTTTTGCTCAAACTGTCGAGTTGTACCGTTATGCGTGTCTCTTGTTCTATCAGTTTATACGGTTCTTCTGGGATTCTAGTCGTGTTTCCATCTTGGATGTTATACGTGTCTCCTGTGATTCCATCTGTGATGACATATACGTTTTATGTTCTTCCAGTTGGGATGACATTTGCGACGACATTTGCTTCAGCATTGCTAGTATCGCGTTAGTGTCAACACTTGCCAATGGATTCGGAGTCTATATATTCTCCTCCATGTTAATCGCTGACTCTTCAACATCAGGATGAAAAGTGTGTTCATCAACGTCGATTCCTTCCAATACCATAGCTTCCCTTAGTCGTGTTTGTAGCTCGTATTTATTGCCAGTAGTATTTAATCTACGGGCTTCCAACTCCTTTTTTAGTTGCTGAATGTTTAATTCACTCAACTTGGCCATGTCCTTGTTTTCCTCGAAATGTTCGGAATTTATTCAACAATTCCTCCTCTGACACCAATTTTATCGAATTTAGGGAAATCCTGGTTATTATGCACCTTCTGCTAACGTTCGAATTGCCGCACTGTCGAATATATAAATCCAGTATTCAGTTATCAAATCAAACTGATTAGTTGTTCCTCAGCACGCGCTGCTTTCATACTCTCTGTTGCTTCGTTCGCATATTTCTCCTAAGATCTAGATGTTTCACCTTCTAGAATAGTTGTATCTCCTGCTTGGTTATTTAGTTATATGCGTACATGTGTGCATGTGTGAGTAACAACTCTTAGCTGATGACTATATATGTGTATGTGAGATAATTTCTTTGCTTTAAGTTGCTGGTTATTTGTGTGAAATATTCTTAGTCGCCTTCTATGTATGTATGTGTGCAAATGATGATTGATGTTGTCATGTACATAAATTTGGCTGCTTGGTGCATTTCTTGTTGTAATTATTTACTAACAGCATAGTGATGCTAATATTCGGCAAAATATATACATTCATATTAGAAGATTTTCTAATTTTTGTTGATAGGCAAAGCTGGTAAGTTGTTTCACCCAAATCGCGCGTTTCAAGGCCCGGCTCCCCAAAGTTCCCCGTTTCCGGAATTCACTAGGAGTTCCGGCTTCATTGAATATCCCGCTCGAACACCCAGTTTCCCACATATCTAGTTTCATCACTTTATTGGTATTTGGTCATGGTTAGGTTAGGTTTGGTTCAAGTGGCTGTCGTCCACATTGGAGCGGCACACTTACGCCTTTATAGGCCCATTGTGAAACCACACGGATTTGTTCCTACTCTCCTAATCAAACCACTTTGTTGAGTTTATGAAGCTAACTAAGCGTCGTGTATTGACCTCAGCTATATCAGTCAGATCTAAGAGAAACATCTTGCCCATAAAACGTTGCCTTCTTCTACCGAGCGCTGGACATTCACAGAGTAGATGCCTAATAGTTTCAGGTTCTTCTTCGTTGCCGCAGCTTCTACAATAATCATTAAATGGAGCGCCAATCCTTTCCGCATGCGGTCCAATACAAACATGACCCGTAAGAAGACCTACAACTAAGGAAACATCCCTCTTACGGAGGGTGAGAAGCTCTCGCGATCTCTTCTCATTCCATTCCGGCCATGTGAGTTTTGCCGTGTGGCATCTATCATGATGCTTCCACCTGGCTCCTGCTTCCATCAGTTGAGCCTTTATCTTGGGCTTGTAGGTGGAGAGCGGCATGCCCAACCTCTTCCAGGATGGCGAACGTGGAAGGGAGGTACCCTTTCTTGCAAGCTCATCTGCCATTTCATTACCTGGTATGCCCTTATGTCCCGGAACCCATACCAGATGCAGAGCAAACTGTTCAGCCATCACGTTAAGTGATCTACGACAGCCTACTACAGTTTCAGAATTAGCTGTGACAGAGTCAAGGTCTTTCTGTTCTGCTTGACTTTCTGAGAAAATGCAAATGTGCTTCTGAGAGACTCCCTTCTCCCTAAGGCAGTCCACAGCGTCTCGTATGGCCGCCAGTTCAGCCTGAAATACGCTACAGTGATCCAGAAGGCGAAACGATCATTGTATCTCCAATCTTTCCGAATAGACACCCCTCCGACCCTGTTATCCAGTTTAGATCCATCTGTATAGATATGAATGCTGTTAGTGGGCCAATCACGGTCATTCACCCACTCTTCCCCCTCTGGGATTAATATCTCGTATCCCTTGTTAAAGTTGGTATGTGGTTTGCAGAAATCTGTCCATTCTGGTATGCAGAATCTGTCGAGAATTTCAGTATTTTTGCAGTGCGACCATGTGGTCAGTTTCCTCAGCCTGATAGCTGCACATGTTGCATATTTAATGCCTACTATACCTATGGGTAGTAGGTTCAGTATTACATTCATAGCCTCCGTTGGCGTTGTGCCGATGGCTCCGCTTATACATAGTAGTGCAGATCTTTGCACCTTTTGAAGAGCAAGAACCGTCGAGGATTTATTCAGAGCGGGCCACCATACCGCCACCCCGTATAGCAATATTGGCCTAACTATGGCCGTGTATATCCAATGTACTATCATAGGGGACATACTCCATTTCTGTCCAATTGCCCCTTTACATGTGTAGAGGGCAACCGTGGCTTTACGGACACGTTCCGTGGTCGTTTGTGTCCATTTCAATTCCTTATCAAGTGTGAGCCCTAGATACTTGGCGGAGTCACTTAACTTAAGCACTGTGTTTGCCAGCACTGGAGTTGAGAGACGTGGTATCGTATTCCTCCTCGTAAAGAGCACTACCTCCGTTTTATGTGGGTTCACGCCCATACCATTATCAACGGCCCATGCTTCGACCATTCTTAATTCCACCTCCATCATATCGCAGAGAGTTTGTGGAAACTTCCCACTTATCACCAAGGCAAGGTCGTCAGCATATGCTATAGCTTTACAGCCCCTCCCCTCCTCCATGTCCCTTAGCAGCTAATTCACCGCCAAGACCCACAGCAGAGGGGATAGGACTCCACCTTGGGGAGTTCCCCTACTGACGAACCTGCTCACCGATACCCCTGCAAGTTCTGCCTGTACGACACTGCATAGCAGCAGTTGGTGCACAAGTCCCACCAGCTGAGATTCGATGCCCAGATCAGTCAGTACCTTAATGATTGAGTCGGGTTTAATGTTATTGAACGCTCCTTCTATGTCTAGGAAAGCTGCCAGGCAGTATTCCTTGAAGAAGAACGATCTCTCTATGCACGATGTAATTTCGCGCAATGCCGTTTCTGTTGATTTACCCTTCATATAAGCATGTTGTGCTCCAGAGAGTTGGTCATTCACTGCCTCCCTGATATATGTTTCCATCAGCCTTTCCATCACCATTAGTTGAAAGGAAGATAGACTAATGGGTCTGAAGTCATTAGCTTCGCGTGGCATGCCTTGCCTGCCTTGGGAATAAATACCACTTTAGATATTTTCCATATACTTGGGATGTGGTTTAGTGCCACGACACCTCCTATTATAGCATATAGCCAGCTAGTGCTGCATTCCAGAGACTGTTGCAGTTGTATAGGTGTAACTCCGTCCGGCCCTGGAGTTTTGAATGGTTCAAAAGATTGGATGGTCTAAGATATCTAATCTCTTGTAATTAGGTTGTGCAGTATAGGTTGCACTGTTGCTGGTGTCAAGCTTTGTGTATCCCCTGGTTCGTTCCTAGCTGCACCTGGAAAGTATGTATCCAGCAGTAGATCGAGCGTTTCCTCCCCAGTTTCGGTCCACGAACCATCAGGCCTTTGCAGGCATGCTGGGGCCGTATTACCCTATCTGGAAAGTACTTTCCTGAGTCTACCCCCTTCAGACACTGTTTCCATGCTGCTACAGAAATCTCGCCAGGAAGATCTTTTGGCTTTCCTTAGCTCAAACTTATAGAGTCTAAGATGTTTTTTGTATACTTCCCAATGCTGCTCATCGTCAGAGGCTTTCGCTGCATTGAAAGTGGTCCTACTTAACCTGCGAAGGTTTTCGATTTGTGAATTCCACCATGGTGGCTTCTTTTTACTCCTTTGAATTCTCTTGGGACAGACTTTATCTAGTGCCTTGCGGCATATCCCCGTGAAGTTATTTACCAGTCTTTCCAGTTCTGGTATGCTACCTGGTGTTTCGGGTACGCTCTCAAGTGGCAATACCTTAACTAGTTCCCTAGTGCACTCTTGCCAATTTGTATTTTTAATATTTCTGGTGACAGCGCTCTGATTTTTCACCAAGCCTAAGTCGAATTGGATGTAACGATGGTCAGAGAATGAGTGGTCCTTAAGGACCCTCCAGTCTCTGACCAACTCTTCCGCATCTTCTGAGACTAAGGTGACATCGAGAACTTCCCTTCTTGTCTTTGTAATAAAGGTTGGTTCAGTTCCCCTATTGCTTATGGTTAGTTTAGAGTTTAGGATGAAATCAAAAAGTAACTCACCCCTTTCATTTTCGTCATTACTCCCCCAGGTAGAGTGGTCATAAACTGTCGCATATTTTCCATTTTTTGAAGTTTTCGATATCGAAAAAGTGGGTGTGGCTATCATTCAATTTCGCTCATTTTAAAAATCAATCTATTCTGGGCCCAGATAAGCTGGTACAACAAATTTTGTAAAGATATCTCAATTTTTACTAATGTCATCGTGGATGGACGGATGGACGGGCATGGCTCAAAAAAAAATCTTTTTCGTTGCTGGTAATTTTGATCGTTGCTTTGAATTTTTTCCTGGCGAATAACCGTTATACAATCAAAGTAATAATATCCTCATGTAATCGCTGCATATCAAAATTGTCTAGACTCAGACCAAATGTCATTTATCTAGGCCTATTTAGTAATAGTTAAGACGTTTTACCGAGGACTCCACACTCTCTTACAAAAACATACAAAAAGTCAGATTTATAACAAAAAGGTTATGGATAGTAAGTTTGTTTTATTTGAAGCAATGGGCATTTAATTTCTATATACCATTCGAACTCGTCTAAAGCTCATTAAATAAATTAACTTGTTATCAAAATTTAGCACAAGGAGTTGATTATGTCAGTGGAATTAACTTCGAGCAGAGTTTTTGCATAAAATTTAGTGCACAGATAGCACTGTGTTAAATCATTAACCTATTTACGTTTATATCTAAACTAGCCTTTTATCCGCGGCTCCGTCCGTAAGCAGAAATTAAAATATATGGGCTATTCACGTAACCCTGCTTATGAAGTCTTCTGTTTAAAAACTATTTCTGTCTCATGTATTTTCTTTTTTAATAGAGTAAAAAAAAATGAGCTGATAACCTGAGAGGATCCCCAAATAATCCCCAAATTATTCAGAAAAAGCCACAAAATTACCCCATCCAGAAATGCTTCCGGAAAGGTCTCCAAATGATCCCGGAATAGTCCCGAAATGACAACGCCGCGACCCTAGACGGATCCAGAGAAACACCGAAATTATCCATGCAGGGTCCCCAAATGATCCCGAAAAAGTTCCGAATTAAACCTGACGGGCTTTTTTTTTGTAGCGATGTAAGCTCAATTTCTATATTCTTATATATGCCGTCCCAAGCTAATTAATTTAAAGAATATGTTAAAGATGAACAGACGTTTAAATCGGATTAAATTAAAGTCTCGTTAACACTTAACACAAGATCTTAATTATGTCAACCCACTTAGCTTCGAGCAGTGTCGTTGCTCAAAATTTAGTGCACTGCCCCCAACTATGGTTTTGTAGCACAATACAATAGAACATATTAGCAGTTTCAAAACAGGTAGAACTAATTAAGTGTGCCTTTGTATATTTCTCTATTTATTCATTAAAAATACAGTTATTGTACAAATATTACATAACCGTTCTAAAATTAATAAGTCAATTCAATTGTGCAAACACTTACGTATATAAAAATAAACAACTACAAGAACTTTCCTATAATTAAGCTAAATAAAAGCTGTTTGTTAAAATTTTATTATACTTGAAATTTTATAAGGTTATGTGGCCAAAAACTTCCTCAAGATATGTATAATGGGCCGAGCGAATAAAATAATTAGCAATTACTTCAATTCATTTAATCTTGATCAAAAGTATTCTTATTCCTCTAGAAATAACGCCGGAGAGGGCCCTAAACGATCCCGTAATAGTCCCGAAATGACGCTGACGTGATCCCGAAAACCATCCAGAAATGATGCCGGAAGGGACCCCAAATGATCCCGAAATAGTCCCGAAAGGCCATCCAGAAGTGATGCAGGAAGGATCCCCAAATGATCCCGGAGTACTCCCTAAAAAGTCCCGAAATAACCCTCACGGGATTCCGGACGTATCCCGTAGATCATTTAGAAATGATACCGGAAGGGTCCCAAAATGATCCCGAAATAGTCACGAAATTACCCCGACGGGATGCAGGGTAGATCCCGAAAACTATCCAGAAAT
This sequence comes from Eurosta solidaginis, assembly GCF_040869045.1. Lineage (NCBI taxonomy): Eukaryota > Metazoa > Arthropoda > Insecta > Diptera > Tephritidae > Eurosta > Eurosta solidaginis. The sequence continues at coordinate 174,041,612 of NC_090322.1, read as the reverse complement.
TATCCCGGAAGGGTCCCAAAATGATACCCAAATAGTCCCGAAAAGGTCCCGATATGGCCCCGAAAAAGTCCCAAAATATCACCGACGGGATCCCGGGCGGACCCCGAAAACTACACAGAAATGATCTCGGAAGAGTCCCAAAATGATCCGAAAAAATCCCGAAATTACCCCAACGGGATCCCGGACGGATCCCGAAAACCATCCAGAAATTATCCCGGAGGGGTCGCAAAATGATCCTGACGGGATCCCGAAAATCATCCCTGAAATATCCTTAAATGATCCCGAAATACTCCCAAAAAAGTCCAGAAATGTTTTAGCCCTGAAAAAGTTCTGAAAGTACATTGACGGGTTTCCGTATGGATCCCGAAATAATGCCGGAAGGGTCTCCAAATGATCTCGAAATAGTCCCGAAATGACCCTGACGGGATCCCGAAAACCATCCAGGAATGACTCCGTAGGGATCCCCAAATGATCGAGGAAAAGTCCCGAAATAACTCTGACGGGATCCCGGACGAATCCCGAAAATTATTCAGAAATTATCCCGAAATGGTTCCAAAATGATCCCGAAATAGTCCCGAAATAACTCCGACGGGATCCCGGAAAGATCCGAAAATCATCCAGAAATTATTCCGGAGGGGTCCCAAGATGCTTCCGAAATAGTCCTGAAAAAGTCCGGAAATTACCCCGACGGGATCCCGAAAACCATCCAGAAATTACCCCGGAACAGTCTCGAAATTACCCTGACATTGTCCCGAAGAAGTCCCAAAATAACCCCGATGGGATTCCGGACGGATCCCGAAAACTATACAGAAATGATCCCGGAAGATTCACAAAATGATCCCGAAATTGTCCCGAAAAAGTCTCGAAATGACCCGGACGGATCCCGAAAACCATCCAGAAATGATCCCGTAAGAGTCCCATAGTGATCCCGAAAAAGTGCAGAAAGAGTCCCGAAATGATCCCAACGGGATCCCGGACAGATCAGGAAAACCATCCAGAAATGATCCCGTAAGAGTCCCAAAGTGATCCCGAAATGACCCCGACGGGATCGCGGACGGATCCCGAAAACCATCCAGAAATGATCCCGGAAGGGTCTCGATGTAACCCTGACGGGATTATAAATAAGGTGAAGCTAATTATAAAAGCATGTTAATACGGCAGCAGGCGCGCTGAAGCGAATGAAACAAACGAACATACAGGTAATGCTAATAAAAGCGTGCTAATAAAAACAATTGAAGGAGAGCACCACTGATCGTTTTCCCAAAATTGTTTAGATCTCGATCTGTATGAGCCAGATACCAAAAATTATTGATTTAGGATAAAATTCACATTGAGTTATAATCACCCCTATTCTGCATTTCGATTACGTTCACGTTCTACGCTCCGCTTTAATCGAAGTTGGGTATTCTGCATTACGACGGAATCGTAAAGAGAAGAGGAAGAGCAAATGATTTTTCGAAATCAGCTGTTTGTACGGAATGTGTGAACATTGTGAAAGTCTTTATTCAAGCTCTTTCGGGTTGTCAGGATTTTCTGGATTCCGATTAAATAAAAACGCTGCCGATTTATGCACATTAGCACATTATAACTAACAATTCATGTTTATTAAAGTTTAAAGTTAAATATAGTAAAATATGTGTGTTTAAATGAAATTAATTAAATGGTTTAATTTATTGAAAGTAAAATGAGTATTAGAATGATTTCTCTGCCCGTTGCCGAACCGACGTTGTTCACGGCGCGTTGTTCAAATCTAAACTGCTCTTTTGTCGCTGACATTGAGTAAGGGTTGCCAATTGATTATTATTCCGTTCATGTGCAGAGATGATGTATTTCGTAGGATTAATTACTAAGGTAGGGTCAGCCTAACCGTTGTATTATATTGACCATAGATTAGGTTGCCTTTATATTATATTGCTCGTATTCTTAGGATGACCTTACATTCGGCCAATCCTGATAACTGGAGTCGCCCTCGGCTCCGTCGTCGTCGTTGTCAAAACCATCAAAATTGGGTAAACTACACCATGGCTTCAACTTATCTGATGCAAAAATTGAAGTATAATGTCGTTGCTTACGTTTCGATCCAGGTATGTCTTCAATGAGATACCGGTCTTTACCTATAACCTTTGTTATCAAAAACGGCCCTTTGTACAGTGGCTCCAATTTGCGAGAACCACCAGTGCTCACCTGTTCATTTTCGGCGAGAACAAGATCGCCGACGTTGTACTGTGTTGGTTTACGATGTCTTTCGTCGAATTTAGATTTTGCTTTCTCCCTTTGCTTATTTATTCGATGCACGGCATCTGTTTGTATCTCTTTCATCTCGTCGTTGTTGATAGTTTTATCTTCATGTAATGCTAATATCAATTTGTTTTGTAAAATATCTCTAGGCTTATAACTGAATAAAAGTTCTTGGGGTGTTCGCTGTGTTGTTTTATTCTTCATCGTGTTAATAGCCCACTGTATACTTTGAATTTGTTCATCCCAGTTTTTGTCGTTTTCAGTTGATGGAAGTAACATACCCATAATAGTTCGATTTGTACGCTCGGCATGTCCATTTGCCCGTGGAGTTCGAACTGCGTTTAAAATCTGCTTGATGTCGTGATTGTTACAATAATTCTTAAAGTCATTTGATGTGAATGCTGTCCCTCGATCTGTTACGATACGTGTAGGCACTCCAAAATAACTGCTCACCTCATTCAATAGTGTCAATACATGTCGGGTTGCAGTACTCTTAACTGCTCGTACTACCGTAAATTTAGTAAATGAGTCTACTAAAACTATAATATGCTCGTTTCCCTTTTTACTACGGGGAAAAGGTCCAAGATGATCAATATGTATTGTTTTAAATGGTACAGGATCGATTTCATCGTAATGGTACGCCCCTTCTGTTTTACCACCCCGCTGCTTATTGTATGCACACTCGACGCATGATTGTATAAAAGATTTTATGAAATTTCGCATACGTGGAAACCAAAAGTATTTCTGTGTTTCTTCTAAAGTTTTCTCCGTGCTAAGGTGTTTAACTTTCTCATGTACGCTAGCTATAATTTTGTAACGCATTGATTTTGGTACTAACCATAATTTATTACCTTTCTGTTTTCGGTAAACCCGCCCATTTTCGAGCTTATATTCTTCATTTGTAATTTTATCACCGCTTTCTAATTTCTCAATAATAGAACGAATATTATTGTCTTGCTGTTGCATACTGTACATCCAATCTCCCATTTCTATTGTTGTTTTTGAAATTTTTATAGATGCTGTATCTATATCTACGCTTTTTTCGTTTGGTGTTCTGCTTAGGAAATCAACATGTTCCATCATCTTGCCTGGTCGATGTTCTAACTTAACAATAAAGTCCTGGATACGTAACCACCAACGTGCAATTCTTGGTATCAACTCACGCTTCTGCATCGCTGTAGTAACTGCATTACAATCCGTCACCACTACAATTTCTTTACCTTGTACGTAATATCTACGACTACTAACCACTGCTAAAACTTCGAGTTCATAGCTGTGAAAACTACGTTCGCTATCTGTTGTGGATCTGCTATAATACGCAACTGGTTTCCAGTCACTGCCTTCCCGCTGTAAGAGCACACCTGCAATGCCAACAGAACTGGCATCAGTATGTATTTGATGATCTGCTTCAACGCGATAACCTGCCATCACCGGCTTCGATGTTAACGCTGTCTTCAACATCAAAAATGCTTTCTCTTGCCTATCAGTCCATTTAAACTATTGATCTTTGCGTAATAATTCACGCAATGGCTCGCTTATAATCGAGTACCTTGGCACGAAGCGTCTAAAATATCCGCTAAGACCTAGAAAACGTCTTATATCGGTTACGGATTTTGGCACTGAAAAATTATTTACAGCCGCCGTCTTTATATTGCCTGGACTTACACCACCGGGGTGAAGTTCATGTCCTAAAAATTCTATTGTCTGCTTCATAAATTCGCATTTGTTGATATTTAAAGTAAGATTAAGTTGGCGTAAAGCTTCAAATACTCTAGTCAACTTTTCGTACATCTCGGATATATTATTACTACCAACCAATATATCATCCATATAGTGAATCATGTCACCAGGTTGAGTCCTATCTTTAATGTTTTGCATTAAACGCTGGAATACCGCCGGCGCATTTCTAAGCCCGAATGGCATTCGCTTAAATTCAATTAAACCGTCTGTTGTTATGAACGCAGTGTATTTTCGACACTCTTCTTCGATTGGTACCTGATAGTAACCACTATTTAAATCTAAGACTGAAAAATATTTGTATCTCAAGGCTTCGCTCACCCTTTCTTCTATGTTTGGTGTAGGATAAATTTCTTTAGTTGTAAACTGGTTTAGTCGCCTGTAGTCAACGCAGAGGCGTTCACCGCCGTTTTTCTTCTTAACCAAAATAATTGGACTTGCGTATTCCGATTTCGATGGGCTAATTATGTCGCATGACAAAAGCTCATTAATCATTTCTGTTACAAGATGCTTTTTCGGCTCAGGAACCCTGTATGGTTTTTGAGCAATCGGTGTATTCGTTGTCAGTTCAATTCTCATTTTCGTCGCATTAGTTAAGCCAATGTCACAAAGCTTTTCTGCAAAAACGTCTCTATTATCTTCCAATAACGCCTGCAAATTTGAATTCTCGTCGTCTATACTACAATTAATGTTACTAAAATTCGTTACTGGATTTTCCATGACTAACTTTTTCACCTGCGTAGAAAATGTAAAGTTGTCCGCTTTTATTTCTGCTACCATGCCGTCATTTTTAAAAATATCTTGGCCCAAAAGTACGTCCGTCGTTAAAATATCGTCATCGACCACAAATAAATTGACTTTTAAATTTATCTCATCAACTGTCATGCATACGTTGACCTTATTCTTTAATGTACGCTTTCCACCGCATATACCTACTATTTCTGCAGCGCATGGATATATTTGGATGTTCAACTTTTCTACAGCTGATCGCTGGATTATACTACATTCACTTCCAGTGTCTGCGAAAGCTACTAATGACTTACCATTTACAATGACTGGTTTTTGACAAAAATTTGTTGATCCTTGTAACTGAGAACGCTTGACAACAACTGCTTTTTTCCCGCAATTTTCTGCTTCATTATTTGGATGAAGTTTATTACAGTCTTTACATTTACGATTCTGCTTCGATTTCGGACAATTTCGCGCGATATGTCCACCTTCTTTGCAATTGTAACATGTTACGCTTTTCGTTTCGACCGCGCTTCGATTGATATCTTTAGCACTTTCTTTATTGCGATTGTTTATGTACTCGTTTTTAAACTGTTTTGTTACCGACATATTTTGTATATAATCTTCAATTGTTTCGCGCATATCTTTCAGAGAAATGAACTTAATTGGAGCTATTGCTATTTGCAACTCACGATGCTTTAAACCGTCGCGAATGTATTTTATAATTGTACTTTCAGTCAAGCCATACCGTCGGCCTAGTCCGCTCATTCGAAAACAATATTCATTAACTTTTTCGTTTTGCATTCGCGTTGCACTTGCCATTTTATAATGAATTTGTGTATCATTCAATTCAAAACTAAATTCACTTTTTAACGCACTTGCCAAATCAGACCAATTAGAGTAAAATGTTGGTGCAGCATCTAACCACATTCGTGCAGCACCTTTTAATTTGCTGTACACTGCCAAAAGTAAACATTTCTCATCCCATTCGTATGCACTTATTGCACTGTCCACCCTATTAACAAATTGTGTCACTGTTAGAGAGCTTTCGTTCGTTGGGTTAAATTCTGGTATTGTCTCAGCAATTTCTTTTACACTGGCATTTCTGCCCACCACTCTTATTGAACTTTGGGGTGACACAACTACACGCTCTTCATTTACACTAGAGCCACTACCATTCACTTCTTGTGCATTTGTCTGTTGACTTGGAACCAAACTTTGTATTTTTGTCATCATAATTTCCATCATTGCTCTTAAATCATTTACTTGCGTTTGTAAATTTAATTCAGAATTCTCGATTTGGATTTCATCACTACCTAAGAAATCACACAATCGTAACACTAATTCAGCTTTTGTTCCCGTAGTTGAAAGATCATTATTACGCAGCTGCTCTTTCAGCTCGTCTACTTTCAACGTTGACACTTTTGTTTTCATTTTGCTATTTTGTTTACTTCTTTTAAAACGAGTATTCTAATTAGAATTTGTTTACTTATTTGTTTTGCTTCACTCGTCCTTTCGTTCGAGTTTTATGACACGTTGTCTCTTTTGTCTATTTATATTTTCATACACACGAATGGTCGTGTAAGCGAGATCGACACTTTGAAATTATTACAACAATAACATTAACGACCATTGTCGTATTCTTTACTCGTTCACTCGCACGCTCTACACGCAGACCGCAGAGTTAATAAAAAAAAATCTTGTATTTATTACTTCAAATACAAAGCTCTGATTTCTATTTTCTATGTTCATCAACCGTTCGTACATTCGTACGCCCGATAACTATACTTTGCCACAGTTATATTCGTACGCCTATAATTCACAATTTCTGCTTTCTTGCTTTTGCCTTTTTTTCCCCGCAAACCGCTCGTCCATTCGTACGCGCGATAAGCAACAAATTTTGGGCAACAACTACAACACGCAATTTGAAATCAACCACCGAAATTCACTTGCTCTGTCTTACCAGAGAATTTAAACACAATGAGAAGGCGTTTTTGCTAGATTCCAACTTTTTTGCATGTGAACACGTCTTGCACTTCACCACACACAATCCAATTTCAATGTTAACCAGTTAACAGCAGAAAATTCTCTGTCAACAGTTTCAGCTGGTGTATAAATTCTCTGGATTTTCTCTTAATATGATTTCTTTGTGGGAATATAGGGATTTAGTAGGATTAATTAAATTTAAATTTTATTACTTGTAGCAATATATTTGCTTGTTTTATGTTGATGCAAATTGCAGAAATTTTGCTTATTTCTTTACAAACAAAAACCAATTCATATACCCAAAATATGCCCTTTCATGAAATGTATGTAAATTAATCATACATTTATGAATTATCCCATCCCTTTTTGTTAATAAATTAAAATGTTAGGAAAATGTATGCAAATTGAAATATGCATGCAAATAGTGTTTTGCCGACGGCACACTTGGAATTTCTGTGCACACGAAATCCATTGCATATTTATAAAACGTTAATTTGCATAAAATGTATGCATATTAACCATGAAGTATGAATTATTAATAAATTGAAAAATTTAAATAAATAAAATAGTTGATAACAATTGATAAATAAAAAAATATTTAGTTATTATTTGGACTATGGGTGGGAGGGGAGGTACCTATAAAGAAATTTCCTAAAGCATTTTATATGTGTTATTCAGTACAATGATGTAAGTACCTACATACATATGTACTTGAATATTTTCAAAGGCAGGTTTGATAAGCCAAGTCAAACTTAAATACATTTGACCTGCCTCAAATCAACCCTTAAATATGTAAATAAGACCAACAATACACAAAAGACATGTGTCTGTTGATCAGATGTTGAGCATTGTATCATTGAATATATATGTATGTATGAAAATACAAACCAAAGCAAAAAAGTACAAATGTACATACATATATACATATTCAATAATACTCCAATTAAAGGCAGACATGTATAAAAAGCTTGGTCGCTTTGATGCTGTGGCAGTGGCTTAAGTTATTAATAAAACAACTTGTCGCTTTCCGCGTTATGAAGCGACCAAATCAATTATGGCAATCCGCGTATACGGCCATGGATATGTAAATATCAATGCTCGTAGCAATTAGCCGACGAAATACAATAGGCACGAGCCAAATTATGTGTCGTCGGTGGTTAAAAGTGTTGCCGTTTATACCTTTAACAACTCAAAGCTAAAAGGGGAATTTATTGTAAAATTAAAATAAACGAATTTATTGCTCTTTTGCGAAATAATGTTATATTTCTTCGCAAAATTACTTTAATTTATTTCGCCGCTCCCATATATTAATTTTTATCTATGAAAATAATGTAAAATTCTTACTTTGTACTGACATGTGATAAACAAGTCAGCATATACAGTATGACGTCACAGTGCGAATTCGGGTCAGAAACGGGTAAAACACCACTCTTATGTAGCAACTGCAACACAGTTGCTGCAAATTTGGCTGCGTGACTGCGCGAACAATTTTTCGGCAGAATATGATAGGGGGTTTCAAATAGCAAATAAAAATGTCCATAAGCTGTGACAACTCGGCAATTCAGGATATGAGAAAATTATTTGCAATAATTTATATGAACAATGGATGGAAATTTTTGGATTATATTGCTAATATGTTAGTGGACATTTACTAGGCAATATCTGTGCATGTTTATTTGCATTTTTTACTACCATATTAGTACTTTCATACAGGCTTATAAATAGTTTGGTATTATTACATAGGAAAAGTGCGGGGTTATGAAAGTAGTTATGTTCGTCATAATGAATACCCCCAATATGCATAGAAGTTGGAATTTATAAAATCGCAAAAATTTGTCTTTTGACGATTTTATCAAATGCCATGTTGCCGAATTCTATCAGCAATTCGGACAACTTAAGAAGAAGCATTTATGAATGAAAAATCAAGAGGAAGCTAGTTTTCAGGATTTTGCGATTTACATACAAAACATGAGCATACATATGTAAATATGTATGTGTGCTTGTGCGTATGGTTGGATGGTTGAAGTGAATTTTGTTTTCTTTGTCAACATGCGAATATAAAAATATTTCTTAGCTTACATATGAACATAGATTTGTACATATGCTTGTGCGTAAGAATAATTTTTGTTGGAAGTGGTTGATTGAAACAGTTTGTCTTTTATTTGAACATGTGAATGTACAAACATTTGTTAGCTTATGCATGGATATATTGGTATCAATGAAGTGGGTGGGAAATGGGGGTGTAGGCTGATCTTTAGTTTAGGAATATATGTGTGTACATATATACCAATCTAGGTTTGTTTATACCCACTCACCATTTAGGTGATTAAATTTTCAATTTCCCTACATATCAATATAATTTGATTACTCTTTCTGGCAAAATAATGAGTTACCATACAATTGAACAAAAGAAATAATCAAATATGAATACTTTAGATGATCAAACACTGAATATATTTTTTCAACCACATTTTGGAATCATATTTGAATCAAATGTGTTTACTTTAGGAGATCAAAAATTTATAATAATTTTTAATTCAGCTTTCTGAATCTTTTTTGACTATATTTGTTGACTGAATAATGTATTTTATACTTGTCAAAATATTTCTTTACATCGGAGCTGCTCAACCCCTATACACTTGTAGCACTTTTGTTTTTGTTTTGCCCTCAATCATAGGCACAGATTCAAATTCACACTTTGAATATAAAAAAAAAACAAGTAAGGACAGGACTGTCTTCGGCTGTGCCGAAGACTTCAACCTTCCAACCATCATAATTTATTTACAAAAAATCAGAGAATTCAAATTTCCAATATATTTGCTCTGATCAGAGATTTTTTGGTAACAGACGAACAGAGGAAATCGTTAAGAGAATTTTCTGTTACGTCTTGCACCCTGTTAAGTTAACATGAATTTGGGGAATAGTGGTGAAGTGCAAGACGTGACACATGCAAATGGATCGTAAGCAGTGGATGCCAAAATAACGCCTTCTCATTGTGTTTAAATTCTCTGTTGCAACTTACGATTTATAGCAACGCTCTATGACACGTAAAAAAAACATGACAATATCGTATGCAATTCAAATACTTTCCGTTGATACTGCTTTATCGATAATGCCAGAGAATTTAAACACAATGAGAAGGCGTTTTTGCTAGATTCCAACTTTTTTGCATGTGAACACGTCTTGCACTTCACCACACACAATCCAATTTCAATGTTAACCAGTTAACAGCAGAAAATTCTCTGTCAACAGTTTCAGCTGGTGTATAAATTCTCTGGATTTTCTCTTAATATGATTTCTTTGTGGGAATATAGGGATTTAGTAGGATTAATTAAATTTAAATTTTATTACTTGTAGCAATATATTTGCTTGTTTTATGTTGATGCAAATTGCAGAAATTTTGCTTATTTCTTTACAAACAAAAACCAATTCATATACCCAAAATATGCCCTTTCATGAAATGTATGTAAATTAATCATACATTTATGAATTATCCCATCCCTTTTTGTTAATAAATTAAAATGTTAGGAAAATGTATGCAAATTGAAATATGCATGCAAATAGTGTTTTGCCGACGGCACACTTGGAATTTCTGTGCACACGAAATCCATTGCATATTTATAAAACGTTAATTTGCATAAAATGTATGCATATTAACCATGAAGTATGAATTATTAATAAATTGAAAAATTTAAATAAATAAAATAGTTGATAACAATTGATAAATAAAAAAATATTTAGTTATTATTTGGACTATGGGTGGGAGGGGAGGTACCTATAAAGAAATTTCCTAAAGCATTTTATATGTGTTATTCAGTACAATGATGTAAGTACCTACATACATATGTACTTGAATATTTTCAAAGGCAGGTTTGATAAGCCAAGTCAAACTTAAATACATTTGACCTGCCTCAAATCAACCCTTAAATATGTAAATAAGACCAACAATACACAAAAGACATGTGTCTGTTGATCAGATGTTGAGCATTGTATCATTGAATATATATGTATGTATGAAAATACAAACCAAAGCAAAAAAGTACAAATGTACATACATATATACATATTCAATAATACTCCAATTAAAGGCAGACATGTATAAAAAGCTTGGTCGCTTTGATGCTGTGGCAGTGGCTTAAGTTATTAATAAAACAACTTGTCGCTTTCCGCGTTATGAAGCGACCAAATCAATTATGGCAATCCGCGTATACGGCCATGGATATGTAAATATCAATGCTCGTAGCAATTAGCCGACGAAATACAATAGGCACGAGCCAAATTATGTGTCGTCGGTGGTTAAAAGTGTTGCCGTTTATACCTTTAACAACTCAAAGCTAAAAGGGGAATTTATTGTAAAATTAAAATAAACGAATTTATTGCTCTTTTGCGAAATAATGTTATATTTCTTCGCAAAATTACTTTAATTTATTTCGCCGCTCCCATATATTAATTTTTATCTATGAAAATAATGTAAAATTCTTACTTTGTACTGACATGTGATAAACAAGTCAGCATATACAGTATGACGTCACAGTGCGAATTCGGGTCAGAAACGGGTAAAACACCACTCTTATGTAGCAACTGCAACACAGTTGCTGCAAATTTGGCTGCGTGACTGCGCGAACAATTTTTCGGCAGAATATGATAGGGGGTTTCAAATAGCAAATAAAAATGTCCATAAGCTGTGACAACTCGGCAATTCAGGATATGAGAAAATTATTTGCAATAATTTATATGAACAATGGATGGAAATTTTTGGATTATATTGCTAATATGTTAGTGGACATTTACTAGGCAATATCTGTGCATGTTTATTTGCATTTTTTACTACCATATTAGTACTTTCATACAGGCTTATAAATAGTTTGGTATTATTACATAGGAAAAGTGCGGGGTTATGAAAGTAGTTATGTTCGTCATAATGAATACCCCCAATATGCATAGAAGTTGGAATTTATAAAATCGCAAAAATTTGTCTTTTGACGATTTTATCAAATGCCATGTTGCCGAATTCTATCAGCAATTCGGACAACTTAAGAAGAAGCATTTATGAATGAAAAATCAAGAGGAAGCTAGTTTTCAGGATTTTGCGATTTACATACAAAACATGAGCATACATATGTAAATATGTATGTGTGCTTGTGCGTATGGTTGGATGGTTGAAGTGAATTTTGTTTTCTTTGTCAACATGCGAATATAAAAATATTTCTTAGCTTACATATGAACATAGATTTGTACATATGCTTGTGCGTAAGAATAATTTTTGTTGGAAGTGGTTGATTGAAACAGTTTGTCTTTTATTTGAACATGTGAATGTACAAACATTTGTTAGCTTATGCATGGATATATTGGTATCAATGAAGTGGGTGGGAAATGGGGGTGTAGGCTGATCTTTAGTTTAGGAATATATGTGTGTACATATATACCAATCTAGGTTTGTTTATACCCACTCACCATTTAGGTGATTAAATTTTCAATTTCCCTACATATCAATATAATTTGATTACTCTTTCTGGCAAAATAATGAGTTACCATACAATTGAACAAAAGAAATAATCAAATATGAATACTTTAGATGATCAAACACTGAATATATTTTTTCAACCACATTTTGGAATCATATTTGAATCAAATGTGTTTACTTTAGGAGATCAAAAATTTATAATAATTTTTAATTCAGCTTTCTGAATCTTTTTTGACTATATTTGTTGACTGAATAATGTATTTTATACTTGTCAAAATATTTCTTTACATCGGAGCTGCTCAACCCCTATACACTTGTAGCACTTTTGTTTTTGTTTTGCCCTCAATCATAGGCACAGATTCAAATTCACACTTTGAATATAAAAAAAAAACAAGTAAGGACAGGACTGTCTTCGGCTGTGCCGAAGACTTCAACCTTCCAACCATCATAATTTATTTACAAAAAATCAGAGAATTCAAATTTCCAATATATTTGCTCTGATCAGAGATTTTTTGGTAACAGACGAACAGAGGAAATCGTTAAGAGAATTTTCTGTTACGTCTTGCACCCTGTTAAGTTAACATGAATTTGGGGAATAGTGGTGAAGTGCAAGACGTGACACATGCAAATGGATCGTAAGCAGTGGATGCCAAAATAACGCCTTCTCATTGTGTTTAAATTCTCTGATAATGCTTTACCGACGCTCGTCCATTCGTACGCTCGTAGGCAAACACAACAACAAAACATATGTATGTACATCAACTTTCGGTTTGTGTCTTATGTACAGACTTTGAACATGTCTACACTTGTCAGAATGTTGCATGTATTCTGATGCAATCTTCCTGAAACGAACGAATCTTCTCAAGAATTCGTTGTTTTACACACACACATATTTTTGTTCTATTATATTTCAATATAATTCACACTGTCACTGTGAGGCTATGCGGAGCATCTCACTTCTGAACTGAAAGAGTCTTTATTCAAGCTCTTTCGGGTTGTCAGGATTTTCTGGATTCCGATTAAATAAAAACGCTGCCGATTTATGCACATTAGCACGTTATAACTAACAATTCATGTTTATTAAAGTTTAAAGTTAAATATAGGAAAATATGTGTGTTTAAATGAAATTAATTAAATGGTTTAATTTATTGAAAGTAAAATGAGTATTAGATTAGAATGATTTCTCTGCCCGTTGCCGAACCGACGTTGTTCACGGCGCGTTGTTCAAATCTAAACTGCTCTTTTGTCGCTGACATTGAGTAAGGGTTGCCAATTGATTATTATTCCGTTCATGTGCAGAGATGATGTATTTCGTAGGATTAATTACTAAGGTAGGGTCAGCCTAACCGTTGTATTATATTGACCATAGATTAGGTTGCCTTTATATTATATTGCTCGTATTCTTAGGATGACCTTACAATTGGAACAAAATAAATTAAAGAAAATTTGTAAAAAACACTGAAAAACGTTTATATTTAATTATACACGCCATTTTGTACCAAAAAAAGCAATAGAATATATTGCCGCAGTGTTATATTTTTTTGAGTGAAGTGCTTTCATAATTGTAAGTGTGTTTTTGTCGCTCTTTTGGCCAATTCCCTGCCGTGGCCACCAAGTTTTGTTAAAACGGATTCATGCACGAATATTGTTGACATTTTCTGAATTTTATGGATGCTAATTTCATTACACTCGCCTAAAATACTTTATAAAGATTTATTTATTCTTTCCGCAAGGATTGTTTACGTTTTCGCTTCACCTTCCTCTACTCCGGCAGCTTGCTTTGGCATATAACTGGACCCAGCGAACAGACACAAATTATAGCTGTCTATTATAATGGAATCAATAGCCGCGGCATTATTTATGGAGTTGGAAAGCAACGCATACGAAAATGGCCAGGCGAGAATGGAAAGACAAATATTGTGAGATTTGTGTAATCCATTTGGGATGAGTGACGAATTGTAAGAAATTGAACTTAAAAGTGGTAAAGTTTAATGACTTATTTTCTTATTTAGGTTCAAAAAAACTTTCGACTTAATAAGGATGTTTTCAAGTATGTGTTAGATACTTTTGCGGGGCAAATACGTCCAAGGACTTCGACATCGACATGTTGTTTTTGTCCTGGAAACATGTAAAAAACAATCATCATCAAGCATTCTCCGTTTCTTAACAAGTTTTACTTAAATTTTTGTTAAAATTCTGTTATAAATTAAAAAAATAAAAAGAAAATACTTTTCCGCCAACTAATTTGCAACTTAGAAAAACGGAACTACGATCGAAATGCAGAATACACAAAATCGAACGATTCGAAGTTGGATCGAAAGAGATTGGAACACAGAATACCAAAATTGCCAAGTCGAAAAAATTCCAATCCAAGTCGAAATACAGAATAGGCTGAATAATGTATAGATTTTTCACCAGTGATGAAGGGTGTCACTGCTCACTTTGTAAGCCCTCGACTTATTTGACCCATTGAGTTTGTAATATTGGTGAAGGTGAGTATAGTAAAGTTATAATGTGTAAAAATTGGTAAAAAGTCATCATTCGAAGTCGTCGTGGGACGCCCTCCCCCCTTTCCATGTTCGAAAAAAATTTCGCCAGTAGACTATTGTCTCTGTCCCAAATTTCATCAAAATCCGTGTAGCCGTTCTTGCGTGATTGAGTGTGGACAAACATCCAAACTTTCCCATTTATAATATACATATATTAGATTAGATAATAGCGTTTTCTTTTCTGAAATAAATTGTTGCCTAACTAAATGGTAAAGCCTTAATAGAGTTACTCCTATCCTAGAAAATTTTAAACATTTATAGTGTATGCAAAGAACATAAATGGCTACCCCGTGTATTAGCTGATTTTCATAAACGCGCTGTCAATGATAATAAAAATTCATTAGCAATTATTTCCTTCATTGCAATTTTCTTCGCTAAAAATATGTGAAGTTGCGAACAGCTGGTTTGGCAGGGTTACACTGACACACCGTCATTTGATGAAGGGTAAAAGTGTAACGCTTTTGCGTTGCGAGCAGGCAACAATTTTCACAAAAGAACGAAATACCCTGTAAAGGCGTTACCTGCTTTTTAGAATAGAACAAAATATATTTAAAAACCTTGCGCGGCGTACAAAAAGCGTAACACTTTTGCCAGAAAAGAAAACGCTATAAGATTCCTTGGCTGTACAAATGTTCTGAATGCTAAAATGTCTTCCTCTGTACATAAGGACTGGTACAAAAATTCTGCAAATTGAAAAATGCTCAGAAAGTGCTAACAGTTACTTTGTTAGTCCTTTTGTTTTATTAGCATGGAAATGCATATTTATATAAATGACAGGTAATACAAGTAAGGACGGGACTGTCTTCGGCTGTGCCGAAGACTTTATACCTTTCATAAATGGAGCTAAGCAATACTCTTATCCCATTTGTAATATCCGACTAAGATATGTACTATAATTATATCGAACAGATGTACATTCTTAAGAGACATTTTCGATAAAATAAACTTGTAAGAAAGTTTAAGTTCGGGTCAAACCGAACATTACATACCCAGCAGTGCACTTGAAACGCTGTTGTTGTTTGCTTTGTGTGGTAATTGTGTTATAAGGCTGCGCAATAGTACATATATCGTTCCATTCTGAAGTCATTTTTGTTCAAAAGAAGCAAAAAGAATACAGAGGCTACCACTTATGAAATTGAGCGAATAAAAATGCACTTTAACAGTTGTAGCTATGAAAAAAATATTTCTGCCAAACTTCTTTCAAATTGGGGAATTTTTGTTCGACTTAGGAAAGGGTGCCAAAACAAAGGGGCGGGTCATGCTTTTTTTAAACTTTGTTTAAGTTTTGTCCTTAGCTTAACCATACCACCACTGAGGTAGAATATCAGTCAAAGTAGTTAAACACCATTGAGCTAGTGCAAACTTTGTTGAGGTTGAAGCTTTAGGAAAAGTGGGAGCGGTCTTTAACTGATTTTGATTATCTTCACTCAGTCTATATAATTTGGAAAGGATAATGTCTCTGCTAAATTTCAATGTAATATCTTTAACGACTGTAGGGCATGTTATACTTCCAAATTTTCTTGTTCTAAATGTGGGTGGTGCCACGCCCATATCCCAATCTTTTTTCCGTTTTTCTAAATTTTCGATAACGAAAAAGTTTGCGTGGTTATAGTCCGATTTCACTCATTTTCAATAACAATCTATACTGGCTCCAGGTAAGCTCGTATACCCAATTTGGTTTAGATATCTCAATAGTTGCTCAAATCATCGTGTTAACGGACGGAGAGACGGACGGACGGACATGGCTTAATAACATTTTTTGCCGATACTGATGATTTTGTTATATGGAATTCTATAACTATCTTGATTTCTTTATACCTGTACAACCAACCATTATGCAATCAATGTTATAATTCCCTGTGTACATGTGCAGCTGCGTGCAAAAATTCTATAAAACACTAATTGAGAAATAATTAAGTCAAAGCCTACTATGCCATTACTAAACAATTTATAGGGAGTTCTAACTACGCAGAACTTTCTGTACCAGTCCTTGAATGAAATAAGCTTAAAAAATGTAAAACTCTAATTAGATATCTTACAAATCCAATAAGAAATCGGGTACCTATGTAGTTTAAACTCGTAATATAAAGGACTCTTCGATACGGTATTTCACTGGTAAAATTCATTGATATTTAATAAATCGCCTTGAGCTTTCGTTTTGTTATTAAAATAAACACTTTAAATGAAAATTCGTTCGAATGTATATATTCAGATAAGATTAAGTAACTTAGAACGAAAAAACTAGTAAAATATTGCCAGCCTTCTTGCTATACAAGGAAATATTTTTGGGACACCGGTGTCCCATATGCGTGAAAGGGTTAAAAATACTGTCATATTTTACACGTACCACTTAACCTACGTGAACTTAATACCACAATTCAACTGTGCAAATATAGAAAACAGCAATTAAGTAGAATTAAAATTTCCATTGAAAAATAATAGCAAAATATTTTGTCAAATACGCGCTAATTTCATTTTACTGATTAGTAGATCAAAATCTGTTTGTTTAACTGATCTAGAATTTGTATTACGCTTGACGCATTAACCATAAAAAATTAAAAAGAAAAACAAAATAATAAATGATTGACGCGTTTCATCTCCGAGAAAATTTGGGCCAAACTTCTCTTCGAATTTGCGTCTTGCTCCCTTTTGATTTTCCCTACGAACTGGCAGACGGGACTTACATGTTTTATGCCGATTCCAAACGGAAGCTTATGTAAGGAAGATGCATTTTCACTGAAAAGCTTTTCATAATAGAAATACGCTTGGGGTGTATGCCAAATTACTGCCGAGGGGCGACCGAGCTTGGACATATTTTTTTTCTAATTGAAAAACAGGTTCTGAATTTTTGATGTTGCTTTGGCCGGCACTTGAACTCAGGACCTTCGGTGTGGTATGTGAAGCACGCTCCCACCACACCACGGCGGCCACTTTTTATCAATAAGTGGCACACGGTAAAAAGTTTGAGCCTAAATCTGAAACATTTTGGACATATAATCAAACCAAATTTTGTTTAAATATAGATTATAACGGTCTTCCAGAAAGTGAGTGCATAGAACTGGGTTTCAATTTGAAACTGGAAAAGTTTACACTTAAAGTTATAAAAAAAAATTAGTGGGCGATTCCCATATACCCTTTCAGCCAGTAAGTAGTCATACACATTTCTGGTTCGGAACTAGACCTAATTTGCCAAATAAATACAAGTTCGGTACTAACAATATTTTACCCAGTTATAAAATTGACAGCTTGGGTTTTTATTCTTATTTAATTTGAGAAATATGCTATCTACAAAAAAACTGCTACCAGGTTTAAGTAACTTCAACTATGAGTATGATTTCTCTTCCCAAGCTTTCCCACTTGCTCGGAAGTATCGATAAATGGACTAATATCGTATTAGAAGCAGCATTTAGAATTTCTTTTCGGTCGGAACCAACGAAATAGTACCAAGAAAGCAACTAAACTGTCATTTTGCACTAGTTTGGAACTACGGAAATAGTTCTAATAAACCTACTGGTTCTAAATTGGAAATGCAACTCGTACCAACTAGGGCACCGTCATGTTAAATTCGCCAGTTGGAAGCATGTAAAAGATATTGTAACAAACTTTGAATGGGGCACTACTACTTGCAGCTTTAAACAACTTTTTATACTTTTCAATTTTTATATTTGTTATAATTGTATTCGATTAGTTTAGTGCACATAGATTTTAAATGATTTGTAAAACGTAAATTTTTTGAAATAAACGATTCAGTTGGAAAATAGAAATCGTAACAATTGGTGTCGAAGTGGGATAGTCAAAATAATTTTATTTTTATGAAAATGGAAAAGTTGAGAAGATTCCCCAACTCAAGAAGGAATTGGAGGACGTGGTCTATCTACTTCTGGAAATAAAATAGCATTGCAAGCACAATTGCGTGAAGCTATGGAGTCGGAGAACATTATTGTGGACGAATATATGTTCAAGCTGGAAACAGAGGCGATCCCAACTGGAACTGAGGAAAAAGCAGAAGCTATGAGTTCTTCAACAGGTATGGACGTGAATATGATTATCAATGCAATATCACAAATTTCGTCAAAGATGTCTCAGTTGACTTCTCAAATATCGTCGGAGGTGTCGTTGCAGATAAATTCGCAGCTGGAAACTCGCATTTCGCAAAGGAGTTACATGTCACATCACAACTGCAGACACGAGATGGACAAATTCTACAATTACAAAAGAAATCAGGAAGTATTGAAGCTGAAATAGATGCAATGAAAACTGGTCTCGGTGAGGTACAATCAACTCATCCCAATGTTTTATTCAGTGGGTTCAAGGTAAAGCCTCCAAATTTCGACGGTAGTGTGCCTTTCACAATCTTTAAGCTTCAGTTCGAGACAACAACAACAGAAAATCGTTGGAGTACCGCAGGCAAGGTCGCTGCATTGGTTGTTTCACTTACAGGTTGTGCTGCTGAAGTATTGCAGTCTGTTCCGGAAGTCGACCTAGGTAATTACGATGCTTTAATGGCGGCAGTAGAAAGGCGCCACGGTAGTGACCATAGACAACAAGTATTCCAGATGGATCTAACTAACTGCTTCCAAAAAGTTGGTGAAACTCTGCAGGAGTACGCAACAAAGATCGAGCGGCTAGCGCACTTAGCGTACACTAAGGAATCTGCAGAGTTCATAGAGAAGATGAAGTGTCAAGTATTCGTGAGAGGTATACTAGATTCCGACACGAAACGAGCAGCGTACTCAACACCGAAAGGAAACAGTATCTTTTGCACTGACGCAAGAGAGAGCAGCCCTTCTGAGCAAGCCAGCACACAAAGTTCATCAGGTTGAAATTGAAAAGTCCAACTCCCTGGAGGCAACCATAAAAGATGTAATACAAGAGACCTTATCTAAGTTTAACCGGAGCAGCAGTGCAGATATCAAGAGCTATAACTGCGGAATGAGTGGCCATATTGCACGAAATTGTAGTACAACACGAGGCCAATCCAAGGTGAACTTTGGTAAAAGAAGACAAAGCGGTGGAACTAATAATGGGGATATCCCAAAACAGCAGCCGTTAAACTAAAACGAACCACCTCAAAGGAGCTTGAGTTGGTTCCCACAACATAGTGCTCCATAGTTCCCGTTTCGCATATTGGTCGGGAAAGCAATAAATTGTCGGTGATGGGAACTGTAAATGGTTGATGCATGGTACTTACTTTGGACACAGGTCCAACGAATTCAATTATCCGGTCAAATGTGGTAAAGGGTATTGTAGAACCATTAGTTGGGTTCAAGCTCCGAACTGCTACATGTGAGGAAGCTGCAATTTCCGGTAGGGTAGTGTGCAATGTTATTATTGGAGCTTTGTCAGTTTATCACACATTTTTAGTAGCTGAAATCGTGGATGAACTTATAATTGGCGTAGATTTTATGCTGCATCATGGTTTTACATTGGATTTGAAAAGGAAACTGCTATTGTGTCAAAATATTGAGATACCTCTTATAACCGAGTGTGCGCACAGTGTTCAGGTACGGAAGGTCAGCTCAAGTCATCGTCAACGGATTCCGCCAAAGTCCGAAGCAGTTGTATGGACTAATGTGGAAGGAAGCTGCGGAGGGGGCGAAGTTTGCGTTATTGAAGCTGCTCAAGGGAACACAAGTGTAGCCATTGCAAGAACGCTGGTGCATAGTGGAAACGGTATTCGGGTTCCGGTAAGAGTACTAAATAATTTTAAGTCAACAGTTGTATTGAATAAGGGGACTGTAATTGGGAAATGCCAGCCTGTGGAAGCAATAGTGAATTGCGAGAACCCTCAACAAGGATGCTACGAATTCCAGAAAGAAAGCGGAGAGACTACTAGCTTTTTAAAGACTTGGCTGCTTGGTTTGAAAGGAAATGATAGGGTAAGGGATTGTTGGAAAAATACAGCAGCATATTCGCTGTGGGCAGTGGGAAACCTGGTAGAACTGCCATTGTGAAGCATCAAATAGATACAGGAGATTCAAAACCAATTCGCCAAGCTCCATGGAGAGTTCCACTAACAAAACGTGAAGAAGCAAAACAAATTATCCAGGAAATGCAGGAAAATGGTGTAATTGAGCCATCAGTAAGTCCCTGGAGTTCACCTGTTGCGTTGGTTAAAAATAAGGATGGTAGCAGTCGGTTTTGTGTTGATTACCGGAAGCTTAACGAGGTCACGAAAAAGGACAGTTACCCTTTACCACGGATAGATGATACTCTCGACACACTATCCGGCCCGAAATGGTTTTCAACACTGGATCTAAAAAGCGGTTACTGGCAGGTGGAGATTGAGGATTGCGACCGTGAGAAGACAGCATTCAGCATTGGTGAAGGGTTGTGGCAGTTTTCCGTAATGCCATTTGGGTTATGCAATTCCATTGGAAAGCGTGCGTAGTCTATTTGGATGATATCATCTTTATGGGTAAAAATTTCAATTACCATTTGGAAAAGTTAGAAGAAGTTTTCAGCGCATAGCATCCGCAGGACTACGATTAAATCCGAGGAAATGCTCGTTTTTCCAGTCAGAAGTCACGTATCTTGGACATAAGGTGACAACTGAAGGTGTTCAGACAGATCAGAATAAGATACAGTCAGTGAAGGAATGCGCCCGATCGAAAAACGTGCACGAAGTTCGAAGTTTTCTAGGACTGTGTACGTACTACCGACATTTTGTAGCTGGATTCGCTAATGCTGCTCGAAGCCTTCACAATCTCACTAAGAAGAATTGCACATTTGTCTGGCACAAGGAACAAGAGGAAGCATTCCAGCGACTGAAAGAACTACTTTGTACCGCGCCTATGCTAGCTTATCCGGTACAGGGAGAAAAGTTCGTTTTAGATACAGACGCTAGCGCATATGGGATAGGAGGAGTATTATCCCAGATAATAAATGGTAAAGAAAAAGTGATCGCATATTATAGCAGGGTCCTTGGAAGCCAGAAATTAATTATTGACGAGAACTGCTAGCTGTGGTGGACTGTGTAAAATATTTCCACAAATACCTTTATGGACAAAGATTTCATCTTAGAACGGATCACGCAGCATTGAGATGGCTACTCCAGTTTAAGCAACCAGAGGGACGTTGGATTGAAGGACTGCAAATTTATGACTTAGATATTGAGCATCGTAATGGGGAACAACATGGAAAAGCTGATACGCTATCCCGACGACCGTGTGCCATAGAGTGTAAGCATTGTACCAAGGTTGAAAGGTCCGAAGGAAAAATAGACATAAGGCTAATGCAATTACAACCCGATGATGAATGGACTTTCAGCGCACTAAGAAATAGTTAACTGAGTGATGTGGACATAGGAAAAATCATGGAAGCCAAAAAAGCTGGAGATAGACCATCTCAAACTGGAATTGCACCACAAAGTTCTGTGGCTAAGGCATACTGGGTCCAGTGGAATAGCCTTAAAATAATTGATGGAGTTCTTCATCGCGTATGGGAAAGTGAAGACGGAAAACATACTCGTAATCTCATCATAGTTCCAAAATCCAGAGTTAAAACCGTATTAGAGGAATTCCATAACGGGTCTAACTAAAACCCTGGGTATGACTAAAACCCTGGAGAAGATTAAAAAGCGATTTTACTGGGTAAACCGTGGAAAATCAGTTGAAGAATGGGTTCGAAACTGCGTACGGTGTATGGTAGCGAAGGGTCCATACACCAGAAGTCGAGGTAAATTACAACAATACAATGCGGGGGCACCGTTTGAGCAAGTAGCAATGGATATTGCAGGTCCGTTTCCAGTTAGTGACTCTGGCAACAAATATGTATTAGTCCTTATGGATTACTTCAGTAAATGGCCGGAAGTTTACGCGTTACCAAACCAGGAGGCAAAATCCATTGCAGAGGTTTTTGTGCATAACTGGGTAACTAGGTTTGGAGTTCCAATTGAGATACATTCAGACCAAGGAAGAAACTTTGAGAGCACAGTATTCAGTGAGATGTGTTGTTTGTTGGGAATTAAGAAAACGCGCACAACAACTTTGCACCCGCAGTCAGATGGAATGGTTGAAAGATTTAACCGTACTTTTGAAGAACACTTGCGAAAGGTTTTGCGGACGTGTCAACAAAATTGGGACAAACACATCCAAATATTCCTATTGGCTTATTGCTCAGCTGTGCACGAGACTACCGGCCAATCGCCTGCAAGAACAGTTTTTGGTAGCGATTTGAGGCTTCCGTGTGATTTAGTATTTGGAAAAGGTGTTGCCCTGCAATGGGAGATAACAGTTATTCGGAAATGGTGCAGAGTGAAATGGATGAGTTGCATCGTAATGTGAGGGAACATATGCGGTTTAAGAGTGACAAGATGAAATATCGATTTGATAGAGCTGTAAATTCAGATGGGTTGAAGGAAGGTGACTTTGTACTACTGTATAGTTCACAGAGAAAGAAAGGCATTTCTCCAAAACTGCAAGCATCTTGGGAAGGTCCATATAAGGTTATTAAAAGATTGAACGACGTTGTGTATCGTATAAAGCGAAGCCAGCCCGGACAAGGAAAAGCCAAAGTAGTTCATTTGGAAAGATTGGCACCATATGGGTCGAAGAATTGTATGTCTAATCGGGACGTTTTTTTTCCGAAATAAACGATTCAGTTGGAAAATAGAAATCGTAACAATATAGAGGGCGAACTTGTAGAGGTTCCGAATGTACCAAAAACGCACCAGGTTTGAACTAGAGATCTTTCCTACCAACTGCGTAAGAAATCATTTCATAACACCTTATATGTATAAAAAATGTGTTGAAAAACATTCGATAACTTGCAACACTTTTCACAAATAAAATTTTTTATTTTTGAATTTTCATAACCAGAGCTAAACTCTAAGGATACGTTTTAAAACCAGACGTTTCTATTTCAGTTGCTATTTTTAGATTTATGAAACCTTTTGCTTTTGTTTCAAACCAAAAAGTGACGTACAAGTTTGTATTTTTGGATTTTTTGAAACTTTTTTGGTTTTGTTTTAAAACAATTTCAAGATATTAAACTTATTGTTTAAACAAGTTTTAAATCGAATAAAGTTAAAAAGAGACAATAGTAAATTGAGAGGTTTCAATTTAGTAGCAAAATGTTTCAAAAAGTGTTTAAACCGACGAATGGTTAAAAATTTAGGCTCAGATTTCTAACCGTGCATTTGCACCCGAAAATTTTATCAAGCTTCACCGCTGTATATAAATAACGCCCACAAAACTTGTCTTGCTTTAGTTACTTTATACTTCTTTATACTTAACAAGCAGTGGTAAAAGTCAGAAATTAAAATGAATTTAAACAATTGTATCGCAATCCTGGTTTTCGTTCTTAACTTTCTTTTGGCCCACATAAGCTCGCAAACTGACGATCGGCGTTATTTGGTAGCATTACTTAAGGATGAGAGATATTATTGTGCCGGTTCATTAGTCAGTATGCATATAGTGATCACAGCTGCGAAATGCCTGAATCCTTTACTTAAAAATGAAGTCAACGTTGTAGGTAATACAGCAAATGCAGTTGCAAATGCAGAACCTTTCTGCGGGCCACGTCGCAAAGTGAAGAGAGTAATATGTCTATATAGTTTAAGATACAACAGAAGCGATAAGAATATAATTGCAATTGAACTGGATAAACCCTTTGAAAATGATGATGGGGTGGCGCCAATACCACTTTGCGAATGTCAACTTTTGGAGGGCACAAAGATGGAAATTAGTGGATGGTCTCGCCAACCGCAAAACCCATTTGATCATATACTCGTAAGACATGAAGTAACTATAGTAAAACTAGAGGAATGTTCGAATTACTACCACGCAAGAATAAAGGAAAACAATATGATTTGTGCTAAAGGTGGCGATGTAGCTTGTGATAGCGATTCTGGAGCACCGGGCGTCGTGAGTGGACAACTTTGTGCGGTTGGAATATTTTCGGATATTGGCGTCCACGAAAATCCGCAACTTTATGTAAATGTAACTGATCCAGAAATTAGGAATTTCATAAGACAATTTATTGATGGTTAAACATCTGGAGAGCGTTCGTGTGAATAAGTGCTGATTGAATTGTCATTTTAAGATACTTACGTTTGCTAATATACTTATGTTTTGCTAAAATACTTACCTAATGGAATACCCTGCAAATGTGTTAAAATACTTACCTTATTGAACTACCCTGTAAACAATGAATTTACTTACCGTTGCCTAATTTTAATATTTCTACACATATACATATAGACATTAAAGAGTTTCCTGACTCCTAGCGGTCCAGGAAACTGAAGAAGAAGTCAGTTCACAATATAAATCTTATTATATATATATAGAAGTTTGTCATCGTGATTATTTTATATTAATTTAATAATAAAGCTGTTGGTGCATTTTTTAAAGGAAATGTAGTGTGTTTCATTTTGAAAGCTGGAGAGGGAAACCCACCTCATATAGCCAAAACGTACCCACTCTATCTCGGCTGAACACTCCATTTCAGATTTATTTCATAAACGTCTCAGCTCACGTCAAAATATTTTGAATTTAAGTATAGGGCGTTTTGGAATAAAATACTGAAGGGAGGTTCCATGAATGTAGCCGAGCAATAATCTTATTCCATTCGTAATATCCGAGTAATCCGATTACTAATCGGTTAAATCAAATATATTATATATGGAGAACATATATACAAACTTAAGCGACATTTTCAATAAATATAAAATAAAAATAGATCGGTACTTTTTAAGAGGAAACAAAGTTTCACGCATTTTGTGGTACACTTGAGAAAGCTTTGAGAATGATTCACTTATCTGAAAAACTTAATAAATTGCAACGGGCTACATTTTATGTGACAGTTACAATAATTACTCTTATGAAGATTTTACTCTCGGAATTATGGCTTAAGCTTTATGTTTCGAATCAATACATCAATGTTCATCCCATAAACGAACCTAGCCTATCTATTATAAACAAATTTTAATTCACCGGATGCCGAGGCTTCTCTTTTAAATCATTTTGAAAGTGCCTGGCTCCATTTCATAGGATATCTCTGTATGCATACCTATAGCAGCAATAAAAAAAAGTGTGTTTGAACCTTTGTACGCGCGTAAGAAGTTATACTTCTTAAGCATCATTAAAAATGGGAGCCGCCATGGGACGCCTGCAGCTGTAAAATATCTATGTACATAATTTTTTAAAAGTAATATGCAGAGAGGAACAGATGGCGATAGGAACTAAATATGGCATAATGATAACATGACCCAGGGAGGATCCTAACAGGTCCCCGAAATTACCCTCAATTTAACCCGAATAAACCCCGAGAGAGCACCTGAAATGACCTTATAACGACCCCATTGAGTCCAAAAATCACCCCTACCACGAGACAGTCCTCAACAACATCCCGAAATTACGCCCAAAAATATCGTGAATACTAATCTAGACATAGGGAACCTAAACACCAAATTTCAGGCAAATCGAACCGTGAATAGAAATTTTTGAATAGATCGGTCCATGGTCCACCACTGCCAGGAAATACACTTTAAAGGAACATCCTCCGCGTTTTTGTGAAGCTATCCTGCAAGTTTGAATAAAATCAGCGAACTGGTTTGGGAGTCCATTGTTTGTATGTAGACAAATGTACATACATGTTTATATATATAGATAGATTGAATCTCCTTAGTTCACAAATATTAACATACATATATGTATATAGATACATACATACAAACATACCAAAAATAGAAATTTTGTTTAAGAATTTTATCGAAAAGTTAAAAATTTTCAACGAAAGAGTATTTTTCAAGAGATGTGTGCATTGTTGTTGTCATCGAAGTCTTCTAACGGAATTCCAATGAAACTGTGAATTTAAACAGGACCGGATCATAGGCAGATTGATGTTAGAAGCGTAGGTTCCACATTACAATTGAAAATATTCTGTGTGGATTTAGCCTAGGGCCTCCTAATGCTTGTCTGGATCAAACGCCTTTATTGACAGGTGCCGGATCTCATCATAGTGCTTATGGTAAACCTCCTTGAGGCGGGGCTAGATCAATCAGTTGTTTGCTAGGGTGTCCCTGTTTGTGACAAATTAGCAAAAACTGCCTGTTCGGCATTTCGTTATGGGCTTTAATGTTACGCTCTTTGGGCTCTCTATGTAGGTGATATTCAGGGGTCATAAGGACACATCCCGTGGCACTTCCGAATGTATGCATTGTTGTTGTTGTAGTGATAGAGACACTCCCCGAAGATTTTGGAGAGTGGTATCGATGTTGATGTTCCTTTGTCGGATGCAGATCCAGTACGTTGCGGTAACAAGCACCATTAAGGTACTAACCAGACCAACTTGGGAACGATTTAGTATGACCGCATGAAACCGGACCCACTTTATCCATAAGGAACTTTGCGTCGCCAGAACTTCGGCTGTTAAAGAGACAGGGCTCGTCACGGTTAGGTGAAGCTGTTGGGTTGGAGAAGCTATAAATTGCCTTGGCAACCCATTGAAAAGGTTGCGCTGCACAAACTCTTCAATCAATTTGGTATTTTAGTCGCCTCTTACGACAGGCATACTTGCCGCAGGTATATTCTTAGCCCTCTAACCCGCTGGGGGGATGGATGCATTCTTAACCAATAACACGCAATCTGATATGAAATGAAAATACGTACATACATATGTAAGGTCATAGTCAAATCTGGCATCACAGTGGTAAATCTATATACATGCATCTCTGCATAGAATGGATTTGTTGGCTATACATTACTGATTGCTCTCTTTTATCTTTTTAATGTACTAATGTGTTAAAATGAATTTCTATCTAATATGTTAATTTGAATGAAAATGAATAAATAGTGTTCATCTAACAGCCATCCTTACAGGTCAGAAGTGAGACCGAGACCTTTACGCGAAGTAATTGTTAATTGAAAATTAAAAAAATTATAATCGGTTGAGCAATAAAAAACGTATTAAATTATCGGTGTGCGAAAATTGATAAAGAACAAAAGAAATGCGCCGCGAAGTGAAGTTGCGGTATAGAAATCAATTTCTTCTATAACTTTTGAGAAAATTTAAATAAATGCTATAATTTTGTGATCGAATGCGCGTACGAATGGACGAGCATCGTATACATATATACAAGTGTTAAACGCTAAGTGTTAAGAGCGATAGTGTTGTTGTTGGTGTTGAATGCGCGTATGAATATCCGAGCATTGCACATACTGATATACATACAATCGAAATTGGTTTCGCGTTATTACATTTGTTGTGCATACATACAAACGTTGGTTAAGGGTGTTTAGAAAATAACATTGAGTGCGAAACATTTGGAGGTACATATAATCTGTGTATGCCAAATAAGTGTGTGCGTAGAAAATTCGCGAAATTTCTAGATCAATCGGGAAAAGACAGTGAGTTTGTATAATAATTCATTTTAGTGAGAAGTTCTAATAAGAATTAAAATGTCTTTGAGAGTAAAGATAAGTTCACTGAGAGTCGATGAACTCAAAGAGCAATTGCGTGCTCGTGATCTCTCAACAGTAGGAACGAAAGCTGAGTTGGTACTTCGTTTATCGGAATGTGTGAATGCCGATGAAATTGAAGTTCAAAATAATGAATGTGGATTGCAAGAACAAGTGAACGATTTGCGTAGCATGGTGGAAAACATGGTGACAGCTGTTCGAAGTTTAACTGACCACATGCAAGCAAACAATAATAATAGCACCAGCGTAGAAAGACAAAGTGATAATGTTGGTAGAGAGAGAATAAATAACTCACCACACAGTTCGAATGTTACAGTGGGACGAAATGTTAGTGTGAAGGAAATTGCCGAAACAATTCCTGAATATAACCCCACTAGTGAGAATTCTTTGACAGTGTATCAATTTGTTGATCGTGTAAACAGTGCGATTAATGCATACCAATGGGACGAAAAGTGTTTACTGTTAGCTGTGTATAGTAAGATAAAAGGTGCTGCAAGAATGTGGCTTGATGCATCACCTCAGTTTCACTCAAGTTGGGTTGAATTTGCAAACGATTTAATAAGTGAATTCGGGCATGAATTAAATGAGGCAGAAGTGCATTGTAAAATGGCAAGTGCAACACGTAAACAAAACGAAAACATTATGGACTATTGTTTTAGAGTGAGTGGACTTGGTCGTCGATACGGGTTGAGCGAAAATGCAATAATTAAATATTGTCGTGACGGGCTTAAGCATCGCGAGCTACAGTCGGCAATATCGGTGGTTCGGTTTAAATCGGTAAAAGAAATGCGTGAAACAATCGAGGACTATTTAGAAAATTCGGTGGTGACGAAGAATGTTATAAGTGATACTCGTGGCACCCCGCGTGGTAACAAACCGTATACGAGTGGAATTAAAAGCGAATATGAGAAAAGTGATATACAGAAGGAAAAAGTAAAATGCTTTAATTGCCAAGAACGAGGACATTACGCGCAGGAGTGTAAAAAGGCAAAACAGCCACGTCGTTGTAAAGATTGTACCAAATTCCACGGTAGCGGTGAACCAGAAAATTGTGGTAAAAAGAGTAGCGTTAAACTAACTCAAGTTAATCAGCAAATGAAATTCGGCGAGAAATATATCAAAATAAAAGGTAAGTCATTTTTGGCTTTTATTGATACCGGTAGCGAATGTAGCATGATAAAGCGGTCAATAGCAGATACTTTGCCGATACCACATCAAGAGTGTTCGATGGTAATTTATGGTATATGCGGCGGTAGAAAATGTTTAACGGAGAAACTGAAGGCATCAATTGATTTAGACAATGAGGTAGTCAACATAGATTTGTTTGTTGTTGACGATGGTGTTATATCAACTGAGATTCTTCTTGGGCAGGACGTATTTACAAATAAAGACGTAGTAGCAAGAATATCGAATAAAGATTTCGAGTTTTCATCACAAGTAGCAAAAGCAAACGTAGAAAAAACAGACAGAAAAGCGGATGATATTGTGAACAGGGGCGATGAGCAAATTAAAGATGAATTTCAAAAACTTTTAAATGATAATAGCGATATATTTTCTGAGGGCTTACGAAGCATTGGGTTAACTGATGCAATCGAAATGAAGATCGAGTTGACGACGAATGAAGCTATAGCACAAAAACCTTTTAGGGTTCCAGAGCCGAAGAAAGAAGTTATAAGAAAAATTATTAATGAACTTTTAGAATGCGACATTATAACGAAATCTCAGTCGGAGTATGCTAGTCCAGTAGTCTTAGTAACCAAGAAGAATGGGGGCGAACGCCTCTGTGTAGACTTTAGGCGAATCAACAAATATACAGCGAAAGAGATTTATCCAACTCCAAACATCGAGGAGCGCTTGAGTGAAGCGATGAAGTTTAAGTATTTTTCAATACTTGATTTAAACAGCGGCTATTATCAAGTACCAATAAAAGAAGAGTGTAGGAAATTCACAGCGTTTATAACTACCGAGGGCTTGTACGAATTTAAGCGAATGCCTTTTGGGCTTAAAAATGCACCGGCGGTATTTCAACGGTTAATGCAGAATATTGCTGAGAAAACGAGACCCGGGGATATGATCCATTATATGGATGACATCTTAGTAGGGAGCAACAATATTCAAGAAATGAACGAGAAGTTAGCGAGAGTTTTCAAAGCATTGAGACAGCTAAACGTAACATTAAATAAAAACAAATGCCAGTTTTTCAAGCAGACTATCGAGTTTCTAGGCCATGAACTTCACCCTGATGGAGTAAGTCCAGGGAGTATGAAGACAGCAGCGATTGAGTGTTTCCCTTTTCCGAAGTCAGTTACAGATGTTAGAAAGTTTTTAGGACTGAGCGGATACTTCCGAAGATTTGTGGCGGGGTATTCAATTGTGAGCGAACCATTGCGAAATTTGTTGCGGAAAAATCAGCCATTTGAATGGGCTGAAAAACAAGAAACGGCTTTTTGTAAGTTAAAACAAGCTTTGACATCAAAACCAGTTATGACAGCGTATAGAGTTGAGGCAGAACATCAGATTCATACGGACGCTAGTTCAGTAGGAATCGCAGGCGTTTTAATGCAGAACGAAGATGGTGACTGGAAGCCAGTTGCCTACTACAGTAGATCCACTACGGAATGTGAGCGAAAGTTTCATAGCTACGAGCTTGAGGTTTTAGCTGTGGTTAGTAGCTTAGAACGGTTCAGATTTTACGTGCAAGGTAAGCATGTTGTCATAGTTACTGACTGCAGTGCGGTGACATCGACTATGAACAAAAGAGAACTAATACCAAGAATAGCGCGTTGGTGGTTACGTATACAAGATTTTGACGTAACATTTGAGCATCGGGTAGGTAAGCGTATGGAGCATGTTGATTTCCTGAGTAGAACACCATACGAAGAAAACGAAGAATTAGATACAGCATCCTTAAAAGTAGCGAAGACATCACTAGAAACCAACGATTGGGTTTATACGATGCAGCAGCAAGATACAAATTTACGGGATATCATCAAGAAAATAATGACCGGCGATAAAACATTGAATGACGAGTACAAGGTGGAAAATGGTAGACTTTATCGTAGGAATAAAGGTAAATTGTTATGGGTAGTTCCAAATTCGATGAGGTACAAAATTATACAAAATGTACATGAAAAAGTAAAGCACCTGAGTATCGAGAAGACTTTAGAAGAGACCCAAAAATATTTTTGGTTCCCCAGAATGCGTTGTTTTGTGAAATCGTTTATCAAGTCATGCATAGAGTGTGCGTATAATAAGCAGTGTGGTGGTAAGCAAGAAGGCGAGTACCATTATAGCGATATGGAGCCAATACCCTTTAAGACAGTCCATCTAGATCATCTAGGGCCATTCCCTAAGAGTAAGAAACAGAATGAGCACATATTAGTTTTTGTCGACGAATTTACAAAATTTACAATCGTGAGAGCAGTAAGAAGTACAGCGACGCGACATGTGGTGGCGATATTAAATGAGGTCAGCAGTTATTTTGGCATACCAGCGAGAATAGTGACTGATAGAGGGACAGCGTTTACGTCCAACGACTTTAAGAAATATTGTAGCGAAAATGACATAAAACATATTTTGAATGCAGTACGAACACCAAGAGCGAATGGACATGCTGAAAGGGCAAATCGAACGATTATGAGCATGTTATTGACATCAACAAGCGAGAATAGAGTGTGGGACGATGAACTTCGAGCAATACAATGGACATTAAATTCAACTAAGAATAAAACTACAGATCGATCTCCACAAGAATTACTTTTTAACTTTAAACCACGAGATATACTACAAAATAAACTAATACTAGCATTACATAAAGACGAAATGATAACCAGCGATGAACTAAAGTATATACAACTAAAAGCAACAGAAAGAATAAATAATGAACGAGTCAAAGCAAAGAAACGTTTCGATGAGCGACATAAGAAACCAATAATCTATAGCGTTGGTGATTTAGTCTTAGCAGAAAACGAGCCTGCCAGTACCGGAAGTTCACGTAAATTAGAACCTCCGTACAAAGGGCCATTCATCATAACGAACGCCATTGGGAACGATCGATATTCAATTGAGGATGTGCCAGAATCGAGTCGTAAGAAGCGACACTATTCTTCGATATATGCATCTGACAAATTAAAACCATGGTGTATACTTCCAAATTTTGATGGGTACAGTGATGACAGCGGTGGATCCGAGGGCGAATCCAGTGATCAGGATTGGCCGAATGTAAGGTCATAGTCAAATCTGGCATCACAGTGGTAAATCTATATACATGCATCTCTGCATAGAATGGATTTGTTGGCTATACATTACTGATTGCTCTCTTTTATCTTTTTAATGTACTAATGTGTTAAAATGAATTTCTATCTAATATGTTAATTTGAATGAAAATGAATAAATAGTGTTCATCTAACAGCCATCCTTACACATACATCCATACATACCTATAAATGTACACCCGAAGTTAAATAACGCTAGCGAATGCTGGCTTTTTTCGAATGCATACGTAAATCTATATACATACATGCATTCCACTCAAAGCAAGTTTGCTCGTACAATTCACAGTAAACATTCATACAGACGAACTGCATTTTCAACTGTGACTTTTGCGTCAAATTTTTTTTTTAAATATAACTCTCATCCGTATTAATTTTTTTTATAAATTCAAACATAAATAAAAATAAATGTAAGGCGCGATAATCTCCGAAGAGATCTAAGGCCGAGCTTCTCTTCCAATTTGTGTCGTGTTCCTCTTGATTTTCAAATTGGTCGGACGGGACCTACATGTTTTATGCCGACTCCGAACGGCATCTGCAAGGCAGATGAGTTTTCACTGAGAGCTTTTGATGGCAGAAATACACCTGGAGTGCTTGCCAAACACTGCCGAGGGGCGACCCCGCTTAGAAAAATTTTCTTCTAATTGAAAAACCGTATTTCTAAAATTTTTGATGTTGCTTTGCCCGGGCGGAGCACGCTACCATCACACCACGGTGGCCGATTAGAATATTCATATTTCCACAATGATCACATTATAACATAATTTTTATATTTTTGTTTAAGGAGCTCCATACCAAAACGTTATAATTACATGTGAAAAGTTTGTAGAAAATTTAAGAAAATACAATCAAAAAGTACAAAGTCTTAGATAAAATTCAAAATTTTACAGAAAAAATTAAGTAGGTTAGACCAGTCTGCTATATTTCCAACACTTGATGCATAGACTGTGTTGAAAAAAATACACGTTGGTCGAATTTCGACCACAGGCGATACTAGTTTTTATTATTTTCAAATATTTTAATTACTTTATGTGAAAACTGTAACATTACCTTTAGCCCATATTCGATTTTAGCATTTTATGGAACGGGGTTTTTTCGTTCAATTTGGTAGTTTGCTTTATTTGCCTTGCATATTGAAACGATTTACACGGCCGTTTGAATTAATTGAATTAAGACTAACCGAAACAAGTAAGGTTTGGACTGTCTTCGGCTGTGCCGAAAACTTCATACATTTCCAAATAATCGGCTGTATAAGATAAGAAATATATAGTGAATAGTGTACATACCTAAGCGATTTTTAAGAATAAAAAAACACGTGTCACACAATTGAGGCCAATGGACTCCTAAACTACTGAACCGATTTTGAATTTGTTTTGCACCCAGTGTGTAGTTTGATCTAACTTGAAATATAGGATATGTGACTGGGTGACTAGGGTCTCGAGATATAGGCCAAAACGTGGGCCCGGGTACCCGTAGAGTGTGTTTATAGAATATGGATATCAAAGAAGAATCATTCGAAAATTTAATTACAAACATAAAACTAGACTTGGAAAAAATTAGTCAGTGGTTTGACAAAAACATGCTGAAAATTAACCTTTCGAAGACCAATTTTATTGTTTTCAAAAATTACAAACCTCTTCCGGACATTAATGAGTTTTCTGGAATAATGTTTAATAATGTAAAGATTTCTAGAGTAGAAAAGCTAAAGTACCTAGGTATCTGGTTCGACTCCAATTTAAATTGGAGCGAACAAATAAATAACATTAAACTGAAATTGATTCCTTTTAACTTTGCTCTATACAGAAATAGGGGCATCATTCCACGTAAGCAACTGTGGCTCTTATATAATGAATATTTTATGTCCAAGATCAGTTATTTAAATCCAATTTGGAGTCGGTGTGCAGAACATAAAATAAATGAACTTCAGCGTTTGCAAAATAAAGTAATAAAGAATATTCTCTCGCTTCCAATACGAACTTCCACTACAAGTCTGTATGAAAATAGGCTTGATATTAAACAAATATGTATTCTGCAAACACTATTAGTGGTTTTCAAGATCCAAAAATAATCTTATAAAGCATAACCTCAAGCTCAATACAATAGATCGTTCAGTATATAGTCTGCGTCAGGTAATGAGTATCAGAACCACGTTCTTTCGAACAGGAAAAAGTGCAAATTCATTACGCAATTATGGTGTGAAACTGTTCAACAAACTACCAGAGTATGTTAAAACATCTCACAACATTATCACTTTTAAACGTGAAGTGATTCTGTTGTTACTGCAAAGACACGATTTCAGTATCGACCAATATTCATGATACAAGGCATTTAATTAACTGTGCTAAAAATCCTTTCTTTCTCTTTTATCTTTTAATCAAACATTAAAAGAAACCAAAACCTTATATTTTATACTAACTCTACTGTATTTATCAATTTGTGTTGCATTTTTATATACCATTAAATATCTTTTATTTTTATTTTTATTTTTTTCTCTACATATAATTGAATAGCAACTGTATGAAGGTATGCGTAGAAATTGTTATTTATCTGAGCTAAATTCTCACACAAAAAGTAAATTTTTTTGAGAATGCATATGTGTTATTGTATACGTATATCCAATGAATAAAGGAAAAAAAAAAAAATGAAAGCTGTTGTTGTTGTAGCAATGCTTCGCCCCACCTAACAGCCGCGACCGATCACAAATTGTCATCAATATCATCTAACGGGAGTCAAAGGAAACTTGCTGTTTCAACAGGGGTGGACAATAAGGAAAGGGGTATTAGAGGCGTTGGTTCCACATTACAATTAAAGAGATGGTGGTGTCATGTGGGGACACATTGCAAGCGGGGCATACATTTTGTATGTCGGGGTTGATTCTGGATAGGTAAGAGTTTAACCTGTTACAGTATCCAGAACGCGTTTCCCTGGGGAGTATACGTTCCTCTTCCGCGAGTTTTGGATACTTTTCTTTGAGTACTGCATTCACCGGGCAATTCCCGGCATAAAGGTCCGACGCCTGTTTATGGAGTTCACCACGGTTCTATGTACCGGAGCTACTCGGGATTTTTCGCGACCAAGGACTGTCATTGCAGTGTAACCCCATTTAAAATGAAAGCTGTTGATGAGTGCTTTAGTAGAGGGTAATTTTCATACCCCTGGGTGACTCGGGTCTCGAGATATAGGCCAAAACGTGGACCTGGGTACCCCTAGAATGTGTGTATAGAATACGGATATCAAATGAAAGCTGTTGATGAGTGCTTTAGTAGATGATAATTTTCATACTCCTGGGTGACTAGGGTCTCGACTATAGGCCAAAAAGTGGACCCGGGTATCCCTGGAATGTGTTAAAAGAATATTGATATCAAATGAAAGCTGTTGATGAGTGCTTTAGTAGACGATAATTTTCATACCCCTGGGTGACTAGGGTCTCGAGATATAGGCCAAAACGTGGACCAGGGCACCCCTAGAATGTGTTTATAGAATGTGGGTATCAAATGAAAGCTGTTGATGAGTGCTTTTTTAGAGGCTAATTTTCATACCCCTGGGTGACTAGGGTCTCGAAATATAGGCCAAAACGTGAACCCGGGTACCCCTAGAATGTGTTTATAGAATATGGATATCAAATGAAAGCTGTGGATGAGTGCTTTAGCAGAGGGTAATTCTCATACCTCTGGGTGACTAGGGTCTCGAGATATAGGCCAAAACGTGGACCCGGTTACCCCTAGAATGTGTTTATAGAATATGGATATCAAATAAAGCTGTGGATGAGTGCTTTAGCAGAGGGTAATTTTCATACCCCTGGGTGACTAGGGTCTCGAAATATAGGCCAAAACGTGAACCCGGGTACCCCTAGAATGTGTTTATAGAATATGCATATCAAATGAAAGCTGTGGATGAGTGCTTTAGCAGAGGGTAATTTTCATACCTCTGGGTGACTAGGGTCTCGAGATATAGGCCAAAACGTGGACCTGGGTACCCCTAGAATGTGTGTATAGAATATGGATATCAAATGAAAGCTGCTGATGAGTGCTTTAGTACAGAGTAATATATTATCCAGAGACGGACTGGGACTGGGATTAAGACTAGGACAGGGACTGAGACTCGGAATGGGACTGGGACTGGGACTGGAATAAAATACATACCACCTTATGGGACAGGCAATAAGGGATGCAGAAGAATGAGAAGAAATTGAGAGAAGAGAAAAGAGAGAAGTAGATTGATAAAGAGATAGAATGAGACGAAGATGGAGATAGATGAAGCGAAAAAGACGGAGGGAGGAGTGAATAAAAGGATTAGGAAAAAGTGAAGAGGGGGGGGGGAGGGCAGATTCAGACGGAAAAAGCTTATTAAAATATATGCAGATTGGCCAAATTTAGGGCAGGGTCTTCTAGTATAAATTAAAGAATAGGTAGGTACTTTGTGTGAGGATGCAAAGTTTCACGTTTTTTGTGGTCTGCATGTAAAAGTTATGACTACGAATCACTTATTTCAACAATATATAACGTAAGCGTAAGTATTTGATGAAATTGATGAAATTTGAATCTTCTAGCCGTAAAAAAGGGGGCAAAAATAACAATTTATTTGGGGTATATAATATAATATACAACCGATATCTACGATTTTTTCTGACAACAATATATGCTATATACTGTAACGAATTTACTTGCAAGGCCTCTTATTTCAAATCCTCTGCTAAGTTCGAATCACTAAACTGTTGAATAAATAACTCCAATATTGAATAATGGAAAAATGGCCTATATTAAAGTACTTCACAATACCACTTATACTTTGCTACTCGCTGGCTTAATAACCAAACTGATTTATAACTCAAATTAAACTGAATTACTTCTTACTCGCTTGCCCCGCTTTTATAGTTTACGCTGCATACTTCTAGGCTCTTCGATTTCCAGAACTTACTAGTTGTTTCGGCTACAAAATCGCCAGCCACAACTACGTGCACAAATTATTGCTCTCTCTTGTGACAACTGAGATAAGATATATGCATGTGTTTGCGCATTGCCGCTCCGCTGCTCGTATACGTACATATGTGTAGACGCAATTATTTATTCGTTTATGTAGATACATAAAGATTGAATTATTGATGTGAATGTTTGTAGTTTACAGTCTCTCGCGCGCACATAGGCATATAAGTAAATACATTTGTGTGTGACATCTCTCTGGGCTGCCTTATATATGTGTAGACTTGATTTAATTATTAACGTAAATACTGCTAGGCATGGCCTTAGCATCGCCTTAGTGATGGGATAATTTAGTGATGCCAATATCCGTGACAATACGTAAGAATTTGGTGAAATTTGAAGCTTCTAGCTGTTAAAATGGGGCAGAAATTGCGGATAGTTTCTTATCCGGGCAGTCGGTTGTATGAGATATATAATATAAATACCACCGATCTCTATAAATTTTTCAGACAACAATATATGCTATATACGTAAGCATTCGGTGGAATTTGAAGCCTCTAGCTCTTAAAATGGGGCAGTAATTACGAAAAGTTTCTTATCTGAACAATCCGTTGTGGGGGATGTATGCTGTATATACAACCGATCTCATCCATTTTTTCAGGCAACAATATGTGTAATATACGAAATCATATGGTGAGCTTGAAGCTTCTATCTAGTAAATTGAGGAAGATATGACAAAAATTCTATTTTTCTGAAAAATCGGTTGTATGGAGGATATATGATATATTGGTCCGATCCGGCCGGTTCCGACAAATGTCTAATCGGACACCTAAATACACCAGCTCACCAAATTTTATCAAGATATCTCAAAAATTGAGGGACTAGTTTGCATACAAACAGACAGACGGACAGACGGACATGGCTAAATCAACTCAGCTCTTCATTCTGATTATTTCGGTATACTTAATTGTGGGTCTATCTATTTTCCTTTAAGGACTTACAATTTTGGTATTCGTGACGAAGTTAATATACCATTTCCTTTTCATGAAAGGTATAAAAAGCTTTATTAAAAAAATTGGCAGGACTAAACTGCAAACTCTACACTCAGAGAAAAATCGTTCTAAAACAACCGAAACAAGTTCAAAATTAAGAACATTCGTTAACAAAGGTCTGATAACTACGTTTTTTCTTAATTCGTAACCACGGTTGCTACACCATGATTTCATTTGGGACCAAAATTGATCGAAAAGAAGGACAAATTTTCTGTTTTATTTTATTTTCATACAAGCAATTCGGCAATTGCCAAAATTGTCGTATTCGTTGTTAAATATAAAATTTTAGGTTATTTCCATAGTTTCCTATACAAAGTTTTACTAAGCATAGTGAGTATGACACTTTGCTTTAATTCAAACTCCACAAACAAAAATAAAGTTGACTTTTAGGTATTACATTTTCAAATTTCTAGGATAAATCCATGTGTCGTGGACTAGCAGCCTTAGCTTAAGAATTTAATACTTTTCATATCTCTTTTACTGCATTCCTATGCAACTCTGTATTTTATTTCATTTTAATTTCAACGGCTTCCTTTGGCTTCACTCTTTCACGAACGAATATCGAGGAAGCACGAATAGGTAAGTGAATTAATTTCAATAATGCCATTTTATGTACTATAAAATATGATTTTATAGATATTAAAACTCCAAAATCAAAAATTGTAATCATAAAATGCTGCCATTTTGTATAAACGAGTTTTTAGTATATTCGTGCATTTTATTATCTGCCGGCGTAATAACACTATGCCTTTCACTAACAAACGTTTTGAACCTAGTTTTGCTGACAAAGCTCTTAATTCCAGCATTATGCTATTGGTTGCAATGAAATAAAATATATAGCGCAGTTAGGTTTTAGTAAGAAATGGTCAAAAATGTGTGTTCTGGAATAGCCGAGCTATGTGGCAGCCTAAGTAAATCATAATTGAAATCAAGCAATTCTTCGAAGCAGTTTTGATAATGCTATTTTTATAGATGGTTACTTTTTCCCCTAAACGCTGAAGCTTTATACCAGAGCCTGAATCCATTCCCAGGCCTCAGATTAAAAATAAAACGTTTTAAAAGTTTCAGCTGTGCAATAACGGAACCTCATTAGGTACATTTAATTAGGTACTAGAAATGAGTAAACAGTGTTTTTATTGAAGTTTATGGGGTTCTGTACCTACTACCAGGATCTGAATATAAAAATATATTTTTAATCGCGATTCGTTCTTCATTTAAAAAGTTATCGCTTGCGACAAGTATTTCTGTCTTACTTCCCGTTAAAATATTTATTATGCGAAGCTACTCAGTTTTCAAGTATCATCCGTGCCTTAACACCACAGTACTCCTAGAATTCCTTGAACTCTTTGAGCTGTATGAGGAATTTTTAAATATCGATGTGCAGTGAAGTATTTGAAACTATTTAATTTTCTGTTTCAACTAGAACTAAATTATTTACTAATCTTGTTATAGCATGTATTAGACGCAATAAAATTAGCATGCTAATAACAGCTGCTTGGTGTAGTAAGAGTTTGTCAGCTGAATGTTAAGAGCGGGTTATAAGGGCCTGCTGTAGTGGAGAGGCGGCTCACATCTATACACCTAGAAGCTCCGACGTGGTCATAAGGACCATAATCATCGATAATATTGAAAATAAAGAATAAAGTCACAACCCTTTTTGAACACAGTGATGCGAGGATTGCATGCTTCCGAGACCCGCCGGTCCTTCGTCAGATCCTTTTCGTTAGCTGCAAGGGCTTTCAACCACTAGCCTAACGTGTCTTTGTTGTACTTTGTGCTTTAAACTTAGCGCCATTCTATACTATCGAAGCGCATATCCACGCACCGCTGTGTTTTGACTGAAAGTACGTGACTTAATCTAAATTTTACAATAAAAAATTAACTTTGTATTAAAAAGTTTGGAGAATACTCTGCCATTATTCGATAATATTCGCTTACACAAAGAGTATCTGTATCGCTACAAGACACACACTTATAAAGAAATTAGTCATAAACCCCAAACAAAAACATTGTGTTTGAAATAACTTGTTTACTAAATTGTTGTTGTTCTGACAAAGTTAAATGCAATCAAAATTGTTGAACAAATATTTATATACATATTTACGAATGGATTTAGCTTGCGTATAACGATGTGCTATGTGTTACTAGGTATGTATGTGTGTAATTATTCCCATTTGTAAGATTTGCACTGCAATCACTTCAAATCATTTCACTTTGCTCTGTTGAATTGATGTGCAAACATGCTGGTGATGCATTCAAGTATCATATCACAGATGATGCTGCATTATGGTGTTCGTTCCCAATTGTGATTTTTCGCTGCTCTGCTCTAAAAATAAGTTTTCAATAATACTCGTATTCATTACTTTCAAAGACACCTACATTTTGTTGGGACTTGCGAAGTACATATATGTGAAGCCGTTTGTGTAACGCCGTCAAAGCTGAAAGAGGTCATATCAAATGCTGCTTGAGGTAACGTTATAAAACTTGAAACGAAGATAATACTTCATGGATGGTAACTCTTTCCCGAAAAGAGTTCATTTTAAACTGGTGAATCTCTGATATACGCAGATTGAGACACAGTAAACACTCTACTGAGGTGATGTTGTACTGCTATGCAAACAGTACTAGTCTTACGTCCATGCTAAATACCGCGTTGAACGTATTCATTCGTGCAGTCCGGGCAACGTGAGCAATCTGTTAGATCCAAGTTACTTAAGGTCGTGGCAGTCCTATGTTAAAAGGCTCACACAAGCTGCAGCGTCTTGTCATCATGAGGTGCGGGTGCAAGTGCACGTTTGTCTTCGAAAAACAAGCTCGCTATTTGTAAATCTCGTATCAGATGACGACGATCATGGCTTAGAAAGGATAACATCGCCGTCCATAGGTGGGCGGCGAGGCGATGAGGAGACCGGCGTAGATATGAACGCCATTTATGATATACTAGCCTATACCCGCGGCCCCGTCCGCAAGGAGAAAATAAAATATATGTGATATTCACGTTAGCCTGCTTATCAAGTTATATGTTTAAAAATTATTTTTGTCTAATGTATTTTATTTTTGTAATTTAGTAAAAAAAAAAGAACTAAATGAGAAGATAAGCTGAAAGGCACGCTTTCATGAATAGTACCATACAGTTTTTTCGAATTAAACAAAAAAAAAAAAAAAAAAAAAAAAAAAATAGAAAGATTTACTACTCATAGAACAAAGGAGTGAAACTACAATTAGCTAAAACCAAAGAGAATTTTTTAGATGAAAGTAGTGTTGCTTTTTCGGGTAATTAGTTGGTTAAAATATTACAAAAAGTGTAATTATAGTTATAAGAGTTCCTTACACGATTATAGAACGAAAAAGCTGTGTTAGATTGAAGATAGAACATACCGAATTTTAATTACGAATAATTAGCAGCAAATCCACGACCATAAAAGCTCATAATTTAAAAAGGCATGTGTGCTGAACTACCGGCTGCGAAGATACCTAAAATGATACCAGAAGGGCGCGAGATGATACTAAAATTCCAGGAATGATCCCGAAAATCGTCCAGAAATTAACCAGGGTCCCACAATTATTCAGAAATAGTCCCGAAAAAGTCCCGAAATTACCCTTATGGGTTCCCGTACAAATCCCGAAAACCATCCAGAAATGATACCGAAAGTCTCCCCAAATCATCCCGTATTAGTCCCGAAAAAGTACAGGAATGGCCCCGACGGGAGTCTTGACGGATCCCGAAAACCATCCAGAAATTATGCCGGAAGGGACACCAAATGATCCCGAAAAAGTCACGAAATGGCCCCGACGGGATCCCGGATGGATCCCGAAAACCATATTGAAATGATGTCGGAAAATACCCCAAATGATCCCGAAATAGCCCCGAAAAAGTCCCGAAATGATCCCGACGGGATCCCGGACGAATCCCGAAAA
This sequence comes from Eurosta solidaginis, assembly GCF_040869045.1. Taxonomy (NCBI): domain Eukaryota; kingdom Metazoa; phylum Arthropoda; class Insecta; order Diptera; family Tephritidae; genus Eurosta; species Eurosta solidaginis. The sequence goes on along the minus strand of NC_090322.1, from coordinate 173,999,328 downwards.
CTATCCATAAATGATGCCGGAAAGGTCCTCAAATGATCCCCTAATAGTCCCGAAATGACCCTGACGGGATCCCGGACGGATGCCGAAAGGGTCTCCAAATGATCCCGAATTAGTCGAGAAAAAGTCCCGAAATGACACCGACTGGATCCCGAAAACCATCTAGAAATGATGCCGGAAGGTACCCCAAATGATCCGGAAAAAGTCCTAAAATGACCCCGGCGGGTCCCGGATGAATCCTGAAAACCATACAGAAATGATGCCGGAAGGGACCCCAAATAATCTCGAAGAAATCCTGAAATTACCATGACGGGATCCCGGACGGATACCGAAAACCATCCAGATAGGATGCCGGAAAGGTCCTCAAATAATCCTCTAACGGATTCCGAAAATCATCCAGAAATGATGCCGAAATGGTTCCTAAATTATCCCGTATTATTCGAGAAAAAGTCCCGAAATTACCCCGACGGGATAACGGACGGATCCCGAAAACCATGTATAAATGATGCCGGAAGGTGCACCAAATGATCCCGAAATAGTCCCGCAATTACCCCAACCATCTAGAAATGATGCCGGAAGGGACCCCAAATGATCTCGAAGAAGTCCTGAAATTACCCCAACCCCAAAAAATCCCGAAAAAGTCCCGAAATGACCTCGTCGGGATCCCGGACATATACCGAAAACCACCAAGAAATGATGCCGGTAGGTACCCCAAACTGATCCCGAAATAGTCCCAAAATGATCCCGTCGGGATCCCGAACGGATCCCCAAAACTATCCAGAAATGATGCCGGAAAGGGCTTCAAATGATCCCCTAATAGTCTCGAAATCACCCTGACGGAATCCCGGACGGATCCCGAAAACCATCCAGAAATGATGCCGAAAGGGTCCCTAAATTATCCCGTATTAGTCGAGAAAAAGTCCCGAAATGACCCCGACGGAATCCCGGACAAATCCCTAAAACAATCCAGAAATGATGCCGAAAGGGTCCCCAAATGATCCCGTATTAGTCGAGAAAAAGTCCCGAAATGCCCCCAAGGGATCCCGGACGAATCCCGAAAGCCATCCAGAAATGATGCCGGAAGGGAACTCAAATGATCCCGAAAAAGTCCCAAAATGATCCCGACGGGATCCCGGACGGATACCGAAAACCATCAAGAAATGATGCCGGTAGGTACCCCAAACTGATCCCGAAATAGTCCCAAAATAACCCCGTCGGGATCCCGAACGGATCTCCAAAACTATCCAGAAATGATGCCGGAAAGGTCATTAAATGATCCCCTAATAGTCTCAAAATCACCCTGACGGAATCCCGGTCGGATCCCGAAAACCATCCAGAAATGATGCCGAAAGGGTCTCCAAATTATCCCGGTTTAGTCGAGAAAAAGTCCCGAAATGACCCCGACGGGATCCCGGACGAATCCCGAAAGCCATCCAGAAATGATGCCGGAAGGAACCCCAAATGATCCCGAAAAAGTCGCGAAATGATCCCGACGGAATCCCGGACGGATACCGAAAATCATCCAGATAGGGTGCCGGAAAGGTCCTCAAATGACCCCCTAATAGTCCCGAAATGACCCCGACGGAATCCCGGATGAATCCCTAAAACAATCCAGAAATGATGCCGAAAGGGTCCCCAAATGATCCCGTATTAGTCGAGAAAAAGTCCCGAAATGACCCCGACGGGATCCCGGACGAATCCCGAAAGCCATCCAGAAATGATGCCGGAAGGAACCCCAAATGATCCCGAAAACGTCGCGAAATGATCCCGACGGAATCCCGGACGGATACCGAAAACCATCCAGATAGGGTGCCGGAAAGGTCCTCAAATGACCCCCTAATAGTCCCGAAATTACCCTCACGGGATCCCGATGGATCCCTAAAACCATCCAGAAATGATGCCGGAAGGGACCCCAAATGATCCCGAAAAAGTCGCAAAATGACCCCGACGGGGTCCAGGGCGAATCCCGAAAACCATCCAGAAATGATGCCGGAGAGGTCCTCAAATGATCCCCTAAGTGTCCCGAAATGGTCCGCGCGGATACCGGACGGATCCCGAAAACCATCCAGTAACGATGCCGAAGGGGTCCCCAAATAATCCCGTATTAGTAGAGAAAAAGTCCCGAAATGACCAAGACGGGATCCCCGACGGATACCGAAATCCATCCAGAAATGATGCTGGAAGGGACCCCAAATGATCCCGTATTCGTAGAGAAAAAGTTCCGAAATGACCCCGACGGTATTTCGGACGAACCCCGGAAACTATGGAGAAATGATACCGAAATAGTCCCGAAATGACCCCGTCGCGATCTCGGACGAATCTCGAAAACTATTCAGAAATGATGCCGGAAGGGTCTTCAAAGCTACAGTTATCGGCTTTCGTCGCGTATAGACGTGTTTCGTTTGCTCCGTGTTTTTCTTTAAAATTTTTTCTTAAATGGATGACTTTTGTGCTAAGTGCAATAAAGCCTTTGCGAGAAATGACTCACTTGTTGTGCCATGTTCGGGTTTTTGCCAAAAAAGATTTCATAGAAACTGTTGTGATGGCCAGATTTCAGAATATGATGTGAAATTATTTAAGCTTAACCGTAACATCGTGTACTTGTGTCAAGGGTGTGTTAACTTGCCTGAGCGCTTTATATCCTCTTTAGGCTCTATTGCTGCTTCGCAAAAGCTTGGCATAGATTTTTTAAAAGATCTGTTCAGCTCTAAATTCGAGGATTTGATGAAGGAGGTTGAGGGGCTGAAATCGCTTATCAAATCAGATGAGCAACCTCAAAGCTTTAACAGTGATAACATCAACAATGCCAATGGCCTACAATTCTTACATAGTGCCGTCAGTCCATCTTGTGTTAGTGTGCGCGAAAATACAAACAACAATAACCACGGGTCTGCTACAGCTGCGCTTTCGTCTTTGCCGTTGTCTTTTACACCTTCTGTTTACCCTATACCTACAATGTTATCACCTGTTTTTTGCAATGTCAACGGCACTTCGGCATTCGTACAGTCAAATGGTGTGAGTGTGCAAAATACATGTTCTTTAACAGATGTTACTAAGGGTCATGCAATGTCTGCTAATAATGCTATCGTGAGCAACGTACCTTCTGCCGATGGGACTGTTATTGCTTCGACTGGTGCTCAAACGTTTGCCTCTGCTGTTGCTAACAGTGTGAATGCATTGGCTTCTTCAGCTGACGATGTTTATAATCGTAACAATGCTACTTATACTTCTACGAATCCTGTTAAATCAGATGCTGCTGATACTGCTAATGCTAAAGCATCAAAATCTACAAAGAAGCGCACACTTAAGGAAATACCTGCTGCAATTGCTGTTAACCCTGATGAGTTAAATATTACTGCTAGTGGTGGGAATCCTAATATGCAATCAAGTACATCGTCGGGATTGGACATCCAACCTAGCTCGCCTAATGACAATAATAATAATAACAATAACAAGAATGCCAACAACAACAACAATGTCGGTAACACCAACAATAATGTTAATAACAATCATAGGCGTTCACGGAGGCGCGTGATTGGCTCTTGTGTGTCTACTGAACTTGGGGTAGCTACTCGTTTCAGATGGTTTCATCTTTCTTCTTTTTTACCCTCGGTCAAACCTGAGGATATTATTGAGTATGTGATTAAACATACTAATCTAAATAAGCGTCAACTGCAGTGTTTCAAGCTTGCTAAGGAAGCGGAGACGATTAACCGTACATATGTTAATTTTAAACTTGGTGTAGATGAATTGCACTTTGATAAAGTTCTGAAGGCTGAGTTGTTGCCAGTCAATGTAACGATCAGCCACTTTCGTTTTTTTCAAAAGGACGCAAAACTACAACAGCGGACTTAGTTCATAGTGTCAATCACATGCCATGCAAATATATCAATATCTTTTTTCAAAATGTTTCTGGCCTTAGAAGCAAGACCGAAAATGTGCACCTATTTAGTTCTTTACTGGAGTATGATGTATTTGTCATCATTGAGACTTGGCTGGATAGTAATTTCTTAGATGCTGAATTTTTTGATCCTAAGCTTTATCATGTTTTCCGTAAGGATAGAGATGCAACAAAGACTGGCCTAAATAGAGGAGGTGGTGTGCTGATTGCCGCCCGGGTCGGTCTCCAGGCCTCGCTTATTTCTTTAACTGTTAGTGACACGCTTCTTGATCAACTTTGTGTGCGGATTCATGGCTCTCTGGGTCAACTGTTCATTTGTGCTTCATACATTCCGCCGTCCAGCCCAGAAAGTATTTATAAGGCTCATGTAAATAATATCTTAAATCTTAAGCGAAGTTCAGGAGAAACGCAGCTATATGTTCTGGGGGATTTTAATTTAAGTAATGTTAGCTGGATCTCTCTTGAAAACAATCTCTATTTAACTCCTACTAATATTAACAGCTCTTATGAATCGTATCTTATTGATAATTGTGGAGGGGTTGGTTTATCTCAAATTAACTGTTTCCATAATTCTTTACATCGCACTCTTGATTTAATTTTTGTAACTAATAATATTAGTTTTGTTATCTCGGAACCTGCGTCTTCAATTTCGCCACCAAACTTGCATCACCTGCCCTTAAAGCTTGAAATTCAGTTCTTTGAGTATTTCTGTATTCCTACATCAAATATGAAAAAATCGTTCAATTTTCGAAGATGTGATTTTAATCGTTTAAATTCTGCTTTACGTGGAGTTGATTGGGATGCTATGCTTGGCGAAAGTGAAGTTGGAAAGTCTTTCAATGTATTTAAAAATGAAATTCATAAGATTTGCGAAAAAATCGTGCCGATATATAAAAATAAAATTTACAAATCTCCCTGGCACAATAGTGCGCTCAAACATCTAAAAAATTTGAGAAACAAGTTCTTTAAAAAATATAAGTTTACTAATCAGCGTCGATTTTATGATTTGTTTATTGTTTATAAGAAAAAATTTAACAATCTTAATAAGTCTTTATATGCTAAGTACGTCAGAAATTTTGAGGTAAACATCAAGAGCAATCCGAAGAACTTTTGGAATTACATTAACTCCATGAAGAGCGTATCTAGCATACCGAAATCAGTAACCTACAATAATATTACTGCCAACTCTGTTAATGATGCTGCTAATCTCTTTGCTGACTTCTTCTCGGCGAATTTTATCACAGATAATGATTTAACTGTGGAAGATACAGATAACATACACAAGTTAATTAAGTCTCCCTCTGCTAATAATTTTGGGTCACTTACTCTCACTGAGGCAGACATAATTGAGGGGATTATAAAACTTAAAAATTCCTCCAGAACTGATGTTGATAATCTTTCAGTTATTCTATTGAAAAATTGTCCTTCTCTAGTACGACCCTTAATGATTATATTCAATAAATCATTGGAATCGGGTATTTTTATTGATGACTGGAAACAAGCAGGCCTATTTCCAAATTGTCTACAACTTCGAAGCTATTTGAATGTGTTGTCAATGACAAGCTTTACTTTAGCATTAAACACCTGATTTGCGCCAATCAACATGGTTTTGTCCCGGCCAGATCCACATTAACGAACCTCGCTGTCTTTTCTGAGGATTGCTACGCGGCATTTAGGCGGGGTTTTCAGGTTGATACAATATACCTTGACTTCTCCAAAGCATTCGATAAAATTTCTCATAAAATTTTAATTGCGAAATTAGCTTGTTATGGGTTCCACTCTACGTTCCTATAGTGGATTAAATCTTACCTGCACAACAGAAGTAATGTTGTAAATATTGACGGTGTTTATTCGAAACCATTTTGGGCCACCTCTGGAGTGCCCCAGGGCAGTATTATGGGCCCTTTACTATTTATCTTGTTCATTAATGACATTAGCTCTTGCTTCTCATCTACCAAATTTCTGCTTTATGCTGATGATCTCAAGATCTATTCTGAGATCAGTTGTTATAATGATGTCGTTGTTCTTCAATCTGAGATTAATAAGCTTTATATCTGGTGTGTTAAGAACCGTCTTTTCCTTAATATAAGTAAGTGCCACACTGTGACGTATGGTAAAATGCTGAGGCCACTTAATACCTCCTATCATATTGCAGAAACCTTTCTTCGAACGAATCTTGAAGTTAAAGACTTGGGGGTATACTTCGACTCAAAGTTTAATTTTAACACTCACGTCAGCTTCACAATTTCTAAGGCGCTTTCAATGCTTGCTTTTGTCAGACGCCATTCCGCAAACTTCTCTGACCCCTACACACTCAAAGTTTTATATACGTCCTTTGTGCGGTCCAAACTTGAGTATGCGGCTTTCATTTGGCGGCCCTACCACACAGTTCACATCAACCGCCTGGAGCGGGTTCAAAAAATCTTTATGCGCTTCGCGCTTATTTCATTACGTTTCTCTGAACCGATCCCGTCTTATGAGTCTCGATGCCAACTAATATCCTTATTATCCCTTAACAATCGCAGAATTCTTTTGGCCTCGTTGTTCATTTTCGATCTTTTCACGGGCAAAATTGACTGCGCGCTGCTTCTTGAAAGACTATGCTTAAATACTCCCTGTAGAAACCTCCGCCACTTTGAAATCTTTTGTCATAGGGCTGAGTAGAACTGTTTATAACTCAAAAGCGCCTATTAACAGAGCCCTATCAGAAATTAATTGCTTCTCTAGTGTTTTGGATATTGATTTCTCCGACTCAAAATACGCTTTTCAACTTAAACTAAAAAATTACTTAATCTGTAATAATATAAATTCTTCTTGTTAATGTTCTCCATTGCTTAATATAAGCTGGTCTCTGTAATTTAGTCATAAGTGTCTGTACTAAACATTTGTTACTAGACTAAATAAATAAATAAATAAATAAATAAATAAATTATCCCCTAATATTCCTGAAATGACCCTGACGGGATCCCGGACGGATCCCGAAAACCATCCAGAAATGATTAGGGAGGGGACCCAAAATAACCCCGAAAGGTCCCGTAGTTATCCCGGAAACCATCAGGAATTTATCTCTCAGAGGTACGCAAATGATCCCGAAAATACCCCGACGGAATACCGGACGGATCCCGAAAACTATACAGAAATGATCCCGGAAGGGTCCCAAAACGATCCCGAAAAAGTCTCGAAATAGTCCCGAAAAAGTCCCGAAATGACCCCGGCGGGATCCTGGACGGATCCCGAAAACCATCCAGAAATGATCCCGGAAGGGTTTCGATACGACCCTAACCATGTTAATAAGGCAGCAGGCGCGTTGGAGCGAATGAAGAGTTACATTGAAACATACAGGTAAAGCTAATAAAAGCGTGCTAATAAAAACAACTGAAGGAGGGCGGATGGCGGGAGGAGAAGGAGAGGACCACTGATCGTTTTTCCAAAATTCTTTAGATCTCGATCTATATGTGCCAGATACCAAAAACTCTTGATTTTGGAGAAAATTTATTTTGAGTTATAACAATTTATAGATTTTACACCAGAGGTGGAGAGAAGGGGGGAGGGAGACGGAGGGTGTCACTGCTCACTTTGTAAGCCCTCGACTTATTTGACCCCTTGAGTCTGTGATATTGGTGAAGGCCAGTATACGTAAAGTTATAATGTGTAAAAATTATTAAAAAGTAATTGCTCGAAGGGGTAGTGGGACCCCCACCCCTCTTTCCATGTTCGAAAAAAATTTCGCTAGTAGACTACTGTCTGTGTCCCAAATTTCATCAAAATCCGTGTAGCCGTTCTGGCGTGATTCAGTCGCAAAGACTAACAAATATAATAATTAAATTATAACTGTTCCTAGGGGGCGGGGACCTCCCCCCTTTTGAAAAATATATAGCTAGTAGATCCTTCTAGACTATTGGCTATATGTGTGCAAAATTTCATCCAAATCGGTCCAGCCGTTCTTGCGTGATTGAATCACAAAGACAAACGTCTGGACAAACATCCAAACATCTTCACATCCAAACTTTGCCATTTATAATATATATATATATATATACTAGCCTTTACCCGCGGCCCCGTCCGCAAGGAGAAAATAAAATATATGTGCTATTCACGTTAGCCTGCTTATCAAGTTGTCTGTTTAAAAATTTTTTCTGTCAATGTATTTTATTTTTTAATACAGTAAAAAAAAAAGAACTAACTGAGCTGATGGGCACGCTTACATGAATAGTACAATACACTTTTTTCGAATTAAAAAAAATACATTTTGTTTCTAAGTTAAATTAATTGATATGACAGGGGTGAAAGAATTACTACTCATAGAACAAAGGAGTGAAACTACAATTAGCTAAAACCAAAAAGAAGTTTTTAAATGAAAGCAGTGTTGCTTTTTCGGGTATTTAGTTGGTTAAAATATTACAAAAATTTTAATTATAGTTGTAATAGTTCGTTACAGGATTCATTTAAAAATAGAACGAAAAAGCTGTGATATATTAAAGATAAAACATACCGAATTTTCATTACGAATAATTTGCCGTAAATCCAGCCATGTGTGCTGAATTACCGGTTTCGAAGAGACCTAAAATGATCCCGGAAGTGCCCCTAAATGACACCAAATAGTCACGAAATGATGCCGACGGGATCCTGGACAAATCTCGAAAACTATTCTGAAATGATGCAGGAAGGGTCCCAAAATAATCCCGAAGTAGTCACGAAAAGTCCCGAAATGACCTGACGGGATTCCGGACGGATCCCGAAAACCATCCAGATTTGATTCCTGAACGGTCCGCAAATGATCCCGATATAGTCCGAAAAAGTCCCGAAAAAACTCTGACGGGATCCCGGACAAATCCCGAAAATCGCCCAGAAATTATCCCGGAGGAGTCCCAAAATGATTCCGAAATAGTAGTCACGAAAAAGGCCCGAAATGACCCTGACGGGATCCCGAAAACCATTCAGAAATGACTCTGGAGGGATCCCCAAATGATCCCGGAAAAGTCCACAAACCATCCAGAATTGATCTCTGAAGGTTCCGCAAATAATCCCGAAATAGTCCCGAAAGTCACGAAAAACTCAGACCCATCCCGAAAATCATGAATAAATTATCCTGGAAGGGTCCCAAAATTACCCCGAAATAACTCTGACGGGATCCCGGACAGATCCCGAAAATCATCCAGAACTGAGCTCTGAAACGTCCCCAAATAATCCAGAAATAGTCCGGAAAAAGTCCCGAAAAAACTCCGTCGGGATCCCGGACAGATCCCGAAAATCACCCAGAAATTATGCCGGAGGGGTCCCAAAATGATTCCGAAATAGTCCCGAAAAAGTCCCGAAATGACCTTTAGGGGATCCCAGACCGATACCGAAAACCATCCAGAATTGATCTCTAAAGGGTCCGCAATTTATCCCAGATAAAGTCGCGAAAAAACTACGAAGGGATCCCGAACAGATCCCGAAAATCATAGAGAAATTATCCCGGAAGGGTCCCAAAATGATCCCTAAATAGTCACGAAAAGGCGCGAAATAACCCTGACGGGATCCCGGACGGATCCCGAAAACCACCCAGAAATGATCTTTAAGGGCAACTGACCCCGAAATAGTCGTGAAAAAGTCCCGAAATTACCCCGACGGGATCCCGAAAACCATCCAGAAATTATCCCTGAAGGATCCCCAAATGATCCAAGAACAGTCTCGAAACTCCCTGACATTTTCCCGAAAAAGTAAAAAAATAAACCCGACGGGATCTCGGACGGATCCCGAAAACGATCCAGAAATGATGCCGGAAGGGACCCCAAATGATCCCGAAAAATTCCCGAAATTCCCCCGATGGGATCCCGGACGGATCCCGGACCATACAGAAATGATGCCGGTTGGTACCCCAAAATGATCCCGAAATAAGCCAGGAATGACCCCGTCGGGATCCCAGACGGATCCCCAAAAGTATACAGAAATGATGCTGGAAGGTGAAATGATCCCCTTAAAGAAAGATGAAAAATGAAATGATCCCCTTATAGTTCCGAAATGATCCTGACGGGATTCCCGACGGATCCCGGAAACTATCCAGAAATGATGCCGGAAAGGTTCCCAAGTTATCCCCAAATAGTCCCGAAATTACCCCGACGGTATACCGGACGGATCACGAAAACCATCCGGAAATGATGCCGGTAGGTACCCCAAATGGTCCCGATATGACCCCGTCGGGATCCCGCACGGATCCCTAAAACTATCCAGAAATGATGCCGAAAGGGTCCCCAAATGATCCCGCATTAGTCGCGGGTTCCGAAATGACGCTGACGGGATCCCCGAAGGATCCCGGAAACTATCCAGAAATGATGCCGGAAAGGTTCCCAAGTTATCCCCAAATAGTCCCGAAATTACCCTGACGGTATCCCGGACGGATACCGAAAACCATCTAGAAAAGTGGCCGGAAGATACCCCAAATGATCCCGAAAAAGTCCTGAAATGATCCAGACGGGATCCCGGACGAATCCCGAAAACTATCCATCTAGGTACCCCAAATGATCCCGAAATAGTCCCGAAATGACCCCGCGGGGATCACGGGCCGATCCCGAAAAAGTCCTGAAATGACCCCGACGGGATCCAGTACGGATCCCGAAAATCATCCAGAAATGATGAAGGTAAGTACCCAAATGATCCCGAAATAGTCCCGAAATGATCCCGACGGGATCCCGGACGGATCCCGAAAACCAACCAGAAATGATGCCGGTAGGTACCCCAAATGGTCCCGATATGACCCCGTCGGGATCCCGCACGGATCCCTAAAACTATCCAGAAATGATGCCGGAAAGGTCCCCAAATAACCCCCTAATAGTCCCGAAATTACGACGGCGGAATCCGGACGGATCCGGAAACCATCCAGAAATGATGCCGGAGGAGACCCCAAATGATCCCGCTAAAGTCCCAAAATGACCCCGACAGGGTCCCGGACGGATCCCGTAAACCATCCAGAAATGATGCCGGTAGGTACCCCAAATGGTCCCGATATGACCCCGTCGGGATCCCGAACGGATCCCTGAAACTATCCAGAAATGATGCCGAAAGGGTCCCCAAATGATCCTGTATTAGTCGAGAAAAAGTTCCGAAATGACTACGACGGGATCCCGGATGGATCCCGAAAACCATCTAGAAATGATGCCGGAAGAGACCCCAAATAATCCCGCAAAGGTCCCAAAATGAGCCCGACAGGATCCCGGACGGATCCCGAAAACCATCCAGAAATGATGCCGGAGGAGACCCCAAATGATCCCGCTAAAGTCCCAAAATGACCCCGACAGGGTCCCGGACGGATCCCGTAAACCATCCAGAAATGATGCCGGAAGAGACCCCAAATGATCACGCAAAAGTCCCAAAATGACCCCGACAGGATCCCGGACGGATCCCGAAAACCATCCAGAAATGATGCCGGGAGAGACCCCAAATGATCCCGCAAAAGTCCCAAAATGACCCCGACAGGATACCGGACGGATCCCGTAAACCATCCAGAAATGATGCCGGAAGAACCCCCAAATGATCCCGAAAAAGTCCCCAAATGACCCCGACGATATCCCGGACGGATCCCGAAAACCATCCAGAAATGATGCCGGAAGAACCCCCAAATGATCCCGAAAAAGTCCCGAAATGACCCCGACGATATCCCGGACGGATCCCGAAAACCATCCAGAAATGATGCCGGAAGAGCCCCCAAATGATCCCGAAAAATCCCCAAATGACCCCGACATACTCCAGAAAAGGTTCCGAAATGGCTCCGAGGGAATCAACGACGGATCGCGAAAACCATACAGAAATGATTCCGGAAGGATCCCAAAATGATCCCGAAATAGTCCGGAAATGACCCAGATGGGATCCCGCACAGATCCAGAAATGATCCCGGAAGGGTCCAAAAACTATCCCGGAAAAGTAACAAAAAATCCCGAAATGGCTCCTACGGCATCCCGGACGGATCTCGGAAGGGTCCCCAAATGATACCAAAATGGTCCCGAAATGACCCTGATGGATCCGGCAAACCATCAAGAAATTATGCCGGAAGGGTCCCCAAATGATCCCGAAATAAAACAGAAAAAGTCACGAAACGACCTCTAGAGGATCCCCAAATGATCCCGTATTAGCCCCAAAAAAGTCCCAAAATGACGGGATCCCGACAACTATCCAGAAATGATGCCGAAAGGGTCCGCAATTGATCCCGTATTAGTCGAAAAAAAGTCCCGAAAGGACCACGACGGGATCCCGGACGAATCCCAAAAACCATCCAGAAATGATGCCGAAAGGGTTCCCAAATGATCCCGTATTAGTCGCGAAAAAGTCCCCAAATGACCCCGACGAGCTCCCGGACGGATCCCGAAAACCATCCAGAAATGATGCCGGAAGAGCCCTCAAATGATCCCGAAAAAGTCCCCATATGACCCCGACGAGATTCCGCACGGATCCCGAAAACCATCCAGAAATGATGCCGGAAGGGTCCCCAAATGATCGCGAAATAGTCCCGAAATGATTCCGGAATAGTCCCGAAAATGTTCCAAAATAACCCCGACGGGATCCCGGACGGATCCCGTAAACTATACAGAAATCATCCCGGAAGGGTCCCAAAATGATCCCGAAATAGTCCCGAAAAAGTCCCGAAATTACCCCGGCGTAATCCCGGACCGATCCCGAAAACCATCCAGAAATGATCCCGGAAGGGTCTCGATATGACCCTTACGGGATTACAAATAAAGTGAAGCTAATTATAAAACCATGTTAATAAGGCAGCAGGCGCATTGGAGCGAATAAAAAGTTAGATAGAAACATACAGGTAAAGCTAATAAAAGCGTGCTAATAAAAACAATTGATGGAGGGCGGATGGCGGGAGTAGAGGAGAGGACCACTGATCGTTCCTCCAAAATTGTCTAGATCTCGTTCTGTATGTACCAGATACCAAAAACTATTGATTTAGGAGAAAATTTAGATTGAGTTATAACAATTTATGGATTTTACACCAGAGGGGGAGATAAAGGGGGGCGGGCGGAGGGTGTCACTGCTTACTTTGTAAGCCCTCGACTTATTTGACCCCTTGAGTCTGTGATATTGGTGAAGGCCAGTATACGTAAAGTTATAATGTGTAAAAATTATGAAAAATAATTTCTCGAAGGGTCGTGGGACCCCACCCCTCTTTCCATGTTCGAAAAAATTTCGCTAGTAGACTACTGTCTGTGTCCCAAATTTCATCAAAATCCGTGTAGCCATTCTGGCGTGATTCAGTCGCAAAGACGAAAAAATATAATAATTAAATTATAACTGTTCCTAGGGGGCGGGGACCACGCCCCTTTTGAAAAATATATAGCTTGTAGATCCTTCTAGACTATTGGCTATATGTGTGCAAAATTTCATCCAAATCGGTCCAGCCGTTCTTGCGTTATTGAGTCACAAAGACAAACGTCTGGACAAACATCCAAACATCCAAACATCTAAACATCCAAACATCCAAACATCTTAACATCCAAACATCCAAACATCTAAACATCCAAACATCCAAACATCTTAACATCCAAACTTTGCCATTTATAATATATACTAGCCTATACCCGCGGCCCCGTCCGCAAGGAGAAAATAAAATATATGTGATATTCACGTTAGCCTGCTTATCAAGTTATATGTTTAAAAATTATTTTTGTCTAATGTATTTTATTTTTGTAATTTAGTAAAAAAAAAGAACTAAATGAGAAGATAAGCTGAAAGGCACGCTTTCATGAATAGTACCATACAGTTTTTTCGAATTAAACAAAAAAAAAAAAAAAAAAAATAGAAAGATTTACTACTCATAGAACAAAGGAGTGAAACTACAATTAGCTAAAACCAAAGAGAATTTTTTAGATGAAAGTAGTGTTGCTTTTTCGGGTAATTAGTTGGTTAAAATATTACAAAAAGTGTAATTATAGTTATAAGAGTTCCTTACACGATTATAGAACGAAAAAGCTGTGTTAGATTGAAGATAGAACATACCGAATTTTAATTACGAATAATTAGCAGCAAATCCACGACCATAAAAGCTCATAATTTAAAAAGGCATGTGTGCTGAACTACCGGCTGCGAAGATACCTAAAATGATCCCAGAAGGGCGCGAGATGATACTAAAATTCCAGGAATGATCCCGAAAATCGTCCAGAAATTAACCAGGGTCCCACAATTATTCAGAAATAGTCCCGAAAAAGTCCCGAAATTACCCCTATGGGTTCCCGTACAAATCCCGAAAACCATCCAGAAATGATACCGAAAGTCTCCCCAAATCATCCCGTATTAGTCCCGAAAAAGTACAGGAATGGCCCCGACGGGAGTCTTGACGGATCCCGAAAACCATCCAGAAATTATGCCGGAAGGGACACCAAATGATCCCGAAAAAGTCACGAAATGGCCCCGACGGGATCCCGGATGGATCCCGAAAACCATATTGAAATGATGTCGGAAAATACCCCAAATGATCCCGAAATAGCCCCGAAAAAGTCCCGAAATGATCCCGACGGGATCCCGGACGGATCCCGAAAACTATCCAGAAATGATGCCGGAAAGGTCCTCAAATGATCCCCTAATAGTCCCGAAATGACCCTGACAGGATCCCGGACGGATGCCGAAAGGGTCTCCAAATGATCCCGAATTAGTCGAGAAAAAGTCCCGAAATGACACCGACTGGATCCCGAAAACCATCTAGAAATGATGCCGGAAGGTACCCCAAATGATCCGGAAAAAGTCCTAAAATGACCCCGGCGGGTCCCGGATGAATCCCGAAAACCATACAGAAATGATGCCGGAAGGGACCCCAAATAATCTCGAGGAAATCCTTAAATTACCATGACGGGATCCGGACGGATACCGAAAACCATCCAGATAGGATGCCGGAAAGGTCCTCAAATGATCCTCTAACGGATTCCGAAAATCATCCAGAAATGATGCCGAAATGGTTCCTAAATTATCCCGTATTATTCGAGAAAAAGTCCCGAAATTACCCCGACGGGATAACGGACGGATCCCGAAAACCATGTATAAATGATGCCGGAAGGTGCACCAAATGATCCCGAAATAGTCCCGCAATTACCCCAACCATCTAGAAATGATGCCGGAAGGGACCCCAAATGATCTCGAAGAAGTCCTGAAATTACCCCAACCCCAAAAAATCCCGAAAAAGTCCCGAAATGACCTCGTCGGGATCCCGGACATATACCGAAAACCACCAAGAAATGATGCCGGTAGGTACCCCAAACTGATCCCGAAATAGTCCCAAAATGATCCCGTCGGGATCCCGAACGGATCCCCAAAACTATCCAGAAATGATGCCGGAAAGGGCTTCAAATGATCCCCTAATAGTCTCGAAATCACCCTGACGGAATCCCGGACGGATCCCGAAAACCATCCAGAAATGATGCCGAAAGGGTCCCTAAATTATCCCGTATTAGTCGAGAAAAAGTCCCGAAATGACCCCGACGGGATCCCGGACGAATCCCGAAAGCCATCCAGAAATGATGCCGGAAGGAACCCCAAATGATCCCGAAAAAGTCGCGAAATGATCCCGACGGAATCCCGGACGGATACCGAAAACCATCCAGATAGGGTGCCGGAAAGGTCCTCAATGACCCTCTAATAGTCCCGAAATGACCCCGACGGAATCCCGGATGAATCCCTAAAACAATCCAGAAATGGTGCCGAAAGGGTCCCCAAATGATCCCGTATTAGTCGAGAAAAAGTCCCGAAATGACCCCGACGGGATCCCGGACGAATCCCGAAAGCCATCCAGAAATGATGCCGGAAGGAACCCCAAATGATCCCGAAAAAGTCGCGAAATGATCCCGACGGAATCCCGGACGGATACCGAAAACCATCCAGATAGGGTGCCGGAAAGGTCCTCAAATGACCCCCTAATAGTCCCGAAATTACCCTCACGGGATCCCGATGGATCCCTAAAACCATCCAGAAATGATGCCGGAAGGGACCCCAAATGATCCCGAAAAAGTCGCAAAATGACCCCGACGGGGTCCCGGGCGAATCCCGAAAACCATCCAGAAATGATGCCGGAGAGGTCCTCAAATGATCCCCTAAGTGTCCCGAAATGGTCCGCGCGGATACCGGACGGATCCCGAAAACCATCCAGTAACGATGCCGAAGGGGTCCCCAAATAATCCCGTATTAGTAGAGAAAAAGTCCCGAAATGACCAAGACGGGATCCCCGACGGATACCGAAATCCATCCAGAAATGATGCTGGAAGGGACCCCAAATGATCCCGTATTCGTAGAGAAAAAGTTCCGAAATGACCCCGACGGTATTTCGGACGAACCCCGGAAACTATGGAGAAATGATACCGAAATAGTCCCGAAATGACCCCGTCGCGATCTCGGACGAGTCTCGAAAACTATTCAGAAATGATGCCGGAAGGGTCTTCAAATGATCCCCTAATAGTCCTGAAATGACCCTGACGGGATCCCGGACGGATCCCGAAAACCATCCAGAAATGATTAGGGAGGGGACCCAAAATAACCCCGAAAGGTCCCGTAGTTATCCCGGAAACCATCAGGAATTTATCTCTCAAAGGTACGCAAATGATCCCGAAAATACCCCGACGGAATCCCGGACGGATCCCGAAAACTATACAGAAATGATCCCGGAAGGGTCCCAAAACGATCCCGAAAAAGTCTCGAAATAGTTCCGAAAAAGTCCCGAAATGACCCCGGCGGGATCCTGGACGGATCCCGAAAACCATCCAGAAATGATCCCGGAAGGGTTTCGATACGACCCTAACCATGTTAATAAGGCAGCAGGCGCGTTGGAGCGAATGAAGAGTTACATTGAAACATACAGGTAAAGCTAATAAAAGCGTGCTAATAAAAACAACTGAAGGAGGGCGGATGGCGGGAGGAGAAGGAGAGGACCACTGATCGTTTTTTCCAAAATTCTTTAGATCTCGATCTATATGTGCCAGATACCAAAAACTCTTGATTTTGGAGAAAATTTATTTTGAGTTATAACAATTTATAGATTTTACACCAGAGGTGGAGAGAAGGGGGGAGGGAGACGGAGGGTGTCACTGCTCACTTTGTAAGCCCTCGACTTATTTGACCCCTTGAGTCTGTGATATTGGTGAAGGCCAGTATACGTAAAGTTATAATGTGTAAAAATTATTAAAAAGTAATTGCTCGAAGGGGTAGTGGGACCCCCACCCCTCTTTCAATGTTCGAAAAAAATTTCGCTAATAGACTACTGTCTGTGTCCCAAATTTCATCAAAATCCGTGTAGCCGTTCTGGCGTGATTCAGTCGCAAAAACTAAAAAATATAATAATTAAATTATAACTGTTCCTAGGGGGCGGGGACCTCCCCCTTTTGAAAAATATATAGCTAGTAGATCCTTCTAGACTATTGGCTATATGTGTGCAAAATTTCATCCAAATCGGTCCAGCCGTTCTTGCGTGATTGAATCACAAAGACAAACGTCTGGACAAACATCCAAACATCTTCACATCCAAACTTTGCCATTTATAATATATATATATATATACAAGCCTTTACCCGAGGCCCCGTCCGCAAGGAGAAAATAAAATATATGTGCTATTCACGTTAGCCTGCTTATCAAGTTGTCTGTTTAAAAATTTTTTCTGTCAATGTATTTTATTTTTTAATACAGTAAAAAAAGAACTAACTGAGCTGATGGGCACGCTTACATGAATAGTACAATACACTTTTTTCGAATTAAAAAAAATACATTTTGTTTCTAAGTTAAATTAATTGATATGACAGGGGTGAAAGAATTACTACTCATAGAACAAAGGAGTGAAACTACAATTAGCTAAAACCAAAAAGAAGTTTTTAAATGAAAGCAGTGTTGCTTTTTCGGGTATTTAGTTGGTTAAAATATTACAAACATTTTAATTATAGTTGTAATAGTTCGTTACAGGATTCATTTAAAGATAGAACGAAAAAGCTGTGATATATTAAAGATAAAACATACCGAATTTTCATTACGAATAATTTGCCGTAAATCCACGGCCATGTGTGCTGAATTACCGGTTTCGAAGAGACCTAAAATGATCCCGGAAGTGTCCCTAAATGACACCAAATAGTCACGAAATGATGCCGACGGGATCCTGGACAAATCTCGAAAACTATTCTGAAATGATGCCGGAAGAGTCCCAAAATAATCCCGAAGTAGTCACGAAAAGTCCCGAAATGACCCTGACGGGATCCCGGACGGATCCCGAAAACCATCCAGATTTGATTCCTGAACGGTCCGCAAATGATCCCGATATAGTCCGAAAAAAGTCCCGAAAAAACTCTGACGGGATCCCGGACAAATCCCGAAAATCGCCCAGAAATTATCCCGGAGGAGTCCCAAAATGATTCCGAAATAGTAGTCACGAAAAAGGCCCGAAATGACCCTGACGGGATCCCGAAAACCATTCAGAAATGACTCTGGAGGGATCCCCAAATGATCCCGGAAAAGTCCACAAACCATCCAGAATTGATCTCTGAAGGTTCCGCAAATGATCCCGAAATAGTCCCGAAAGTCACGAAAAACTCAGACCCATCCCGAAAATCATGAATAAATTATCCTGGAAGGGTCCCAAAATTACCCCGAAATAACTCTGACGGGATCCCGGACAGATCCCGAAAATCATCCAGAACTGAGCTCTGAAACGTCCCCAAATAATCCAGAAATAGTCCGGAAAAAGTCCCGAAAAAACTCCGTCGGGATCCCGGACAGATCCCGAAAATCACCCAGAAATTATGCCGCAGGGGTCCCAAAATGATTCCGAAATAGTCCCGAAAAAGTCCCGAAATGTCCTTGAGGGGATCCCAGACCGATACCGAAAACCATCCAGAATTGATCTCTAAAGGGTCCGCAATTTATCCCAGATAAAGTCGCGAAAAAACTACGAAGGGATCCCGAACAGATCCCGAAAATCATAGAGAAATTATCCCGGAAGGGTCCCTAAATGATCCCGAAATAGTCCCGAAAAGGCGCGAAATAACCCTGACGGGATCCCGGACGGATCCCGAAAACCACCCAGAAATGATCTTTAAGGGCAACTGACCCCGAAATAGTCGTGAAAAAGTCCCGAAATTACTCCGACGGGATCCCGAAAACCATCCAGAAATTATCCCTGAAGGATCCCCAAATGATCCAAGAACAGTCTCGAAACTCCCTGACATTTTCCCGAAAAAGTAAAAAAATAAACCCGACGGGATCTCGGACGGATCCCGAAAACGATCCAGAAATGATGCCGGAAGGGACCCCAAATGATCCCGAAAAATTCCCGAAATTCCCCCGATGGGATCCCGGACGGATCCCGGACCATCCAGAAATGATGCCGGTTGGTACCCCAAAATGATCCCGAAATAGGCCAGAAATGACCCCGTCGGGATCCCAGACGGATCCCCAAAAGTATACAGAAATGATGCTGGAAGGTGAAATGATCCCCTTAAAGAAAGATGAAAAATGAAATGATCCCCTTATAGTTCCGAAATGATCCTGACGGGATTCCCGACGGATCCCGGAAACTATCCAGAAATGATGCCGGAAAGGTTCCCAAGTTATCCCCAAATAGTCCCGAAATTACCCCGACGGTATACCGGACGGATCACGAAAACCATCCGGAAATGATGGCGAAAGGGTCCCCAAATGATCCCGCATTAGTCGCGGGTTCCGAAATGATGCTGACGGGATCCCCGAAGGATCCCGGAAACTATCCAGAAATGATGCCGGAAAGGTTCCCAAGTTATCCCCAAATAGTCCCGAAATTACCCTGACGGTATCCCGGACGGATACCGAAAACCATCTAGAAAAGTGGCCGGAAGATACCCCAAATGATCCCGAAAAAGTCCTGAAATGATCCAGACGGGATCCCAGACGAATCCCGAAAACTATCCATCTAGGTACCCCAAATGATCCCGAAATAGTCCCGAAATGACCCCGCCGGGATCAAGGGCCGATCCCGAAAAAGTCCTGAAATGACCCCGACGGGATCCAGTACGGATCCCGAAAATCATCCAGAAATGATGAAGGTAAGTACCCAAATGATCCCGAAATAGTCCCGAAATGATCCCGACGGGATCCAGGACGGATCCCGAAAACCAACCAGAAATGATGCCGGTAGGTACCCCAAATGGTCCACAGGGTCCCGGACGGATCCCGTAAACCATCCAGAAACGATGCCGGAAGAGACCCCAAATGATCCCGCAAAAGTCCCAAAATGACCCCGACAGGATCCCGGACGGATCCCGAAAACCATCCAGAAATGATGCCGGGAGAGACCCCAAATGATCCCGCAAAAGTCCCAAAATGACCCCGACAGGATACCGGACGGATCCCGTAAACCATCCAGAAATGATGCCGGAAGAACCCCCATATGATCCCGAAAAAGTCCCCAAATGACCCCGACGATATCCCGGACGGATCCCGAAAACCATCCAGAAATGATGCCGGAAGAACCCCCAAATGATCCCGAAAAAGTCCCGAAATGACCCCGACGATATCCCGGACGGATCCCGAAAACCATCCAGAAATGATGCCGGAAGAGCCCCCAAATGATCCCGAAAATCCCCAAATGACCCCGACATACTCCAGAAAAGGTTCCGAAATGGCTCCGAGGGAAGTAACGACGGATCGCGAAAACCATACAGAAATGATTCCGGAAGGATCCCAAAATGATCCCGAAATAGTCCGGAAATGACCCAGATGGGATCCCGCACAGATCCAGAAATGATCCCGGAAGGGTCCAAAAACTATCCCGGAAAAGTAACAAAAAATCCCGAAATGGCTCCTACGGCATCCCGGACGGATCTCGGAAGGGTCCCCAAATGATCCCAAAATGGTCCCGAAATGACCCTGATGGATCCGGCAAGCCATCAAGAAATTATGCCGGAAGGGTCCCCAAATGATCCCGAAATAAAACAGAAAAAGTCACGAAACGACCTCTAGAGGATCCCCAAATGATCCCGTATTAGCCCCAAAAAAGTCCCAAAATGACCCTGACGGGATCCCGAAAGGATTCCGAAAACAATACAGAAATGATGCCGGAAAGGTCCTCAAATGATCCCCTAATAGTCCCGAAATGACCGTGACGGGATCCCGACAACTATCCAGAAATGATGCCGAAAGGGTCCGCAATTGATCCCGTATTAGTCGAAAAAAAGTCCCGAAAGGAACACGACGGGATCCCGGACGAATCCCAAAAACCATCCAGAAATGATGCCGGTAGGTATCCCAAATGATCCCGAAATAGTCCCGAAATGACCTCGTCGGCATCCCGGACGGATCCCGAAAATTATCCAGAAATGATGCCGGAAAGGTTCCCAAATGATCCCCTAATAGTCCCGAAATTACCCTAATGGGATCCCGGACGGATCCCGAAAACCATCCAGAAATGATGCAGAAAGGGTTCCCAAATGATCCCGTATTAGTCGCGAAAAAGTCCCGAAATGACCCCGACGGGATCCCGGACGGATCCCGAAAACCATCCAGAAATGATGCCGAAAGGGTTCCCAAATGATCCCGTATTAGTCGCGAAAAAGTCCCGAAATGACCCCGACGGGATCCCGGACGGATCCCGAAAACCATCCAGAAATGATGCCGGATGAGCCCCAAAATGATCCCGAAAAAGTCCCCAAATGACCCCGACGAGATCCCGGACGGATCCCGAAAACCATCCAGAAATGATGCCGGAAGAGCCCTCAAATGATCCCGAAAAAGTCCCCATATGACCCCGACGAGATTCCGCACGGATCCCGAAAACCATCCAGAAATGATGCCGGAAGGGTCCCCAAATGATCGCGAAATAGTCCCGAAATGATTCCGGAATAGTCCCGAAAATGTTCCAAAATAACCCCGACGGGATCCCGGACGGATCCCGTAAACTATACAGAAATCATCCCGGAAGGGTCCCAAAATGATCCCGAAATAGTCCCGAAAAAGTCCCGAAATTACCCCGGCGTAATCCCGGACCGATCCCGAAAACCATCCAGAAATGATCCCGGAAGGGTCTCGATATGACCCTTACGGGATTACAAATAAAGTGAAGCTAATTATAAAACCATGTTAATAAGGCAGCAGGTGCATTGGAGCGAATAAAAAGTTAGATAGAAACATACAGGTAAAGCTAATAAAAGCGTGCTAATAAAAACAATTGATGGAGGGCGGATGGCGGGAGTAGAGGAGAGGACCACTGATCGTTCCTCCAAAATTGTCTAGATCTCGTTCTGTATGTACCAGATACCAAAAACTATTGATTTAGGAGAAAATTTAGATTGAGTTATAACAATTTATGGATTTTACACCAGAGGGGGGATAAAGGGGGCGGGCGGAGGGTGTCACTGCTTACGTTGTAAGCCCTCGACTTATTTGACCCCTTGAGTCTGTGATATTGGTGAAGGCCAGTATACGTAAAGTTATAATGTGTAAAAATTATGAAAAATAATTTCTCGAAGGGGTCGTGGGACCACCACCCCTCTTTCCATGTTCGAAAAAAATTTCGCTAGTAGACTACTGTCTGTGTCCCAAATTTCATCAAAATCCGTGTAGCCATTCTGGCGTGATTCAGTCGCAAAGACGAAAAAATATAATAATTAAATTATAACTGTTCCTAGGGGGCGGGGACCACGCCCCTTTTGAAAAATATATAGCTAGTAGATCCTTCTAGACTATTGGCTATATGTGTGCAAAATTTCATCCAAATCGGTCCAGCCGTTCTTGCGTTATTGAGTCACAAAGACAAACGTCTGGACAAACATCCAAACATCCAAACATCCAAACATCTAAACATCCAAACATCCAAACATCTTAACATCCAAACTTTGCAATTTATAATATATATTAGATTAGATATATTAGATTAGACTAGCAAAAACATGTGACTACTGCTATGTCATCAGCCTTCCTGGGAGTACGATTCTTCCCTGGAGACTACGATGCTTAGATGTGCAAAGAAAGATTATTTCGCCCTTCGGTTGAAAAATGCAACCTCCACCATGTAACATCTCCGAACGGGTATTGCATACCTAATGGATAGGGAGACCCGGTAGTGTGTATAACTTGAAAATTTTAGAGTTTCAATTTTACGCCCTATTAATCTAGGCCCTAATATATGCATTGGGCCGGGTCGATTTGTGGGGAGGCAAAAAATCGCCATTGCTCTGTGAAAATCATATTCTAGGGATCAAAATAGAAACTTTTCCGAAGGAACCATACCTCTAAAACGAATTCTGGTGTCCCCCAATTTGGGTCGAACTTTTGGGTAGGGGCAAATTTTGAAAAATCCCACTTTGACCCATTTAGAGTGCTCCAATCGAGTCCAAATGTACGACCGACCCCCACTAACTTTGGAGGCCCGACCCACCGATGCCAGTGGCACACCCCCTGGAACTCCCCTGGGGGTTCACCATACAAACGATTAAAAAAATCGCCGGTTTTTCACTTAAATGAAAAAATCAGCGAAATTCCTATGTTTTTTCTTTTTGGAGTTTATTTATTTAGTCAGAACATACATATGTAAATGAAAAAATGAATTTAACTTAGTAATAGAAAAGAAATTAAAAAAAAATTATTAGAAATTAGCGTTTTTACAACCCTTTTAAAACCAAGGCATCACTGTGATGCATTTGCATGTCGTAAACATAGTTGTGTGGGTTTTTCATTCAACCGTTTTAAAAAATGAAGGTATCACTGTGACACAATTGCAGATCGTAAAATTGCTTGTGTCGTTTTTTTTAAGCCACCACAAGACACAGCAAGTAGAATTGAAATTACCATTTCATTCTTATTACCTCGTCTCGTAGACCATATATAACGCAACAGTTTTTGTGAATTCATTAAGTCGTTGTGAAGAACTCAAAGTGTGAAGTGCTAATTTCAGATAAAAAATATTAAAAAAAAAAAAATAATAAGTGAAGGGACCATTCCAAATCAAAAAGTTTACAATGAATCTACCATCCTCTACACCGCAAGATGAAGCAACTACATCAACAACTATCGAAAACCCAATGAGTCATATACCCAAGCATGATGTTACTGTTTTTGGTGTGTCTACTGATTTAACTGATCTTAATTTACCAACCTATCTGGATATCTTGAGATATTATTTTTACTTAAGCGAACGTGCTAAAACAGAACAAAAAAAGTTTTCCCATAAATCATTCACTATTCAAGTACAAGATAAGTTGATTGGAATTTGGGAAAAACTTTGTATGGAAATAATGCTGAAAAAAAGTGTATTTAATAAATTGCTTAACAAGTATCAAGAGCAAATCAAGAGAAGAAACAACACCCAACAATTCACAGAGTATGTAAAATCTCTGGAAACAATTTTTTACATTGGACCATGTAAATGCGATTTGAAGGCAGCTCCATGTGCATGCGGCTGGGTTCCCGAACGTCTCAAAGACTTCATGCACGATCAACATAATCAGAGAAGACTAACAATTGATGCATTTATGATGGAAACTGAAGAGCAAGGAGCAACGTCTATGTCATCAATGCCAACATACCAAGATCGCGATGATTCAACATACGCACCGCCACCGGTTCAAGGAGATATGGATAGAAGCACAAGTTCACAATACACAGAGAGATACGATTGTTTTAACTTTGCCTTGGTATGTGACATATTTGGTGTGCCTGACAGAGTAGTATCAACATTGGGAACCGCTCTTTTGCAAGATTTTAATTAAAGATAAGCATGGGAAACCTCTCATCATGGATAAATCGAAAGTTCGTAGAGAAAAAGAGAAATGCAGACAAGAACTGCTTCGCAAACGGTTAGATGATACCAATTTGTTAGCGTTTTCATCGATGGCAGAAAAGATGATACTTCAGCGATAGATAAACTTGATGAGAAGTATCATACTAGGATGGTAAAAGAACCTCATCTTGTTATTTTGAGAGAACCCAATTCTGAATTGATTGGTTACGTACGACTGGAACATGTAACCGCTGAATACAAAACAACCAAATTAAATGGTTTTTTCAACGATAAAAATATATCACTGGATGCATTAATTGGAATATGCACTGACGGTTAGCCAACAAACACTGGCCCACACGGTGGAATTATACGACGATTCGAATTGCTGTTAAAAAGACCATTGCATTGGTTCGTTTGCCTTCTACACTTCAACGAACTTCCGTTTCGGCAGTTGTTTGATGCTTTGGATAAATCAACCAGCACTGGACCAAGATCGGCAACCGGAAAACTGAGCCGTCAAATCGAAACTTGTGAAACTCTTCCGGTAGGTTATTCCTATCACTCATTTATTATAATTGTCAACCATTTTTAATTATTTTATTATTATATATTTTCATGTGGTGGACGGCTTCCAGAAAATTGAGTTGCAAAATATGCCCCCTGATCCAGAAAAAATTGAATTTTCCACCGATTCGAAGTACTTATACGACATGGCCCATGCAATTTCTAGCGGCGTGGTTCCGGTGGATCTGGCTAACATCAAACCAGAGAAAATTGTACATTCTCCGTGGCTCACCAAGGCCGCTAGATTATTGCGATTATATGTGACAATGGAAAATCCAGATGCAAATTTAAGAATTCTGGTTGAATTTATAATTAAATGTTATGTGCCAAGGTACTTCAATATCAAGTATTACAGCTCTGTCGTGTACGGCAGCGCATTATTTTTCAAGTTCATTGGTTGGTCACGATTTCTAGAACCTCGTTTACGCAAAATTGTCAATCAAGTAATTAAAGATAATTCATATTATGCGCATTCGGAAAATATCTTGTTATAATGTTGTTTGATGATAGCAAAGAAAAGCGCGACTGTGCCATCAAGAAAATTCTACGCTATCGAACCGATGTCGACGAGCCAATGGAACTTAGGGTTTATAAAAAAACCAGATATAAACTTTAATTGCACAAGTTATACGGAAATGATCAATTTGAATGATATAAATATCGTATTTGAACCACCATTCACGCGAAGCATTACGTGCGATACATTGAAAGAATATTTAAATCAAGATGATCCACCGTTTAATGATCCAAAAATTCCATCACACATACAAGGAACGGAACGACATGTTCAATTGCTAGCTAGCGTTTCCAAACGGATTATACAGGAAATTGTAGAGGCTGTTATGGCGACGACTTTAGAGAGCCGTGCGAAATTGCCCAGACTTGAAAGTAAAAAAGACTTCAAACAATAATTTTTTTTAGTTTCTTTTCTATGACTCACTTAAATTAATTTTTTCATTTACATATGTTCTGACCAAATAAATTTCTTAGGAGAAAAAATAGATATTATTATAAATAAATAATAAATATTATTATAAATAAATAAATAAAAATAAAGAAAAAACATAGCCATTTAGCTGATTTTTTCATGTAAAGTGCAAAACCAGCGATTTTTTGAAATGTTTGTATGGTGAACCCCCAGGGGGGTTCCAGGGGGTGTGCCACTGGCATCGGTGGGTCGGGCCTCCAAAGTTAGTGGGGGTCGGTCATACATTTGGACTCGATTGGAGCACTCTAAATGGGTCAAAGTGGGATTTTTAAAAATTTGCCCCTACCCAAAAGTTCGACCCAAATTGGGGGACACCAGAATTCGTTTTAGAGGTATTGTGCCTTCGGCAAAGTTTCTTATTTTGATCCCTAGAATACGATTTTCACAGAGCAATGAGCGATTTTTAAATCGACCCGCCCTAATATGCATATTATATTTGTAATATCAGGGTCCAGCATAAAAGTATACAATCAAGCAACTTGGCTGTCTCCCGAGCCAAATTGATCGTGATAGACGACATATACCTGTCGTCAAACGCGTGGTAGAGTAGTAGCGAGGCAGAGTACCGGCGAGCTAGAGTACCGAGTCGCATCATTGTTGATAGAAATACTTTCGATATTGCAAAGTACTTCGTCTATTTGGAAACCTGCTTTAAAGAAGAAAACAAGACAGGATCATTTTTGCCAATAAGTGCTAGTTTGAGCTGAGTACGTAATAGTGAAACAAATAAACGAAGATCACTACTAGATGTCTCCTATCATAGCTTTCCTAACGTATAGCCCGAAATCGAAGATGGTGTCGGGGTACTCGAGAAAAAAGGACTGGCAAATGTTTGATCTTTCTCTGATGCCAATGGTATTTTTAATCGAATAGGAGCATAGTACTGCAAATTATAGCACAGCGGATTCGATTTCATGGTCTTTTAATGAGAAAGGATCCTCCGTCTGCCGACTTCTGTGGCAACGGATGTCGGGGACGCACATTTTTTTTTTAAATGGGTGAAATATGACTTCTGATCCCTTATTGTGCGCCGTTAGTTCTGCTTACTCCAAACTGGAAAAAGAAGCGGTAAAGATGGGTTTGATGGCGAATGAGGATAAAACGAAGTACCTGCTGTCATGGAGAAAGCGTCAGCGTATATACGCCTTGGCAACCACATTACTGTTGGCAGCCATCATTTCGAAATAGTAAAAGACCTTGTTTATTTGGGAACCAGCATCAACACTAGCAACAACATCAGCACTGAAATCCAGCGAAGAACCAATCTTTCCAATAAATGCTACTTTGAACTAAGTAGGCAATTGAAAAGTAAAGTCCTCTCTCGGCAAACGAAAATCATACTCTGCAAGTCACTTATCGTATATGTCCTGCTATATGGTGCAAAAGCATGGGCCATGACAACATCAGATGAAGCGGCTCTGGGAGTGTTTGAGAGAAAAGTTCTTCGAAAGATTTATGGACATCTACGCGTTGGCGATGGCGAGAACCGAAGAAGATTTAATGATGAGCTGTACGAGCTATACGCAGACATGAACATAGTCCAGCGAATTAAAACGCAGCGGCTGCGCTGGCTAGGCTATGTTATGCGAATGAAAGATGGTGCTCCGGTCAAGAAAGTGTTTCTATTGGAACCCGCCTATGGAAGCAGAGGTAGAGGGCGGCCCCAACTCCGCTTGGAAGGACCGGGTGGAAAACGATTTAAACTCCCTTGGTGTGACCAATTGGCGCCGGTTGGCAGAGAGAAGAAGCGACTGACGCGCCTTGTTGGACGGCCATAACCGTTTAAACGGTCAAGCGCCAATTAAGTAAGTAAGTAAGATCCCTTATTGCTTACAATTGGGGTAACTTTTCATTCAGAATTGGTGGCAGGCTTTTTTTTTTATTCTGAGATGACTAAAGTTGCCTAGACGGTGAAGTGCTAATTAGTGGTCATAAAATACTAAATCTATGTTTGATAGACTTTACTATGATGATAAGGAACCACCGATCACCGAGAACCAGATTTGTTGAAAATGCTCTAAAAAATTAGATAATAATTTTTATCCTGAACATTTCCATCTCTCTATTCGTGTATGCGCTTACAGCCTACTCTAGGGCGAACCGATTTAAGTGTATGTTTGCTTAACAAATATGCGATATCGAAATTTTCTAATTGATCCTAATGGCGCTGGAAAATTTATATAAATTTCCTTTTCTCCTAAATGTTCTCGTTGATTATGCCATTGCTACAGTTTTACATATACATATTTTGTGTACGCCAGGGCGTATGAGTAACATCCGACTACATATTCAATTACAAATACCCAGCTGATTTGTTCTACATACTTGATGCTTTATCCATTTGCTGCAATCGAACATTTTTGAACTGCATTAGCATAATTGTTGTAAGTGTGGTGTGCAAACAAAAAAGCAAGGAATATTTTTAGAACAGCTAATACATAGCGGTAAAGCAAAATAGCAGTCATTGAAGGAGTGTGTCTTTAAATTGCGTTTGAATTTGTTAAGATAGGAGCCCACGCTCTCTTATGATTAACAAGTTCAGTCATAGGAATTAGCTTGCTAGGATTGCTTAGATGTGATGACTGTTAGGAAGTGCCATACATAGCAGTGCATGCCGTAGACACCTCTTGAGGTAGTAGTTATAAAGGCTGATTTTCATACATTGTCTTCGTAACTATATTAGAAATCACTAGTCTGATTGCCAGATACTTTCTATAGTGGCTAACAGCAGCGCCTAAACGTAGCCAATAAAGGAGTTTAGCAGTTTTCGAAATGGATCTGTACAACGAGCTTTGTCAGTTGTCTAAAATTTAATCTTCTATTCTAATTAAAAAAAATTTTCAATTGTGAAAAAATATTTCAAAACGATAACTATAATAAAAAAATCGTTGTTAGGCCTTGAGCTCGATTCAAACCCGTGATATTACAAATAAATAGGCCGACAAAACAACAAAAATTGTAAATAAAATTTATAAAATGTTAAAAATATTGTAGCGAATTCTCGATAATTCCTTTGCCTTCTCTTATATTTCCATTCACTAAACTGTTGAATAAATAACTCAAATGTTCTTTCTTATTTACAGCACAATTATGGTAGTATAAATTCAGATTTGAAATTATTCCCTTTCTTCACTTACAACGTTTTAAAACCAAACAAAATAACTATCGCTTGAACTGTCTCGCTTTCATACTCTCAATTGCCTCGTTCGCCTTATTCTCCCAGGGTATAGACTTTTTGCGAGCGTCTTTCTCGATTAGTTGCTTATTAACTTCTCTCATCTGCTGCATCTCATATGCTCTCTTCGATGTATATGTGTGAGTAATGTCTTCTGCGCTCTTTGTTACTGTGTATATGAGTGTGTAGCTGCTTGTTGTCTCATCTGATAAGATTTTCGTTGTAGTTGTACAGCATTTATTGAATATTAACCACAATAATAACCGCAAATCCCGGAATACTCATGGAGGTTAAACTCGAAGATACATAAAGCGAAATTTCCCAAGATCCCTTAGTATCTTAAACTCTAATAGAAAAAATAATAAAATGCGTAGAAATTTGCAATATTATCAAGAATTTTTTACAACGTGTGCAAAAGATATTATAAAATAAATAGCGGAACCGGCAGATTTATCCCGCCCTGCAAACAAAAAACGTTAAATTAAAGTTTCTAAACCTTTTCCAGTTTAAGTACAGAAACTTAAAATTCAAGTTAAGAAAATTACAATTCAAGTTCAGTATGCCCAATTTCACAATTCAAGTTCAGAAATTTACAATTTAAGTTTAGAGTTTTCAATTGTAATTTTCTGAACCTGAATTGTAATTTTCTGAACTTGAAATGGAAATTTTGAACTTGCATTGTAATTTTCTCCACTTGTTTTGTAATTTTCTGAATTTAAATTGAAATTCCTGAACTGGAAAAGGTGTACAGAACCGATACAAAAGTTAAATTGAAGCTTCAGTAGAAAAAATCCTGTCCATCTCGCTGTTCCAATACTTATCTCTATCGTTCTCTCAGAGACTTCAAGTGTCCACTTTAAATTTCTAAATTAGAACCATTTGGGGCCGTTTTCAGCATCTTTATAGCTAAGTTAAAATTCAACTGAAGGATAGCAATCCTTTGCTGACTTACAGGAATAATACCCGAAAATTCTACCAAAAAATCGGACGTATGACGAAAGGGTTCAAGGCTCGGGCAGATTACTGCGGATATGACAATGGCGACCTACTAACTAACGTACAGAGCGTTTTTAAGCTGTGGATGGAGCACTGCTCTTGATCGCTAGCTAACAAGGGAGAGGATGAACCAGATACCCCAAATTAAATTATTTGTCAAAAAAATTCTAAATGGAAGCAACTTGTCAATAACAACAATTTAAATCATTGCAAAGGCCTTCCTATTTATGTTAATCGATTACTCTTGCCAGCTAAATTAAACAGAAAGAAAATCAAGCACAACAAGATTTTCTCAAATGCTTTCATCTTCGCAATACCAAGCTTTAAACAAACTTGCTACGCTGGTGATGTTTCGCAATGAGTTCGTTTGAATTATTTAACCCTCCGATGAGTGACAGTTCTGAACTTTACGGCCGTGTGAAAAGGTCCCTACGGAACTTTTTTTGTAAATCATGTTTTTTCATATACAAATTTTTTTAAAAATTTTTTTATAACTAAATTCTACATACAAAAATAATTTTTTCAATTTAAAAAAAAATTTTTTTCCTTGAATTTTCTTAAGACTATTATAAAAAAGTTAAAAAATTATTGTTGTTGAGCGTGTACTTCTTGTCCCCCGCCCTGTGCGCAAGTGCTGCAGCGATGTAAAAGTGTGCTATGTTCTCCGCAAACAGCGTTGCCGCAGCCGAAGCAGTATGCCCGCGTTTTCCGCTGCCGCCCGTACTCAGAACGGCAAAGGCGACATAACGGTCTACTTGACCTAGCCGCAAACGACGGTGCATTGCCTTCCATCGGTCTTGGTAATACCTGAAATGAAAAGCAAAATAAAAAACAAATAAATATATATTCTATTCTTGAATTTGAAGATGTTTTTATTACACTGACATCGAATGCTTCCATCGCATTGCGTATCCTTGGATATGAGGTTATATGGTTGTTCAGGGCACGTTCTTCGATATTTGGTTTGGCCAATTGTTTCGTTAGCAGTAACAAGAAAGACCGCCGTCTGTCACTCCTTTTTATAGGCTTCATTTCGTTGTAAATCGTAAAAGCAGCCAATGCAGCGACGTCCAGCATATTATAAAACATGACAACGCCGCATTTGTTGGCGTTGTAATCTAATATGGCATAGGGCTTACGATTCTCGGTTTGCTCGTCAACGCGGCAGGTGTAGTGCATTGTGAAGGGCACGTTCACCACTTTTTTTTTTTTTCGGCACGTATGAGCATAACGCTATATCCCCTCCGTTGAACCCAAATAATGTACTATTGATGGTGCGCTTCGGATTCTTCTTGAACTCCTGTGGAATGAATGTTTTGTTGTAGCGCACTGAACCAACATATGCGGTCTTCATCCTCACCAAAATATGCGCCAAGTCAAAGGCTAAGAAATTATCCGCGTATATAGTACGGCCAGCATCTAAATATTTTTCCACAAGATCCTGCACTACGTTCTGCCCTTGGTTTATCTCCCGTTGTTGGTTTGGCAGTTTTCCAGAATATATCATTCCCTTCATAGGATAATAACTCTGTGAGTCGCATAACCACCATACTTTCAAACCATACTTAGCTGGCTTTGACGGAATATATTGTGTGAAGCGGGTGCGGCCTCTGTAAGGGAACAACTGCTCATCAACTGTTAGTGCTTCATGAGGAGTGTAAGCTGCTGCCAAGTTATGTTGCAACATTTGCCAAATATCGTCAATAGCCGCAGTTTTGCTGTTGATGACTCGCTGTTGTGGAGTATTTCCATTGTCGAATCGAATAAATTGCTTTATACACATGAAGCGATCGTACGACAACGCAGCTTTGTATATTGGGCAACGCGTCGCGCCCCATAATTCCATAGCTGGTTCATGGTTTGATCTTGTGAGTCCAGCATACAAAAGAATAGCTACAAAGGCGTCAAACTCTTTCACTATCACTGGCTTCCACTCCTTTTTCTTCGTGGGATTCGCCAAATTCCATTCAGCTGTAACCTCCCTGCCTTTACGATTTGTTTCACGTAGCACTAAGTGTATTATTTCCTGTGTCATGATTGAACGTATTATTGTATAGGGGTCGTGTATATTTCCTGTTGGTCCTGGTTTCTTTCTTGTGAAGTCGACCACGTTATGATTACGAGTGCGTGATGTTGGTGGTGCTTTGTTACTCCATTGGGTGCCATCTTTACCAATATAGTAACTTTCATTCGTTTCCTGTCCATCATTTTTTTCCTCTTCATCATCGTCGTCATCAGTATCTTCATTTAGCTCGACGTATCCTTCAGTTTCGGCATCTGACTCTTCAGCAGGTTGGTATGTGCGATCTTCATCATCCTCAACTTCATAATTATCAATAGCAGCAATATCAATTTCTTCATCCATGTCTTCGTCCATAAAATCTATTATCAACTGCACGCCTTTCATCCGCAGTCATTTGCTGGTAACGTCTACTACGGCGTACAACCATTTTCAGCAACGTCCAAATTACTTGCATCTGCCATATTTATATTTTTGTTTCTATCACACACGATTTTACTCTTCGTTGTCTAAATTTTGACTGATTTGGTTTACGAAACTACAACTTCTTTTATACTCTTTCGTACGTCTACCTGAACTCAAAGACATTAGGGATGATGATAAAAACAAAAAATTCTAAGAACTGGTTTATTGCTAGTAGTATAAAATTAGAATATTGTGCCTTTCCTTGAAAGCAATAAAGTTCATGTCTTCGAATTTTTATTAGAATTTTTTGTTTTTGTAGTGGCCGAAGTAGGAGTAATTTCAGTTTGAAAAGCCAAAAAGGTCCCTCACTCATCGGAGGGTTAATTAGGTGATGCGATCGTATTGTGTACTTAGTAAGTTAATTAAGTAGTCCGATAGCAAGAAATTTAGTAACCTTCCTATGAAAGTAAAGCGTGGAAGATTAGCTGATTTGTTTAAGATGTAAAAGCTATTGCCATGAGACAAACAACATTTTCAACCTAAGTAGGAATTTCTTACAATTAATTATATACCTAGCATAACTTAAGAATGAGCATCTTAATTCCTCATATATGATGATATGATAAAGTTTTCATCAGAATCTTAAACAAATATTACTTTAAAAAATATATGAATGTAAATATTTTTACACTTACCCAATGTACACTCTTCGCCAATCTTCGCTTGATTAAAGCAAGATTCCTTGTTATGATACACTTCATGACACCATGCACAGGATAATGCAACTATTTCCTTCGAACCAAAGAGTTTGCCTTGGACAGCCTGGAAATTTTAATATAATAAAAAATGTTGCGTGAAATTTTTCATAGGTAGTATTTTGTCAAACAATTTTTATAATTCTGTGTCAACATCAAAAAAAAAAAAAACATCGCAAATCGGTGGACTCAACCCAAAAGGCCTCGTTGCCTTAAAAACTAAAAAAAAATTTACTAGATCTATATATATAACACTGCGTAACAAAAACGAGCTTTAGATCTGTCCTATAAACCAAATATACTTTACCGGAAAGGGGAGATAAAATCAAAATACACGTGTATCGGCGATTTTCATGTACACGTCAGAATTTTTTTTTATGTATAAAGCTCGTAGTGTCTGTCCGTCTGTCCGCCATAAACAGTTTAATGTTAGAAAGCTACTATTGATAAACTACAAATATATGGAGTAGGGTGGGTGGAAAAAAAAATTTTTTTCGGAACGCTTTACAAGTTATGCCGAAGAAAGTGAAAACAATTTTTTTTTAATTAAGGAAAATCTGAGAATTGATAAAAAATCTATTTTTTTTAATTTGACGTGATACAGACATTTACACGAGTCTGCCTGCAAAAATTCAGCTCGATTGGAACACGGAAAAAGGGTTAAAAATCGATCCAAAGTCTTTCACACATTTATTATTTTGCGCATTTAAGTTTGAATTCTAGAAGCCTTTTGTAGATTAAAGGGATTGGTACTTTTATTTCGTCATCATCGTTAATTGGCGCTTAAAAATTCACGCCAGCTATCCCTGTTTCCCGCTAATTGACGCCAATTGGAACCACCAAGTGAGGCAAAGCCTTACTCCACCTGCCTCTCCTCACTCAGGGTCAGGTCTCCTGTGCTTCCAAACTGCAGTGTCGACTGTAATACTTTCTTGGCCCGAGCGTCGTCTTCCGTTTGCATAACATGGTCTAGCCAGCGAAGCCTTTGAGATCACGGACATAAAGGACAGAATCATAAATCTTTCGGAGACATTTTCTCTCAAACACTCTTCTCCGACGTCGTCTATGATTTCGAGCAATACACCAGTACAGGTATGATGAGCGACTTGTAGAACGTAATATTTGTTCACCGAGAGGGGAGTTTACTTTCCAATTGCCTGCTCATTCCAAAGTAGAACTTTTTGGCAAGAGTTATTCTCCGTTTTATTTCTAAGCTGACATTGTTTTTGCTGGTTCCCCAATAGATGCAATACTTCGCAGTCTCGAATTTTTATCCGTCAACAATGACGTGGCTGCCAAGGGCCGAATATGCCAATTATTTTTTGGATAACAGCAAGTACTTTGGCTTGTCCTCATTTACCGCAAGACCCACTTTTACCTTCTACCGTTATTTCAGCGACCCTGAAAGAAATGGGCCACATTTTTTTACGTGAGTCGAACAGTTGTAGAGTACTCCTGTAAATACTCCTAAAGTACTTAAATCATCTCTAAGGAGTATACCAATAAATATAACAAAATTTTCAACTAAAAAATTTAAAATTGTGTAACGAATTTAGGGAAACTCCGCTTATTTTACACCTTCTGCTAACGTTCCAATTGCTAAATTGTCGAATAAATAACTCCAATATTTAATAATGCAAAATGGTCTTTATTAGATTACTTTGAGAGTAGTACAATTATACTTCACTTCGCAACTGATAGCGTGTTTAAATCAAACTGATTACTGACTACTCAGCTTGCTCTGCTTTTATACTCTCTGTTGCCTTGTCCACTTATTTCTCTAAATGTCTAGACGCTTCTCCTTCTGGAATCTTCTACTTGGTTACCAGCTATATGCGCGTGTATTTGTAGTTTATAGCCTCTCGCATACCCATATGCGTGTGTATATGTGAGCACTACTTCGGCTTATGGTGAGTATCTCTCTGTTGCCTTGTATGTACATGTGTAAATGATGATTGATGTGTTTACGTACATACGAGTGGCGGCTTAGTATCGGATTAGGGATGCTTAGTGATGTGAATATTCGTCACAATTGTATGAAGTTATTGCGTTTTGCTATGAAACGGATTTTTTGGGATATTCCATGAATGGTTCAATTTTCTGTTTGTTGCTCCTCACTTTATAATGTGTAGTTAAATCACATCCATATCTCAAAAAAAAATTAAGGGTGCGCTTATTTTTTTTGATTTTGAACTCGTCAATTAAGTTTAGATGAATCATACCATGTCATTGTTTGCATGTCTGTTGTCGTGTTAGGTTGTACGGTAGTTTTTTGAAGAGTAGAATTTTTGAAAAAAGGGGTAGATAAATGTAGATAGAGCAATTTTAGAAAATTTAGCAATCAGTTCGGGTCGGACCTCCATTAGCCTAAGCAATTTTGAAAACCTATTTCGGGAGTGTCATTCGAAATTGTTTTCGCGACATTGTAGGGCTGATTTCGGGACTACATTTAGGTAAGTCCCATTTTTTTTTAGAACATTTGTACTATTTAGGGATCATTTGGATCGTTTTAGGACTGTTGTCGGGAATATCTTGGGAAAGCTCCGGCACTTTTTTCAGAATTGTGGTGTGGTGGTAGCGTGTTACGGGTAAATCAACATCAAATATTTATAAAACAGTTTTTTCTATTAAAAAAATAGTAATAAATAAGACCGATCTAAACCTCCTCAGAGGTAAAACGAGCCAAGAATTTTTTGTATCTTTCGGGATTGTGCCCAGGAATATTTCGGTTTGGTATTGGAACTATATCTTGAATATTTTAAGGGTCATTTTGGAAATACTTCGGAACAGATGGGATCTTTGCGGGAAAGTTTCTGTACTAACTAACGATTGAGTTCAGTTCCATTTGGGAGTCATGTGTGTATATTCTAAGCCCCCTAACCCGCTGGAGTCGAATTGTTGTCATCAATTCGGATTGTTTTCAGGACTACTTCAAGATTCTAAAGATCATTTCTCGGATTGCTTTAGAAATAGTTAGGGCTATTTTGGAATAAGACACTTCCGGCCTTAATTAAAATATATCCAGTTGGCTCTTCCTGAGTAGCACCTATTTTTTATTCAATTTGTTCAGCAGTTCTGGTGTAATTGAATCACCAAGGCAACATCTGGTCATACCAAGATCAAAAGAGTAGCATCCAAACATACCAACTTGAACATTTATGATAAACTTGTTTGGATGTCCAGTGAATCGTGACTTAAGATTATTTTAGGAACCTTTTTGGGGCTATTTCAAGATTTTCCAGGAATATTTTGGTAACGTTTATCGATCGTGTTTTATATCTTCTCGGGGCGGTTTCGGATCAGTTTCCTGGCTGTTTTCGTAATAATATCGTCGAGACTTTTTCGGGACCATCCCCATATACATAGTTTCAAGATCGTTTTCGAACGTATTTCGCCGGATCTCTTCAAGATTAATTTCCGAGCTATTTCAGGATCCTTAAGGATCGTTTCGAAAAAAAAAAATATTTCAGGGGAGTATTGGATTTAACCTTTTTAAGAAAGCCAAAATATCGCTCCTTCTGCCTATCATTATGCGCTTATCTTGCGACTGCAAAAATTTCGCATTTTCTTGGGATTATCTCAGTGCTGTTTTCAAGGACATATTGTGGTATATCGCAATAATTTTATTTTCTATTTTCTTCGTGTGGACTGGCCTATACCTCTTATATAAACGCAGCTTGTCACCATATAGTGAATCGCCCTAGTTCCGAACTACCGCAGAACTATCGCACTAAGAGACAGTATACTGATTATAATTCAGTCTTTTTTCGCAGTTCTTTCAGCTGGGAGTTTTAACATAGTCGCAGCCTTTGAGCTCAGTCTTTAGCGCTGCGGATTTGCATACGATTAGCACCAGTTCGAAGCGAGTCGTTAAAGTCGTTAGTGCGTCTACTTGCGGTACTGTTTTCCATTTTTTTCTGCAGGAACTTATCCGAAACTATGTGATTTTTGCAGTAATTTGAACAATGCTAAACACATTCATCCATTCAAGTACCTTCATATTACTTAAGCTTTTTGCAAGTTGAGCAGTGCGTTTTTAATTAGTACGAATATTTTACTTTGTAAGAAAATCATTAAACACAATTTCCTTTTAAAACAGTAGCGTGGCTATAAAAAATGATTAAAATGTATGTGGCTTAATGAGAGTTAAATCCCAACAACTTGCTATATAATTTTTTAGTGGACTTGGAAAAATTGATATAATATGACTACACTTTTTTCATTACATTCATGTATGTATGAATAAAAAAAAAAAAGACATAAATACGAGTTTGTGGCATTCTTAGCTTCCTCCCAACTTTCAGCTCAGGATGATAAAATTATAAGTGTATGATTGCCATAAAAATCACAACAAAGTTGTCATACAGATAAATTGCATTTTTACCGCATTCACCGCACTTCGATTAATGTTGCGTCAGCTATAAAAAACGATAGATGCGTTGAAAATGGCTTAGTACAGCAAATACGCGCATAAAAGCACTAACATTAAAGTAAAAGAAAGGTGGCCTATAGTATTTAAACATGTAATATTTCTAGGACCTATGCTACTTGCTACTTCTAGTTCTGACGTACGTAGGAGACGAGTACAGCACATGCTCGATGGGTTCCTGCTGCAACCCGCACTTCCTACATCTGCTATACGCAAAAGAGATGCCAGCATGCAGTCAGAATACCCCTCATGAGCCTTCAGGTACCTTTTTTTTTTTAAATAAAAGTACCTTTGTTAATTTAAGATTGTAAGACCTGTACACG
Source organism: Eurosta solidaginis (assembly GCF_040869045.1). NCBI lineage: Eukaryota > Metazoa > Arthropoda > Insecta > Diptera > Tephritidae > Eurosta > Eurosta solidaginis. Next base: position 173,961,083 of record NC_090322.1, on the reverse strand, counting down.
ATCTTCGATACTTTGTAGCCCAATACCTTTCCTGCTTGGTCGATCATTTACTACCAATCTGTTTGGGTTGTCTGCGGTAAAACCTTCGAGGGATGCGCCCCTTTTAGCTGGCTCTGCTTTTTTATTTTCATCTACTCACATATTCCCAGTGACCCAATATATATAACTACTGCTTCCTATCCCGGTTCTTTTCATTGATTGCTGACACTCTAACAACAGATGTAGTACTATGCGAGGTTATTGCCTTTTCGCTGAAAAATACTACAGTGATAGGGTAGCTTATAGGATGTGTAGAGTATACTTCAGACCGAATTCTTAGAATCAACGATGTACACTTGTATCGTCTCATCTGCCATTTAGCGACCCTTGCAGCAACCCTCCACCTCTATTGTGGTTCTACTGAGAGCGCCTTAGAAGAAACGCAGGCATAGAATTAGGTAATATGTTCGTCCAATATTTGATGACGCTATACTACAATGGCCGTATGGTCTGCGCTCAAGCTGCCCCGAGGCATTGAGTCTCGTTGCAGTTGTTAACGTTATGTTCTTGTTGTTGCCGTTGTACAAGGGTTCCGCTCCATCCAATAGGTGCGACCACTCAAAAATTGCCATACATATCCTCTTACGGGAGTCCAAGGAAACCATCAGTTTCAACAGGGGTGGGCCAGAGTAAGAGGAGTGTTAGAGGCGTCGGTTCCACATTGCAATTGAGAAGATGGTTGGATTAAATCTTGCTTGCAACGTTTTCCGCAAGCACGCCGTACATTATGTGTGTGGGGGTTAATTCTGGTTAGAGTTTAACCTGTTACAGTATCTAGATCGAATTTGAGCTAGAGTGACATGCGTCTCCACTCGTTGCGAGTTCTGGGTTTTTTCTTCGAGCACTGGGTTCGCCGGGCAATTCTTGGCATAGAGGTCCGACGCTTTCTTGTTAATATCACTGATGACCTTTTTGTGTTTTTCTTCTAAATACGAGTGAGTTCTCAGCTGCTGTATTTTCTCATATTGCGTGCGGAGATGACTTCTTAAGCCATGGGAGGCTGGACCTCTTAAATCAGATGTCTATTGGGATGTCCAGGTTTCTGGGAATTTAACAAAATCTGCTTGTTCAACATTTCATTTCTCTCCTTAATGGGAACTACTCTCGCCTCACTATGTATTTGGTGTTCTGGGGATATAAGAAGACAACCCGTAACGATTCTGAGAGCAGTGTTTTGCAAGGCCTGAATTTTCTTCCAGTGGGTAACCTTTAGGTTTGGTGACCATATCGGGGGCTCCCGTTGTGAAAAGCATTGAAAGGCTGCACAACCCCTCTAGTGAGGTAGGTTTTTTTTTTTTTTTGTTCGGAAATGGCTTTAGAGTATAGGATAAATAATTGGTGTAAATAACCAACGAGAATTCTTTGCCAGAAGACTCTTACGTAATTAATAATTTTTGTCTTGTATCAGTAAATTATTTTGTTCACTTGGGAGTCACACCGGCTGCTAAACTTAGTTTCGACCTTCATATTATGACTACTGTCAATAAGGCTAGGGGTCTTCTGTCATTCGTGAAGCGATGCTCTAAAAAAATTAGTGACCCTTATGTACCCAAAGCCATTTTTACCACATTAGTTAGACAGATACTAGAATACGGATCAATAGTCTGGAATACGCGATGTCAAGTTCATGCAGATAGACTTTAGTCAATACAGAAGCAATTTTTACTTTTCTCTTTAAGGAATTTTCATTGGGACTCTGCTATAATCTTCTACCTTATGCTAGTCGGTTAAAGCTTATCAATCTTGCAATTCTCGCAAGTCGAAGAGAATTGCTAGGCGTATTATTTATGGCTAAACTACTGAATGGACTGATTTCTAGCCCCTTTCTTTTGAACGAGGTAAACTTCCATGTCCCATCACGAGCGTCAAAACACTACAAACCTCTTTTTTTAAGGCAGTGCAGAACTAATTTCAAATTAAATGAACCTTTTCGGTGTTTGTGTCATGATTTTAACTCTCCTTCGAATTCATTTTATATAGCGGCTGCAATTTTTAGTATAAAGAAAACTGTCCTATCCTACCTTAACGCGTAACAAAAAAAATCTTTATATGCTAAAAGTGTTAACTTATTTAACAATGTACTATCTATAATTTCCCACTGTTATGTGTAATACTCAGCTGAAATTTTTTATTCTGCAGCTGAACAGATCTCGACGCTTAACACACCTCCGCCTATCAATGACTCGGCAAAAACAAAATCCGTGCGTCCTGCGTATGCGCCCCTCGTGTCGGTTGGGCGGGCTTTTGGAGGGTATTAATCTGTTGGGTTTATTATTATTATTATTATTATTATTATTATTATCATTAAGCATTTGCCACTTATCTCAACTGCAACATCATCTGCGTACGCCGTAAGATTAACGGCTACCCGTCGAACCCAGTGAGTTAGCTTAGTAACCACTGGCTACAGCAGCTATGATAATATAGCGTTCGCGTCGTGCGCCTGTCCACTGAATTCGTGGCATCATTCAGCCCAGACTGCGAAGTAATCTTTCTGAAATGGCAACCTTGCATAACTTTCAAACCAGTTCAGAGGTGAATTTTTGTAGTTGACTTGAAGTGAGCTACTTTCGGAAGCAAATGGTCAACATAACAAAATGGGTTAGTCAACTATAAGTTAGCACTCAAAATGCACGCACAGCTCAAACTTCATCCCTTAATCCCAGACTTATCTGTAAGCTTACAATTAGTTCCAATTTTCGAGTCTCATCTGTGAGTGGATCTTCAAATATTGCAAAATTGCAGATTCAACAGATGTGTGAAAAAAAGAATGTTTCTTACGCATGCAGAAATAAGACACGCGCGTGTATATTGGATGCCAAAGAAATTCCACATCCGCCTCGTCTTACTTTCACGGCTCAAAAGGATCATAAAAGTTTGTAAGCGCTCAAAGAGTGACGTGACTGCAGGCGAATTACGCTTCTTACAAGAATATTGTTTACAGTAAAATAAACCCCTTTTTTATTTGTTTGTATTCATCGCCGTTCAACTTAAGCGAAGTAACCGTTAGCGTAGAAAAACAGGGAAAGAAGGTATTCTCATATTCACAAATATATGTACGTATGTGGAATGTGCAATAAATAACAATGTTACTTTTTCACTTACAAAGTGTGCAATGAAATAAAACGAAATTATCCATGTAACCTGCGAAAAACTTGCGGAAATCCAAAAAGATAAATTAAATTTGTAAAAAGAATTATTTTTTAGTTGAAAAAGCGACGGGAAGTAGGAGGATAATAATATTACATTTACGAAAATCACTTCCAAGCCTTAGATGAGCCACTGTTAAGGGCAGCACTTTCAGTTCTTGCTGTGTAAACATCTTTGCGTACGGTATGGGGAAATCCAGAATATATGTATGCGTAAGGTAAGTGTAACAGTAAGCGTAGTGTTTGGAAAGTTAACTCCCCTGCAAGAATCGTTGGATCATGTGGTCCACTTGTGTCATACTGGAGTATATACCATTATACTCCACTGTAATGTAGCAATGGACCAACTCATGTTTCTACACGAACATATTGTAAGCCGATCATTGCTCGTTTTTAAAGATTGTAATAACTACACGATGTTTATTGGACTGTGGGTACTCAATGGATTACTCTGATGTAATGCGGAGCTGGAGTATATGGTCCAGTCCTGGACATGGCAATGTTAATTGGACCATATTGTTTGTATGAATTGTGGTTAATTTTGGAGCACTCGGTTGGTCCATAGCGAGTACTCCATACATGCATGCATCGAGTACTCGCGATTTTTGCAGGGCTATTTATTGTGAGCCAACAAAAATAATGCTTACTTACATAAAGCCTTAATAAAGGAAAATACTTGCTGTTTTAGCACCTTTTATATCTTATAACTTTAAACGAGCAATTCCTGTATATTTGTATATTTGTATGTTTGTATAGCCGAACGATCTCGGGAACGGCTCAATCTTATAACTTTAAACCTGCAATTCTTGTATGTTTGTTTGTTTGTATAGCCGAACGACCCCGGGAACGGCTTAATCGATTTAAATGAAATTTGGCACAGAGATAATATATCACCTTCTCAGAGTTTCTACCTAGGTGCTGCCACTCAGAATGTTTCACAAGGTTGCCACCTATTCGAAATTAAAAAAAATTGCATGAGATATGCCGATATGGGTATCAAACGAAAGGTATTTCACTCCGCATTACAATAGGGATATTTTTGAGTAGGGTTGCCATTTAGGGTTGGGGTAGTTAGACGAAATAGTACTCTACTTACTCACATTCTATTAAAGCTTTAAAGGAGAACATTAAAGTTAAAAATCTTCGTAAAAAAATCTTACACATGATTCTACTTAATTTTCTTAATTTCACACACGCTAATAAAATTGAAATGCAATATCAAGGCACCGTGGCAAGTTCTAACAAAATATATTTAGATGCATATTTTTGGCAAATATGAAATGAATAATTGCAATTCCTCACAGATTACTATTTGAAAGATTTCTCAACATAGCAAAAAGTTATCGAACCATGGTAATTTGCTACCGTTGAACACTAGAGGCATATGCTCAATTTGAAAACGACATCTACCTATTTGACTACTTACGAACAGATGGCGCTTAGGAAAGTAAGTTGACATTTAATTAAACTAACTGATAGTTGTCATTCGTGAAATTTACAAGTTTTTGGAATGTAATAAAATTGTGAGACTTTCATAGTTTATAACTAAAGAAATGTTTGAAATTAGTAATTAACGATAACCTACTTCTCGATTTTACTAATTGTCAAAACAATCCCTTATACTATAGGCTGGAATTACCCATTTAAAATTTTTCATTCCACTTCATTTTGCGGTTAGTGTTTGATATGTTTTTGAAATCTATTTTTAAGGAAATCAAATATTGGTAGAACAAAGTATGTTATGCGGCATACTCGAAGATTGCCGAGCAAAGCTCGTCGCCCAGGTACTAAAGCTTATATATAGCCAACCCAAAATCAGGCTTACATAAGCTGTTATAATAAAGAGGTGGAATAAGCATTGGTGTACCATATTATAACCTTATTATAAGTTTTATTGCACATATAAAATAGCTTGGACTTATAATCTGACTTCAAATTCCTTTATTTTTATACTCAGTTGAGCAGAGCTCACAGAGTATATTAACTTTGATTGGATAACGGTTGGTTGTTATAGACTTCCATATATCAAAATCATCAGGATCGAAAAAAAATTTGATTGAGCCATGTCCGTCCGTCCATCCGTCCGTCCGTCCGTCCGTTAACACGATAACTTGAGTAAATTTTGAGGTGTCTTGATGAAATTTGGTATGTAGGTTCCTGAACGATATCGGACTATAACCACGCCCACTTTTTCGATATCGAAAATTTCGAAAAACCGAAAAAGTGCGATAATTCATTACCAAAGACGGATAAAGCGATGAAACTTGGTAGGTGAGGTGAACCTATGACGCAGAATAGAAAATTAGTAAAATTTTAGACAATGGGCGTGGCACCGCCCACTTTTAAAAGAAGGTAATTTAAAATTTTTGCAAGCTGTAATTTGACAGTCGTTGAAGATGTCATGATGAAATTTGGCAGGAACGTTACTTCTATTACTATATGTATGCTTAATAAAAATTAGCAAAATCGGAGAACGACCACGCCCACTTTTAAAAAAACATTTTTTAAAGTAAAATTTTAACAAAAAATTTAATATCTTTACAGTATATAAGTAAATTATGTCAACATTCAACTCCAGTAATGATATGGTGCAACAAAATACAAAAATAAAAGAAAATTTCGAAATGGGCGTGGCTCCGCCCTTTTTCATTTAATTTGTCTAGGATACTTTTAATGCCATAAGTCTAACAAAAATTTACCAATCCTTATGAAATTTGGTAGGAGCTTAGACTCTAGGACGGTAACTTATTTCTGTGAAAAAGGGCGAAATCTGTTGAAGCCACGCCCAGTTTTTATACACAGTTGACCCTTTGTCCTTCCGCTCGGCCGTTAACACGACAACTTGAGCAAACATCGATATGTCTTTACTAAACTCAGTATCTTTACGAACTCACTTTGAATTGGTATAAAAAATGGCCGAAATCCGACTATGACCACGCATACTTTTTCGATATCGAAAATTACGAAAAATGAAAAAAATGCCATAATTCTATACCAAATACGAAAAAAGGAATGAAACATGTTAATTGGATTGGTTTATTGACGCAAAATATAACTTTAGAAAAAAACTTTGCAAAAAGGGTGTGACACCTACCATATTAAGTAGAAGAAAATGAAAAGGTTTTGCAGGGCGAAATAAAAAACCTTTGAAATCTTGGCAGGAATACTGTTCGTGGTATTACATATATAAATAAATTAGCGGTATCCAACAGATGATGTTCTGGGTCACCCTGGTCCACATTTTGGTCGATATCTCGAAAAGGTGACCACCTATAGAACTATGGGCCACTCTTTAATGCCTTTCATTTGATACACATTTCATACAAACACATTCCAGGGTTACCCTCAGTTCATTTTCCTACCTGGTTATTTTCCCTTATATTGTCACCATAGCTCTCAACTGAGTATGTAATGTTCGGTTACACCCGAACTTAACCTTCCTTAAGAAGTAAGTCATAATAACCAATTTCAAAACTTTATTTAACCTGTAGTCACTCATCGGAAGTGGTTCGGCCAGCCCAGAAAGTGTCATGAAAATATTTGGAGTTGGTGTAAAACACATACCAAAAACTGGAAAAAGAGATTCTCAGACAGTGTGGAATTTAGAGCTTACATCTTTCATGGGTTATTTAAAAGGACAAAAAGTAGATTTACTTATTGAAAATAGTTTATGGGCGTTCTTATTTTGCAAATAAAAAACCATTTACCTTAGACATATCACGAAAACTTATATACTATAGTTGGGTTTAATTTATCAATACCCCTTTTAAATACTTAAAACACAGATAGCATCTGCTAACTATTTTTTATGAAATTGGAGTAAAAATTAATTTAAATTTTTTATTCTGTTATATCTTATGAATAAAACAAATGAATAAAACGCTTAGAAAGTTGTCTTAAACTTTCAGCTTTCTTTCTTGGCCCTAAAATTTTTATTTAGCCTTTTTTAGCTTTTTATTTTTGTCAATCTAGTCTTTTTTTGAAAAATTTCTGACAACACTGATCTTACCTACGAACAGAAGTGTGACCTCGTACATACTCGAGGTTTACGCCGATCACTTTATCGGCGGCGGCGGCGTAGGTTCTATTATATACCGGCGGCGGCGGCGTTGGCGGCGCGCCGGCATACGCCGGTGTTCTTACTTTAAAAAGCTTGATTTTTCTATTTAAAAAAATAATATTTACGAAAGGTTTTGTTTGTATATATTTAAAGAAATCAACGTGTTGACCATTTCGAAAGATCCGTAGTTTTTGCCTCAAGATCTCGCAGACTGTTCAAAAATGTTCTGGCGCAGCTCCTTGCTGAGGGATTGTCCCTCGTTCACTTACTCCAGAGAGGCTTCGAACCTATCCCCGGTCTTTGGAATTGGTACTGCTGCGTCTTCAGAAAAGAAATAGATATACATAAAATATGCACACTTTTGTCTGTATATCTCGTGCAAAGCGTAGTTTCACCTAGTGTTAACTCCTAATAATCGTCGCGAACACAATTTCTATAAATCATTTGTGGCTCCTTGGCGGTCACGCACAAAGGCGACTTACGGTTGCTATTAATGGTCTATTGATACTCATGACTCTAGTGGCACAGGGTGCCTCCATTTTTTTCGGCTGTTTTTAAGAGCTACAATTCCCGATGTGCGAACAGTAGCAATCCCGAACACTAGTCGCTACCACGCCTCCTGACCCTCACACCATATGCCAGCACAGAAGCTATAGCACTGCGACTTCGAACTCATACCTTCGTCGACGTCACTTTTCTAGAAGCTCTAGGTGTAGCTCCGAAGACTTTCCAACGGATGCTTTTGTCGCGCTATGCTGCCGAGCTACACCAGAGAAACACCTTGAAACGTTAGGGAGTGACTATTCGGCCAAGGATGCCGCCCTCGAAATCATAAGCAGTCTAGTGGATGTCATTGCGTAATGGGTGAAAATCGTATAATTCTCGGCGCATCTACATAATTAAAACTTTACAAGGAGCCTGCATAAAATTTTTAAAATTTAGACCAAAGTTTGCCGACCTTTGTATTCACAACATTGATTTCAATAGTCTTCGTTAAACCAAAACGATATTTTTTTTTTAAAGTCGACCGATTTTAAATTGAAAGATGTTAACTGCTGTTTTTATTTATTTATTTATTTATTTAATTATTTAAAGTCAACTAAAAAGAGTGGTCGACTAACAAAATACAAAGGAAAGTAACATAAAAAAAAATATAGCGTAAAAATATATACAAGTATAGAATTAAAAATGGAATTAATTAAAAATTTACAATTTTAAGATCGCGGGTTCGAATCGAGCTCAAGTTTTCTTTCTTCTATTCTAATTTAGAAATTTTTTCAATTAAGAAAAAATTTATCATAACAATAATAATGATAAAAAATTATTGTTAGGCCTTGAGCTCGATTCGAACCCGCGATCTTAAAATCAGTAGGCCGATATAACAACAAAAATTTACAATTTTGTTTAACATTGAACAAGAACTAAAATTAAAATATCATTACAAATTAAACAAGTAAACTTTAAGATATCAGTTGAGACTGAAAATTATAACATTGTGTAAGGCAACAAACGAACATTCGATACTAATGCAATTATACAAGTCGTTATAGCACGAGCACCAAGCACGTATAGGATCATTTTTGCCAAAATTTATTTGACACAGGGGTAAATGGAAGGGCACGTAGCGTCTGGACACCCTAGCAGGAACTGCAAAGGGCCTTATGATATAAGAGCCCGTTATGGATGACCGCATAGCTTCAGTTTTCAGACTAGTTCGACTGTCCACTACGGTAGGGTAGTAGCACACACGGTCATTAGTTCGACTGTCTTGGGAAAGCTTTTGTTTCACCACTTTGAGTGTTCTTGCGAAGAACAAAGCCTCACCAGGTAAATATATGTGCCTACGTATTCACATTTGTAAAAGGAGTCGTAACGTGTAGGTGATATTTAAACTTGGTTTATAGGCTATAATAAATGTGATTCACTCCAAGGGACTAGTTTTGGATAGGGCCGCTAACTTTAGGAAATGTCAAAGCGGGAGACTTGGGTGTTGAAGGATGAAGTGTGAAAATCAAAATTAACATTTCAGACGCTATTGTATAGTTTCGCAAATGAACAACAGATGTTTGAATGTAAACCCAAGTGATTTTTCAAACCCTTCTCATACGTACATAAATCCTCAACTTAAGTATGAGGTAAGAATCATTTCAAAGGAGCGTTTATGCCCCTAGAACCTAGTAAAGGATTTGGCATCACTGATTTCGGTTATTCTTTCAGCCAATCGCAATGTAAAATTAAAAAAAATCGGCACCTTTTTGTGTAATTTGGTTTTTTTAACAACTTGAGGACAATTTTAAAACATGTTCGCCTTGGGTAATTTTATTTGAATTGATTGTTCATTATTAATTTTTTGAAAAAAATATCTAAATTTATAATCTATCTCTTCTTTTAGAGTTTTGTTTAAATAAGTCCGTGTTAAGCTAGCATTGAAAGTGTCTGTTTTTTTAAATAACTTTTGAAAATTTGGAAAGCGTTAAATTTCGCAATTAGTTTCTTATAACTGGCAGCGATGCGCATCCGTTGATACACTTTCGACCATATCCGACCAAGTTTCGACATGAGCAATAAATGGCCTAAACAGTCTTAAATTAGTAGAAAATATAGTACCGCGCCGGACGCCGCCGCTGCCGCCGCGCCGATATTTTTGACATTCGGCGGCGGCGTGCGAAAAACGACCTAAATCGGCGGCGTTTATCGGCGGCGTATATCTCTAGTATATACCTAGCTTGTAATTATGTGTTAATACATGAATTTACTGCCCAGTAATGAAATAAGCTGACGACGGTCTTTCACCTTCATGTTATATGGTAATCTTCTAGTATACGATAACAAACATATTTCTGTATCATATCTAGCCCTCTGGTTATTGTTGTTGCTATATTTAATGTGTATCCTATCAGGCAATATTAATCTTTAACGGTAATGCAAAGATCGGATGGCCCTGTATGGACGTGACTGCAATTTCAATACATTTTCGAGGAAATGCGAAATTACATTATTGTTGTATGCATTATCGATGGGTGTGTTTAATGCTGATGTTGATTTCAATTACTTGCTATGTATTGTTATTGTTATTATTATTTAAAATGCTTTTAGTACTCTATCGATTTATTATTAATTGTGTGATTATTATTAAGTTCACAGCAATTCCAAAATATTAAAAGGACCAAACATGAAAGCTATTTCAGCGTGGATGGATCTATTTTAGAGAAATATGTCAGGGTATTGTTAGCGGAATATTTTTGATGTACATATGTACATGTAAAAATCTTTGCTCAAGGTTTGGGGTAAGCCATAATGTTAACAAGGGTAGTCACTGCACTGTAGGGTAACGTAGGAAAGGAACGGAGAAAGAAAATGAAGGGCGAGGAAAGGAATGCTCAACAAGTAAGGAAGGCTAAGTTCGGGTGTAACCGAACTTTACATACTCAGCTGAGAGCTTAGCTGCGTTGGTTTCGTAGGGTTTCGTAGATGGTTTATAAGTGGTTTTTAATTCCATATCACATACGTTTTGGAAATATCGACCAAATTGTAGACCAAGGGTGGCGTTTTTTGGAACGATTTTCTTTCATCCTTTGTCAAATAAGGGAGAATCACCATGTCGGAAAATGAACCTAGGGTAACCCTGGAATGTGTTTGTATGACATGGGTATCAAATGAAAGGTATTAGAGTATTTTAAAAGGGAGTGGCCCTTAGTTGTATATGTGAAGGCGTTTTCGAGATATCGACCAAAATGTGGACCAGGGTGACCCAGAACATTATCTGTCGGGTACCGCTAATTTATTTATACAGTAGTCGCTCACAAATTAGAACCTTCAGGAATTAGAATGTCCAGAAATTAGAATCAACTTTTTCAATACATTACACGATCTGAAATTAGAATCGAAAATTCTTATCGGCGAGTTAGTTATCGGTTTGTTATAGGTGTGTCATAGCTGAGGTATAAACGAAATGTCGATGTGCTATAATTAATTTTGCTATCGACGACAAAGGTTTTAATGAGTTGACGATTTGTTATCTGAAAGTAATCGATTTGTAATCAAAGAGTTTTCTTGGTGTTATTAAAATTTTTTGTTTTTTTTGTTTTTTATTAAAAATTTATCGATTTATTATCGATAATTTATCAAAAAATATTAAAAATTATTCGACTTGCTTCAATGTGTTATCGGAATTTTAAGTATCTGTTGTCAGCGTGTTAGAGAGAGCCAAGGGATGACAGAAAATCGTTCCAATATACCGCCTTGAGTTCACTTATAGTGCGATCGAGGATGATCTTAGTGTGCCTGACCCCGCTTGCGATTGCATCGAAGTATTTTATGATCAAGATTATCTGGGTCCCGGACCATAGTGATATCCCGAGCAACTGTCATGCGGTTTTCTTAGCCCGCATCAGTATAATTGAACCGGATGAAGGTGGCTGTAGGGATTTCGAACTTCCGCTGTCCATCTGTGGTCTGTTCTCACATAAATGCACCTCAAGTCAGGGGTTTGGAACTCCGCTGGCCACCTGTGTTTGTTCCTGTATATATAGCCCTCGAGTTAGCTCAGCAAACGTTGTGTGGACAACTCTTGCAGGGTAGCAAGATCCTTCTGGCCGGAAGTGGATGGCAGGAGGTCTGCCGAAATGATTGGGTTGAGTAACGACTCTCTAAGGTATAGCTTACGTCACCGTTATTTTATGTGGTATCACAACGAACCTTCATGCTGTCCAAGTGAACTTTCCCTACCAGCGAGGCTAGCACCTTACCTAACCTAACGTAGTGTACTCTTAGTATTTGTTTTTTTTTGTCGATATAATTTCATGGGCTGTATACAAAATTTTAACACATCATTATTTTTTTAGCAATTGCTAATGTTGGCTTTAAGTGCAAACTTTCTAACTGTTGATGTTACTGTTATGCCTGGTTGATGCATTAGCTCCTGGTCTATCAAACTGCATCAATAAGTAGTTTTTGGAAAAATGTGTGCTTAGCAGGTTTTCACTCTATGCCGACAATATGCTTTTTGTCCTGCACTTTTTGTTTTCGTTAAAGTGCCGCACAAAAAGGGATATTAATATTAGTTTTTGTTCTCACAGAACTTTTGCTTTAATAAATTTAAAATATTTTCTTACAGCTCTCTTTCGCATTCTAATTATTATTTTTGATTCCCTGTTTCGCATTCTTATTGTCATTGAAATTCTAACTGTCAATCATGTTCTCGTCCTTGTTCTCATTTCCTTCATGAATCTCATTCTCAATCGTATTAGAGAACGAAAATCTCATTAGATTGTCGTTCTAATGCTCATGTTTAATCTCATTCCTGCACAATTTCTCGTTCGAACTATCATGCGAATACTTATTTCATTATCTCTCCCATTCTCATTTTAATTACTATTAACATTATCCTTCCTTTTTCTCATTCTCCCCCTCTTCTGCATATTCTACTTTTTCTCCATCTTTGTCTTGCTTTGCCTCTCCTATTTTTCTCTTCTTCTCTCTCTCTCTCTCGCTCTTAATTATATATTCCTTTCTTACCACTCTACCTCTCTCTCTTTGTTTATCGTTCTCGATCTCCCTATTCCCAAAGTGTATTTAACAAAGTGTGGTTGAACAGTTCTCTCATAATGTCAAAAAGAGAAAAAATCTTAACCCTTTCAGAAAATTTTTCAAAATTTTATTTTTAAATTTTTAAAATCTTAACAAAATCTAGTTATGGAAGTGGAAAATAATAAATGCAGAAAAGCATAAATTTTGGGCATTTTTATTTTTTTTGTGAATTTTTACTGAGTTCTGTGATTGGTACGGACGTTGTGGTGTTATTGTAAGCCACATATTTGGCATTTTGCTTCTTTGCTATCCTCGGAACCAGAAAAGAAAGGTTATAATGAGCTACGTTTCCGCAAACTAATTTTGCAGCAAAAATTTTATATTTTTTGATTTTCATGAAATAAAATTGACTTTATAAAATTTTTTAATTTTATTTTTCAATGACAAAAAAATTTAATATATGAAACCGCTTGCATTCGAATCATATATGTAATACATATATACATAGTTGATTGCATGCTAATCGATTAGTTTATTAGCCGAATAATCGATTGTAAACAAGAACCTTAATGAACGCCCTCAAAGTTTCGGAGCAAATTGTAAAAAAAACGTAAAAAGCTCAATATTTTAATAAGTTGTTAGCAATTAAGTTAAAATGTTCGTGTGTGCGAGCTAAACTGAGTTTAGATTGCGGTATATGGGTCGCTGTAATAGAAACAGTATTTTGTATTACACTATATACTGCTACCTCCATTAATACTATGGCTGCTATCATCATTACTATCACGAAGATCTTAACATTATTACATACAAATATTTTATAAAATTGTATTACTTACTTTTCCGCAATGTTTGCATTTTCCCTTTTCCATTTTCCGATGTACCCAATGATGATGGGTTGTCGACTGTTCCCTGTATTGTCTTACGCCTACGTCTCGAAATGTTGGCTTACATGCTAATTGAGTCTTTTCATTGACGATTGGAATGCAATTTTGATGCGCAATCAATTGGCAGGCCGAGCACTTCATACGTTGGCCACTTTTCTGAAATTTGATACATAAACTTTTAATGTGATAAAATGTGCCAAAATGCAATTGTAATTTTGTAGTTTGAATATCATAAATGAAATTGATTATTAATAAGTTTTGTTGATATATTATACTAAAAGCGTTTTGTTATTAGTTTGCATGTTATTTTCAGTTCAATAATTCAAAACAAATTAATTATGTATATATTAATTAGTTTATATACTTCGTAAAAAAGAAGAATTAAATAAGTTATTTGCAACAAAAATTCATCATGATTACACTGTGTGATACCAAAAAATACATAGAAGGTCATACCAGTTTTCTGTAAGATCATGGAGATTTAAGAATGACTGCAGACCAGATTTTCTTCGAACCCTCCGAAGTTGTGAGTTAGGAGAAAAACCCGGTTTTTTTATCTTTGGGCTCTTGTGACCCTTAGTTTTGTTGGATGTAAACCGATTTTAATAAAGAAACAAGTAAGGGTGTCTAAGCTCGGGTGTAACCGAACATTATATACTCAGCGTAAGTTTCAATTGTACAGTTCATTTCATATAAATTACCTTTCTAATCGTACTGAGGCATATTTTAAACATAAGCTATTCCCAAAAAATAGGGCGTAAAGTTCGGGCGTAACCGAAGTTCGATTTACGCTGGTGTTCATTTTATATATTTATACTAGAAGACGGCTTTTTCCGTCTGACTCTGCCCTCCCCCCTGTTCACTTTTTCTAAATCCTTTTATTCACTCCTCCCTCCGTCTTTTTCGCTTCATCTATCTCCATCTTCGTCTCATTCTATCTCTTTATCAATCTCCTTCTCTCTTTTCTCTTCTCTCAATTTCTTCTCATTCTACTGCATCCCTCATTGCCTGTCCCAGAGGATGGTATGTATTTTATTCCAGTCCCAGTCCCAGTCCCACTCCGAGTCTTAGTCCAAGTCCTAGTCCTAATCCCAGTCCCAGTCCGTCTCTGGATAATATATTACCCTGTACTAAAGCACTCATCAACAGCTTTAATTTGATATCCACATTGTATAAACACTGTCTAGGCATTCACTGGCCTACGTTTTGGCCTATATTTCGAGACCATAGTCACCCAGGGGTATGAAAATTACCCTCTACTAAAGCACTCATTAACAGCTTTCATTTGTTATCCATATTCTATAAACACATTCTAGGGGTATTCGGGTCCACGTTCCGTCCTATATCTCGAGATGTACGTCGATCGCAACCAGGCCTACGTAGTAACCACCATGTGAGGTTTACGCAACTTGTGTGAAAGTTTGATTAAAATCGACCGAAGCATCTCTTCAAACACCGGCGACCAACTAACACACATTTTAGCCTTTCTTTTTATATATATAGATTTTTATTTTTCACACTTCACTATAATATTAAAACGAAATGCTTTTGAAATTCGGCTTAAAAATTGCACATGGAACAACTAAAGACTCTCTTGAATTAAAAAAAGTGTCTTAAGGTAAGTATCCCTAATTTCGTGGTACTAAGGATTTTTCTGACTTTCTACCTCACTTGCGTTAAAATAAATGAAGGAAAACTAAAAAAGTAAATTTTTTCCATTTAGTTGATCAATTAAGATAAGTTTCCAGCTACTTTCAAACAAAACTAGCAAATGTTTTAATTTATATAAATCAAAATGTGTGAGTACCTCAAATGTACCTAATTTCGTGGCAAAAATTTTCTGATGTACCTAATTCCGTGGTAAAGCGTCCCTACTTTCGTGGTATTTAGTTAAACTCTAATTTTATGGAAAAAAATAGTTATAATTGATTTTAAACGCAAATTCCTAAAGATACACAAATTGATTTACTGATATTCAGAAATTTAAAATTTAAAACTATTTTTTTTTATTGATATTTTATTTATGAAAAGAAAGAGTTTTAAGACCAAAATAAATAAGTAAAAAGAATTAGTTTAATGTACGTACGTTTCAAAAACTTTATTTAAATTTTTTTGTTTTCTTTTTGAATTTTTTTTTTTGTTTTTTTATTTTTTTGTATTTTTTCATTAAATCTAAGATTTCTTAGAACTTTAGACATTATTAATATGAAATAAGTAACATTAAATGAAAAAGGTTTAAAACAAAAATAAACAATAAAAAAAAAAAATGTATTCAATTGATGTAACTTGTTACTTTTCTAAAAATTACTTTTATTTAGTAGTTCTAAAAATGTTTTTTATTTTTTTGTTTTATTTTTGTTTTTTATTTTTTTCATTAGTGACACCATTAAGCGCTGCTGTCAAATCTTCTTTTGTGCAACTAGCTTTTGTCATTATACTCAGTTGAGCAGAGCTCATAGAGTATATTAAGTTTGATTGGATAACGGTTGGTTGTACATATATAAAGGAATCGAGATAGATATAGACTTCCATATATCAAAATAATCAGGATCGAAAAAAAATTTGATTGAGCCATGTCCGTCCGTCCGTTAACACGATAACTTGAGTAAATTTTGAGATATCTTGATGAAATTTGGTATGTAGGTTCCTGAGCACTCATCTCAGATCGCTATTTAAAATGAACGATATCGGACTATACCCACGCCCACTTTTTCGATATCGAAAATTTCGAAAAACCGAAAAATTGCGATAATTCATTACAAAAGACAGATAAAGCGACGAAACTTGGTAGATGAGTTGAACTTATGACGCAGAATAGAAAATTTGTAAAATCTTGGACAATGGGCTTGGCACCGCCCACTTTTGCAAGCTGTAATTTGGTATTCATTGAAGATTTCATGATGAAATTTGGCAAGAACGTTACTCCTATTACTATATGTACGCTTAATAAAAATTAGCAAAATCGGAGAAGGACCACGCCCACTTTAAAAAAAAAAAATTTTTTAAAGTAAAATTTTAACAAAAAATTTAATATCTTTACAGTATATAAGTAAATTATGTCAACATTCAACTCCAGTAATGATATAGTGCAACAAAATACAAAAATAAAAGAAAATTTCAAAATGGGCGTGGCTCCGCCCTTTTTCGTTTAATTTGTCTAGGATACTTTTAACGCCATAAGTCGAACAAAAATTAACCAATCCTTTTGAAATTTGGTAGGGGCATAGATTTTATGACGTTAACTCTTTTCTGTGAAAATGGGCGAAATCGGTTGATGCCACGCCCAGTTTTTATACACAGTCGTCCGTCTGTCCTTCCGCATGGCCGTTAACACGATAACTTGAGCAAAAATCGGCATATCTTTAATGAACTTAGTTCACGTGCTTACTTGAACTCACTTTATCTTGGTATGAAAAATGAACGAAATCCGACTATGACCACGCCCACTTTTTCGATATCGGAAATTACGAAAAATGAAAAAAATGCCATAATTCTATACCAAATACGAAAAAAGGGATGAAGCATGGTAATTGGATTGTTTTATTGAAGCGAAATATAACTTTAGAAAAAACTTTATAAAATGGTTGTGACACCTCCCATATTAAGTAGAAGAAAATGAAAAAGTTCTGCATGGCGAAATAAAAGACCCTTAAAATCTTGGCAGGTATTACATATATAAATAAATTAGCGGTATCCAACAGATGATGTTCTGGGTCACCCTGGTCCACATTTTGGTCGATATCTGGAAAACGCCTTCACATATACAACTACCACCATACCTTTAATTTGATACCCATATCGTACAAACTCATTCTAGAGTCACCCCTGGTCCACCTTTATGGCGATATCTCGAAAAGGCGTCCACCTATAGAACTATGGCCCACTCCCTTTTAAAATACTCATTAACTCCTTTCGTTTGATACCCATATTGCACAAACGAATTCTAGAGTCACCCCTGGCCCACCTTTGTGGCGATATCTCGAAACGGCGTCCACCTATGGAACTAAGGATTACTCCATTTTAAAATACTCATTAACACCTTTCTTTTGATACCCATATTGTACAAACAAATTCTAGAGTCACCCCTGGTCCACCTTTATGGCGATATTTCGAAAATGCGACCACCTATACAACAACAACCACTCCCTTTTAAAACCCTCATTAATACCTTTAATTTGATACCCATATCGTACAAACACATTCTAGAGTCACCCCTGGTCCACCTTTATGGCGATATTTCGAAACGGCGTCCACCTATAGAACTAAGGCCCACTCCCTTTTAAAATACTCATTAACACCTTTCATTTGATACCCATTTCGTACAAACATATTCTAAAGTCACTCCTGGTCCACCTTTATGGCGATATCTCGAAAAGGCGAACACCTATAGAACGAAGGCCCACTCCCTTTTAAAAATACTCATTAGCGCCTTTCATTTGATACCCATATCGTACTAACAAAGTCCAGAGTCACCCCTGGTTCACCTTTATTGCGATACCTCGAAAAGGCGTCCACCTATAGAACTATGGCCCACTCCCTTTTAAAATACTCATTAACTCCTTTCGTTTGATACCCATATTGCACAAACGAATTCTAGAGTCACCCCTGGCCCACCTTTATGGCGATATCTCGAAACGGCGTCCACCTATGGAACTAAGGATTACTCCCTTTTAAAATACTCATTAACACCTTTCATTTGATACCCATATCGTACAAACGCATTTTAGAGTCACCCCTCGTCCACCTTTATGGCGATATTTCGAAAATGCGACCACCTATACAACAACCACCACTCCCTTTTAAAACCCTCATTAATACCTTTAATTTGATACCCATATCGTACAAACACATTCTAGAGTCATCCCTGGTCCACCTTTATGGCGATATTTCGAAACGGCGTCCACCTATAGAACTAAGGCCCACCCCCTTTTAAAATACTCATTAACATCTTTCGTTTGATGCCCATATTGTACAAACAAATTCTAGGGTCACCCGTGGTCCACCTTTATGGCGATATCTCGAAACGGCGTCCACCTATGGGACTAAGGATTACTCCCTTTTAAAATACTTATTAACACCTTTCTTTTGATACCCATATTGTACAAACAAATTCTAGGGTCACCCCTGGTCCACCTTTATGGCGATATCTCGAAACGGCGTCCACCTATGGAACTAAGGATTACTCCCTTTTAAAATACTCATTAACACCTTTCATTTGATACCCATATCGTACAAACGCATTCTAGAGTCACCCCTGGTCCACCTTTATGGCGATATCTCGAAAAGGCGACCACCTATACAACAACCACCACTCCCTTTTAAAACCCTCATTACCTTTAATTTGATACCCATATCGTACAAACGCATTCTAGAGTCAACTCTGGTCCACCTTTATGGCGATATTTCGAAACGGCATCCACCTATAGAACTAAGGCCCACTCCCTTTTAAAATACTCATTAACACCATTCGTTTGATGCCCATATTGTACAAACAAATTCTAGGGTCACCCGTGGTCCACCTTTATGGCGATATCTCGAAACGGCGTCTACCTATGGGACTAAGGATTACTGCCTTTTAAAATACTTATTAACACCTTTCTTTTGATACCCATATTGTACAAACAAATTCTAGGGTCACCCCTGTTCCACCTTTGTGGCGATATCTCGAAACGGCGTCCACCTGTGGAACTAGAGTCAACCCTGATCCACCTTTATGGCTATATCCCTAAATGGCGTCCACCTATAGAACTATGGCCCACTCCCTCATAAAATACTCTTTAATGCCATTTGATACACATGTCATACAAACACATTCCAGGGTTTCCCTCGGTTCATTTTCCTACATGGTTATTTTCCCTTATGTTGTCACGATAGCTCTCAACTGAGTATGTAATGTTCGGTTACACCCGAACTTAACCTTCCTTACTTGTTTTTTCTATAAAATTAAGTTATTAACCCAATAATCAGCGAATGGAGATCGAATTAAGTTTGACGCAGTTTTCTTAAATTTATTTGAAAAAATACGCGCATAAATAACTCCACTCCAAAAATGCGTGCTTTCCGATTCACTGCTGAAATGTAAATGCGCAGTATACCACGAATTTGGGGGCATGCACAAATTTGGTGTATTTAAATTCGTGGTATCGCTTTAAACGGTAATTTTGAGGTTTATATTCAAATTTTTTTTGCTGTTATCAATATTCATTCAAAACAATAGTAAAGAAGTTGAAATCTTGATACATTTTTTAAATTAAATGAAAAATTATTGAATAAACAAAAGTTCTATAATGCCATTATTTCGTTGAAATGTTGTGATTCGCAGAGCTTTTTGAATAAAATATTGATGAATAGATTAATAAAAGTGTACCACGAAATTACATCAAAATCTTCCTCGTTAGTTTATTTAATAATTAAAATACTTCAAAAATAGGGTTTCTTATGAAATGTTAAAGAAAATATGGAAAACATAAAGTATTATAAAGTATACATCACAAAAAAGTGTGTCCCTAATTTCGTGGGTTAGAAATATTAAAAAACAAGTTAAAAAAAATTTTGGAATGAGTTTTGCAGTAATAGGAACGTTTAAGAAATATTCACTAAATACCAAATAATTATCATCATAAAAAAAATTTATCGATACAATTTTTACAGACTTAACAAAATACACTGGACTCCTTAACACTTTACTTAAGAGGCCTCCTTACAACAGGCTCATATTCCGAGCTTCCAACTTTATATTGCTTGACATTTAATATTAGGTTTAATATTAAAAATTAGTAAAATATCAATTATTATACCGTAAAAACATCTTTATTATGAAATTTTCAGTTTAAAAAAACACTCCCCCAAGAAAAAATCGAAATGCCACGAAATAACGTACCACCACGAAATTAGGGACACTTACTTTAGTACCTAAAATCGCGGGCCCCCTCAGAAACCTGGTGATGTGCTATACTTCATATCATTCGCTATAATATTTTTTATTGATAAGCACGTTGTTTAATTAAACACCAACCAATTACACGGAAGTATACCACCGAAAATGTGAGTGCCGGTGCGTATACGTTACATTTTATTATTACGTTTAAACTAATAAAACAATTTGCAATAAAATAATATTGCGACTATAAACTGTATTTTACTGTATATTGTAAGTTAGATTAAACTACACACGGGGTGCAAAACAAATTCAAAATCGGTTCAGTAGTGGACTACCCATTGGCCTCAAACATAGTGACACGTGTTTTTTATATATTTAATATATGTATAAGCCAAACATATGTATCGAATATTATTACGAGGAATTTATTTTTTTGGAGTCTCTAGAAATTTTATGAAATGCTTGCTTGTGGCACCGCCCAATTTTCTTTTACAATAAAACTTTGTAAGTTAAATATCATTAATACAAAACAATTTTTCGCTAAGATATAGCTTATTATTCTAGTCGGTGATACTTTGTTTGAACGTCTTTAATATAAAAATGGGCGTGGGCCTTCGTAAATTTTTACTAGAAATATTTCCCGCTATAAAGAAA
This sequence comes from Eurosta solidaginis, assembly GCF_040869045.1. NCBI lineage: Eukaryota > Metazoa > Arthropoda > Insecta > Diptera > Tephritidae > Eurosta > Eurosta solidaginis. The sequence goes on along the minus strand of NC_090322.1, from coordinate 173,939,885 downwards.
GTATGTGTACTAAACTGGGTCGATTTATTAACCGATATCGCGTCATCGATTTTTCGATAGGATTTGGGCTCAGGAAAAAAAGTTCCACTACGCATACCCAAAAAAATAATTTTGGAGCCTGCGAAAAAAAATGGCGAAAGGTCAGTTTTTCGACCAAACCACTCCCCAAAACCCAAAAAATATTTTTTTTTTCAAAAAACTGTTATCGCCAACGTTTTTAGAGTTTTTTTGAAAAAAAAAAAATAATAATAAACTTGTTTGGGTTTTGGGGAGTGTTTTAGTCGAAAAATTGACCTTTCGCAATTTTTTTCGCAGGCTCGAAAATAATTTTTTTGGGTATGCATAGTGATACTTTTTTTCTAAGCCAAAATACTATCGAAAAATCGATGGCGCGATATCGGTTAACTTTCGTCCATACAAATCGGCCCACCCTAATATACATAGTTAAGTTTACTTATAAGAAATAGGAACGAGCGCACAAGTACCAGTTTAAGAAACGAATTAATGCAACTCGGACTTAGAATAAATTCAATTTGCATGTTAAAATAAACGAACGAATAAATGATAATTTCAATTTCGGAAATCGTATATGATATGATAGATAGCGTATATGGCTCCGAAAAGATTTACGCTGAGATTCTCTTTTCCTAGGATATAAACCTGGAGCTTTAGGAAGTATGACTTCCGTCAGTTCCCATCTCTTTACAGTAAAACAGTGCTGGGCTGTGAGATCTACCTAGGCTTGACCGCTAATTCATGCTTATAAAAAGTTGCTCAGACGTCATGGCGCACCAACATAAAAACGTTCAAGTTAACAAAAGTTTTATCGAAAATGCATTTTTCACAGATTTCGGCTTTTGTTGTTGAAAAATAGACCCTTAATGAAAATTGTAATTGTTACTATCAATAATAGCAAAGTTATGACACTTTTCAAAAGCCATATTTGCATGCAGCGAATGTTTTTTGCTACTCTGATATATTGAAAAATTTAATTTCGAGAAAACTGAGTTTGAACCTCAAGGAGTGAAACTGAAAGCTTTAAAATGACAAGGGCCGCTCCCAATTTTATTTACTAAAAACTTGCTAAACTATCTTTCTTGTACTTCCTAACTCTCTATCTTAAGTAAATATTCTACTGCAAGGATATAGTATCGAATGAAGCCGACTATTAGGAACCTTCAAGAAATTGTTGCGGATACGGGCAGTCCTTTGCCAGAATAAGTCCAGTATGCTTCTATTTTTTCATTTATATTAAGTCGCTTTCATGTTTGTACCCTCATTTCCATACGAATTTTTTACCCATGGAAAAGTCTTTTTCGGTAACTTCCCGTTGAGCTAGACACTTGATACTTAGTACATAGTTCAGATCTGAGACACATTACTACAATGCAAGTGAAAAACAAAATCCGCACGGAACGAGATATACAGAAAATTGATTTTAAAATGGAAATTTTGCGATCGACTTTCAACTCACTTCTCGGTGATCCAGAGACTTAAAACTTAGCACATAGTTTGCGAGTCGGTGGCACTACAATTCGTGGGAAACAAAATTCCGCCAGGTGGCAGACGAATCGAGATAAACGAAAATCCCTGAAAAACACAGGGAATATTGCGATCGATTTTTAAGTAACTTCCCGGTGAGCAATAGACGTGAAACTTGGGCCGTGGGTCCGAAACCGGTAACAATGAAATATTTTATCAAAAAAATGCCGCTAGGTGGCGCATGGATCGAGATATTAGGAAAATAAATTTTAATTTGGGAATGCTTCAATCCATTTTGAGCTAACTTCCCGGTTACATAGAGACTTGTACTTAGCACATTGTTCGAGACCCGGTGACAATACCATTTACAGAAAATAAAATTCTGCTAGTAGCGCGAAGTGAGATAACTACAAATCCTTGAAAAACGAGGGGAATCTTGCAATCGATGTTTGAGTAACTTCCCGGTGAGCTGGAGATATGAAACTTGAGCCGTAAGTCAGAACCCGGTGACAATGCAATATTATATATATTTAATCTTGCGATCGATTTTCGAGTAACATCCCGATGAGCTAGAGATATGAAACTTCGGCCGTAAGTCAGAACCCGGTAACAATGCAATATTTTATCAAAAAATCCGCTAGGTGGCGCATGGATCGAGATGTTGAGAAAACTAGTTTTAAATTGGGAATCTTGCAATCGACTTTTAACTAACTTCCTGGATATCAAGAGACTTGAAACCTGAAATATAGTTTAAAACTCGGTGACAGTGTAATGTTTGATCAAAAAATTTGAGCTACGTAACGCACAAGTCGAACTATTTAGAAGACTAGGCCATATCTTCATTGCTAGCCTCCTGAGTGCTGCAGGCATTGTAGAATTCCACTTCATTGAAGGCCCAACTCAATGCACGTCCTTGCATACTTTTAGGCGTACGCGACTTTCACCACGATTCTTTTAGACTTTCAGGCGTATGCGAATTTCACGACGATTTTCAGCTGTGCAAATTAAGTAGCTGACAAACGAGGTGGAATTCTCTTGTTATGATGCGAGGTGGAATTCTGTTGTTTTCGCCAGTGTTGTCAGCGAAAATTCCACTAATTCTCTTAAATCTTGCTATTTTGAACAAATAAATAAAGATAAGAATTTTTACTTAGGAATTACATAAATTACTAATCAAAGTTGCAATTGCCTTTTTGTAGGCAGTACTAAAAAATTGAAAATAAAAAGATGATAAAAAAATTTAAGGACTACCTTTATATAAATGGACCAAAAAATAGAAGGCAATTTTTCTTTTAATACAGACATAGTTTTGTTGAATTTTGACTAAAAAACTTTAACAATAGCTCTTGTAAAAGCATTTTGGGATTTAAAATTATAATGGTAGAGTGCGTGTTTAAATTTTAAATAATCAATTAGTTGATCCCAAGTAAATAGTTTGCCTTAAATTGAAAGATTGCGCTCCACCTTTATAGTTTTAAATCCCCAAATTCTTTTACAAGAGCTATTGTTAAAGTTTTTAGTCAAAATTCCACAAGACTATGTCTCTATTAAAGAAAAAATTGCCTTCTATTTTTTGGTCCATTAATATAAAGGTAGTCCCCCAAAATTTTTGTATCATCTTTTTATTATTTTATTTTATTTTACGCCCCTTCAAACGATGGTTGTTAGGCATCATTCGGTGTTGTTGTTAATGATGTAGCAAAGCTTTGCTACATTGAAAATGCACGACCACTCAATAGTTAACATGAATGTGCAGAGTGACGCGCGACTCCTTGGGACGTATACTTCGTTCTTTTGCAACGTTTATAAACGCGGTTCTAATACGGGATTTAACGAGCGTGACTATTTAAAGAAGAGAGTCTATCTGAATACGGTTGTGGGTCCATACATGTTCCTTGGGATTAAACGGGTAGGTTATGCCTGGCCGAAACGCTTCGAAGCGCTTAATGAGGGGTCCTTTTATTTTGTCTGCGAGGAGAAGTCGTATAAAGCAGCAGTCTGCTGGGATCTTTTGGTTGGTGAAAATTAAAAAAGCACTTACTGGTTTGTTTTTCGCGGTTGAGTATTTCTAAGGGGTGTCTGGCTTTTGGATTTTGTTGCGATCTTGTGCTTTGGAGGCACTCTATCTCTTACAGTAGACTGCCGTAGGTGACTGTTTCAAAGCATTTAGGAGGTCTCGTGCTTCCAGCACGTATGGTGTGGTCCGGTTATGTGTGACTGGACCAGTAATTTATCAGGTTGTTTTTGCCATTTACTGCTATGCTAGGCATATGCCTTGCTAATAGTTTGCCTCGCCGTATAATTGCAGTTTAATGGGGAGTAGAATTGCTCTTCTTGATTTGAGCAGACATCAGAGCATTTAGGAGCGGTCCGTTTCTAAGCAATGACAGAGGTGGAAAGAGACAAGTTGAAAACATGCGTCAGTTAACTGAGTTCCTCATCGCTCAGGCGTTTTTAACATAAGTGCGACTATGCCGCCCGGGTCTACTGATTTGGAGGGCTAAACCATTTGGATGGCGTCGGGGACATTTGTGGTCGTGACGTTAGGCGACGAAATGTTTTGTTTTTTATGTGTTTGCGCCCGCAGAATGTAGTGATAGAATTGTCTGGTCGATTTAGTACGAGAAGTATGGATATGTGATGAGATACAAGTTTTAGGCTCCTGTCCCAATCAACGCAGTTTAGGAGTTTTGTGCTGACGTTGGAAATATCTCGCGAACTATGGATATTTCGATTTGCTGTTCTAAATGTTACCTGATCCATTTCTTGACCCCTTATCCGGATTAGAAATTGGCATCCTTAACAAACGTTTACAATCCTCTCATATCTCATGCACAGAATATCCTTCCCACTATACATCTAAATTATTAATGTAACGCGTTTTGTTGTCTGCCCGCTAGATCAAGACGAAGTCGGCCTATACGTAGCTATTAATGTATCTGAATAACTCAAGCAGGGAGAAGTGAGCTCTAAGAAGGCCAACAACATATTATGTTTTTAATGTATGTAAATAAATAAGTTTGAATGCAAAATTACATTAATGTTACCTAATTACCCATATAAGGATGCACATACATACATAAATTGGTGTTAATTTACATATGAAAATGAACTTTTAGGATCATTGGGTATAGTGAAATTATACTTCGTTTTTGAATAAGCCCTCTAACTTGCAAGAAGGAGTACTAAAACTATGAACTCCCAATAGTACACCTTTTCACAATTATTTCGACATAACTTATTTGCTTAAATGTATGCAATACATTTCTTGATATATACACGCATTTATATATTTGTTTCATAAACATCCCTGCAAAAAATGCGATAAGTCTAGGATGAATCCGGGATGAGTCGCAAAGGAGTATGCGACCGATGTCAATTTTGATCTCTTTGTATGCGTTGAACTGTTCCTTTTTGTTTGAGCATGTCCTATAAAGATACTAATTCCCTGCAAAAATCGTTGGATCATGTGGTCCACTTGTGTCATACTGGAGTACATACCATTATACTCCACTGTAATATAGCAATGGACCAACTCATGTTACTACACGAACATATTGTAAGCCGATCATTGCTCGTTTTTAAAGATTGTAATAACTACACGATGTTTATTGGACTGTGGGTACTCTATAGATTACTCTGATGTAATGCGGAGCTGGAGTATATGGTCCTAGGACATGGCAATGTTAATTGGACCATATTTTTTGTATGAATTGTGGTTCATTTTGGAGCACTCGGTTGGTCCATAGCGAGTACTCTATACATGCATGCATGGAGTACTCGCGATTTTTGCAGGGTTGTACTCATTTATACCCGAAAGCGATTGATAGGACCAATCTTCTTTGTAACCAAATGATCCATATGAAGACTAGGCCCTTTTCTGTTCAATAATAACTCAAATAGAGACCAGTCGAAAGGTTTGCCAAGCCACCAAATCTATTTGATGTAAGTTGTTTGCCCGCTTTTCAAAAAGGAATAAAAATATTCTCCAAAAATTAACCCTAACTGCGGCGTAGTCGTTAAGTCCTAGTAATTTAGGTTCGGTATAGGGCTCCGCATTTTTCTTAAATAATTCGATTCAATCAACTGTAATCTCTTTTATTTTTATCATTTCGTTGCCGTTTTTTTTTTAATATTTCTTAAAATGGACTACATAGATTTCAAACTGACTAATCCCAGCTGTACCCGAAAGGGACTGAAGGGGATCAACTACGCCCAAATGTAGACAAAAGAGATCAATCGTAGACCAATCTCTGTAGAGACTAATCGCACAATTTTTTTTAGGGATTATTTGCCGTGTATGTATATATGTATGCGTGGTTGAGCATATGACGCATAATATTCACATTTGCATTCTGAGTATACGCATTTACGTATTCAGTTATCTTATTTAGGTTTGTGCTTGGAATGAGCAAATTTTACGCTTGAGAATAGAACTCATTGCTGTAGTAATAATGATTATGACTATGGTAATAATTTTGTAGATTACATAATGGTAGGATGGGTACTCAGGTTTTATGATAATAGCCGTGTTTTTTAACACGCGCGTATACGTTTCGTTTGCGCGTGTTAAAAAACGCCTATCTTCGCTTAGATAATGCTTAGGAGACCCATCTAGCGGCTGTGGTAAAACAACTAGCTACAGCAACAGGGTGTAGCGAAAAGCGGAGACGCAACGCTCTGATGGCCATAGGGTATAACATATAGCTGAATCAGTTGCGATGAATTGTGGACACACATATAATACATAGAATTAGTGTACAGGGTGAAACAAAGACACATATTTCAGTTACATCTGAGTATAATGCGTATTGAAATTTAGTAGGACAAAATTTATGCGCAGCAATTTCAGAGGTGTATTTATAGTTTGTCTCTTAGCAGTCAATATAAAGTTTAAGCGTAAACGGATATACGCGTGTTAAAAAACACGGCTAATAACAACTTACTTAACTTGTAAGGAAAGGTTGACAAAAGCTCGTTATAAAAGAATATGTTTGCCTAAATGGGTGTCTTTGTATGATTGCCACTTTGGATCTGTGTTCAGAGGTCAAATGAAATTATTTCCAAATTAGCAACTGGTATTTTTATACCCAGCTGTACTTGTACACAGGGTATTATAACTTTGATTGGATAACGGTTGGTTGTACATGTATAAAAGAATCGATATAGATATAGACTTCTATATATCAAAATCATCAGTATCGAAAAAATATTTGATTGAGCCATGTCCGTCCGTCTGTCCGTTACACGATAACTTGTGTAAATATTGAGATATCTTCACCAAATTTGGTACACGAGCTTATCTGGGCCTAGAATAGATTGGTTTTCGGATGATAACCACGCCCACTTTATATATATATAAAATTTTGGATAACACAAAAAACCTGATCATTTAGTAAATAATACACCTAGAATGTTGAAATTTTACGTGTGGACTGATAGTGAGACTCGTGATAAAAATTTGAAATTTTTCTTTTTAAATGGGCGTGGTAACGCCTACTTGTGATAAAATCAATTTTACAAATACTATTAATCATAAATCAAAACTCGTTAATCCTATCGTAACAAAATTCGGCAGAACGGATGCCTTTACTATAAGGAATGCTTTGAAGAAAAATTTACGAAATCGGTTAAGTACCACACCCACTTTTATATAAAAGATTTTTAAAAGGGTCTTGGCCGAATAAAATAAGCTATATCTTTGCCAAAAAGAGCTTTATATCAATGGTATTTCATTTCCCAAGTGGATTTATAACAATAAATAGGAAAAACTTCAAATTAAAAAAAAAATGGGCGTGGCACTGCCCCTTTTATGACTAAGCAATTTTCTTTGTTTCGGGAGCCATAACTCGAAGAAAAACTAGTTCAGAATAGAACCATATATACATATATGTATTATTGTGCAGCCTTGTAACACTATTAAGCACACAAAACAAACAACAACAGCATTTCAAGTGCACAGCTGTGTATGTAATGTTCGGTTTCACCCGAACGTAGACTTCCTTACTTGTTCATATTCGGCATAGCATGTGCGAAGTTAGCGCAATTTATATTTGTACATCGGCTCATATTATGCCAGTGAGTGAATTGTCACAATTTTTGCACATCTTTGCTCTTGGCATGGAGGAATCCTGAATGTAAATGCAATCTTGTCAAGTGTTATGCTATATATGGGATATATGTACATACATATGTATAATATAAATGTACTTTGTAATATTGGTATATGTACTGTTTGTAGTAATAGCGAATGTGTAAGCGTAGGCGTAGTGTGTGGTATTGGTATGCTGTAGGGATTATACAAGAATGAGAGCGTAAGTGTATTCACTACATTGTAGCCAAAGTGTGATTGAATTTGACAGTTCTCTCATAAAGAACCGGACTATAATATAAAAAAGAAAAAAATCTTAACCCTTTCGGATAATTTTTTAGTTTTTAATTTGTGAAAAATAACTTGTATTACTTAAGTTCTCATTGAGCTACAACTGTAAAACTTCACAGATAGGATAAGACGCCGAGAAAACTTAAGGAAAGGAGACAAAAATTCCGTTAGGTAGCGCATGGATGGAAATATTTAGATAAGATTTGGATTTTAAACTAACTTTTCGCTGAGCTACAACCATGAAATCTCAGAGACAGGTTAAGACACCGTGACATAGGGACAAAAGGAGAAAAAAATTCCGTTAGCTGGCGCACGGATCGAAAAAATTAGATAATAATTTGGAAATTTGAAACCGTGTTTTAAGTAACGTCTCGATGAGCTAGGAGCTAAAAATTTAGAGCTTAATTCAGAGGTCGATGACAGCCGATGACACAATACAAAAAGTTTCGCTAGGGCGCGCACGGACTGAGATACTTAGAAAAATCAAACGGAACGGAGGGAATTTTGGGATAGATTTTTATGTAAGTTCTCATTGAGCTACAAGCGTAAAACTTAACAGATAGGTTAAGACACCGAGAAAATGTAAGAAAAGGAGAAAATAAAAATAAAATAAAAAAATTTTAAGCACTTTCTTTGTATAAATGGACAACAATCAGCGAAAAATTTCTCTTTATATAAAGACATATTCTTGCTAAACTTTGATTATTAAATTTTGGCATAGAAATTGCAAAAATATTTATGAGAAGTAGAAATATAAAAGTGGACCACCAGAAGGAATCACTATCGTTTCCTACGCCGATGTCTGTACAATAACGGCCACAGGCCCAGGCCTACAGATCGATGAGCTTTGTAACAAAATAAACAGCTATCTCTGTGATCTCTCCAGTTTCTTCGACTCGCCAAACCTGAAATTGTCACCGACCAAATCATCGGTGACCATATTTACAACATGGACGTGCCAAATGTCGACGATATCGAACATCCACGTCGATGGCACTACGCTACCGACTGTCCTACACCCCAAAATCTTGGGTGTGACGTTTGATCAGGGTCTAAATTTTGGAGAGCATGCAACGGCGATTGTACAAAAAATCCATAGCCGTAATAAAATCTTCAAATCTCTTGCCGGCAGCACTTGGGGTAAAGATAAAGAAACGCTCATTACCACTTACAAATGGACCGGCCGATTGCATGCTACGCGTCCCCGATATGGTCGCCAAGCCTTAAGGTTATTCACTGGAAGAAAATAAAGGCCTGCCAAAATACTGCCCTCAGAACCGCTACGGGCTGTCTTCTTATGTCCCCAGAACACCGTCTACATAATGAGGCGAGAATACTACCCATCAGGGAGAGAAAGGAGATGCTAACCAAACAGTTCCTGTTGAATACCCAGAAACCTGGGCATCCCAACAGACACCTGATTGATAAGCCAACATCGCCCAGGGGCTTAAGGAGGCACCTCCGTAAGCATTATGGGCAAATACGGTACCCGAGAACACAGCCGTATGAAGCAAAAAAACACAAGTAGGTCCTCAGGGACATCCACAAACAGGCGTCGTACCTCTATACCAGGAAATGCCCGGCGAATCTGGTACTTTAAAGAAAAATACCCAGAACTAGCAGAAGGGGAACGCACTCTCCCTAGGGAAACACGCGTCACTCTAGCTCAACTTCGATCTAGGTACTTTAACAGGTTAAACTCTTGCCTATCTAGAAACAATCCCGACATACAAAATATGTGTCCTGCTTGCAATGTGTCCCCACATGACACCAACCATCTCTTCAATTGTTATGTGGAACCAACGTCTCTAACACCCCTCTCATTAGGGTTCACCCTTGTTGAAACACCAAGTTTCCTTCGACTCCCATTAGAGAGGATTGATGTCGCACCTATTGGATGGGGCGAAGTACTGCTACAACAACATAAAGACACGCCAAGAACAGTAGGGTATATGTACACTTATCTCTAATTTATCGAGGCTTACGAACCCATGTTGTTGTTGTTTTTGTGCGATAAGGATACTCCCCGAAGGTTTGGGGGAGTATTATCGATGTTGATTGTCCTTGTCCGAACATAGATCTTGCACGTTCCGGTAACAAGCACCACTAAGGTACAAGGCGGACCATCAAGGAATGATTTAATATGACCACATTGAACCTTCTAGGTAATCCCGCCAACCACGTTTAGTCCCATGATGAACTTGGGGTCGCCAGAGCTAAATATTTGTATGATACTTTCATATTTCTAACAGGATTTCCCTTTGGGTAGTGAGGTTGACAATTGGGTTGCGGAAGCTGTAAGGCTATAAAGCTGTCTATTGCGTCTATATACCCCTTGAATCCTCTTATAATTCCATTCCAATTGTAGAAGGTATACGTATGAAAAGGAGCACAATGTATGAAGATTGCGGTGCGTGTTATAACAGCGAGGACAGCAAAGAAGCTGAAGTTGCATCCAGGAGCTGTTCCCATTCCAATTGAACCGAGTGCTTCAAGTGGGGCACAATTAAGTAAAATTCCTTATATGTTTTCGATTTGAAAACGGAAAGCCCTTTTGAAACCAGTTTTCGAATGCAGAAAACACGAAACATGGGCGTAAGGCTCGAGGAAGTTAGGTACATAAACGTAGAAATCATAATCTGTATTTAACTAGCGAGACTTGCACATATTTCTTTATACAATTGTTTTTGTTATTAATATTAGAGAAAATTGCAAAGTTTACAAACGGTAACGGTTACTAGGACATGTTTCTGAATTTCACTTCTTCATCAGCTAGCTTCTCGGAAGCTAAGTATTGCACTTGAAATCTCCAACATTCATACTTTATACGACCGGCCGCCGTGGTGTGATGGTAGCGCGCTCCGCCATCCACACCGAAGATCCAAATTTTAGAAACAAGTTTTTTCAATTAGAAGCAACTTTTTCAAAGCGGGGTCGTCCCTCGGCACTATTTGGTAAGCACTCCGAGTGTATTTCTGCAATGAAAAGCTCTCAGTGAAAACTCATCTGCTTTGTAGATGCCGTTCGGAGTCGGCATAAAGCAAGTAGGTCCCGTCCCGCCAATTTGTAGGAAAAATCATAAGGAGAACGACGCAAATTGGAATAGAAGCTCGGCCTAAAATCTTTTCAGAGGTTATCGCGCCTTACATTTATTTTTTATTTATTCATACTTTATACCAGTGTAAAGGCAGATGCCATTAACAACTCAGCCATATGAATGCCTCGCTGCTCGCTTTGCACTTGCTCTCTAAGTATTGCCTTTTTGTTGCTATAACTTTACTCACCATTTAGGTACATACTAATTCTATATGCTTTTAATCCTAATTGTGTGGAAGTTTTATAGGCGCGCTTAAAGCTTAGTAACATTGGATTTTTATAGTATTACTTCCGCTGTTCACTATTATATCAATATTATTTTTTGTACTTCATTATTTGTTCTATTTAGTAAGTGTATTAGAGATATGTAGGGTTACGTTGTTTTTCAGCCCCAAATAATGAATTCGAAATTATTGTTTACAGAGATGTGTTCCGGTATAGAGAACTAAAACTATTTTCTGTTATTTTGCTTATTCCTTTCATACGGGCAGAGCCACTTGTAAAAGCTTGTTTTTAAATAATCTGGATTAAAAATGCTTTTTTTATAGTAAATTGCAATCGGAATACTTTCTGTATTATTTGGCCCTGTACCATAAATTCTGAATCATAAATGTTCCTCACAAATTTCACCGACGGGTATGTGGTTCTAATGCGTTAGGATGTGCACGCTAGAGCTGGATTTCGATTCGATTCGTAATCGATTTAATCGATCTTTTTTTTAGAAATGTAGAATCGATTATTTTTTTTAAATCGTTCAATTCTTTAGACATCGAAGTTTTCATCACTATCTACTTTACGGACGCTTGAGGAAATACATATTCTGTAATTTTTTTTTTATAAATTTAGCTTTGGGTTGGTGGCTTCGAAAGGAAGGAGAAAGATGAAGAAATTTCTTCGCACTTCTGGCAGGTAATATATTGAACATGTGTTTATCTATTTTGTGGTATGATATTGTGTTCAGTACGAAATGAAAACTAATGGATGGAAATGTCTACATCAACAGCTCCTATAGAATCCTTTTTTGAACGTAATAACAACAAAGAAAGTTTCAGTCTGTAGATGAGCGAAAAAAACAACTGGATTGTGCTTTCATTAGAATGATTGCCACAGATATGCAACCCTTTAGGATTGTCGAAGATAACGGATTCAGATCTTTTACACAATCTTCCATCCTCGGTACGTTTTGCCTTCCGAGTAATATTAAGAAACACACTTTTAACATATATATAAAATCAATACTTTTTATGATATAGACAGCAGCAAACACGAAAACAGAAGTGGTAATTTTTATGAAATTTCGTCAATTAAATTCCTTATTCCTTTTTATTTTCAATAAGCTAAGCAAATACTTCCATAAAGTTTTTATCTGAAACTACGCAAACGATGACACAAATTGCCGTATGTTGTCAATTGAAAGTTCCGTATACCTTATTGATTAAAAAGCTGCAAAACATGTACTGAGAACATGTTACCTTACGTATGTAATAAATACTACCTTTTTATATGACGCTGAACATAGATCGATTCTAATGCCATAAACGAATCGAGAACATTATAGATACTGTAATAATAAGTATTAAAAAAACAAGTGTATTGGTTAATGTTCCCAAGGTTGGTTTCCCTACATTTTGAAAAAAAAAAAAAAAAAAAATGTAAGGCGCGATAACCTCCGAGGAGATCTAAGGCCGAGCTTCTCTTCCAATTTGCGTCGTGCTCCTCTTGATTTTCCCTACAAATTGGCCGGAGGAGACCTACATGTTTTATGCCGACTCCGAACGGCATCTGCAAGACAGATGAGTTTTCACTGAGAGCTTTTAATGGCAGAAATACAACCGGAGCGCTTGCCAAGCACTGCCGAGGGGCGACCCCGCTTAGAAAAATTTTCTTCTAATTGAAAAACCTTATTTCTAAAATTTTGATGTTGCTTTGCCCGGGAGTTGAACCCAGGGCATACGGTGTGATAGGCGGCGCACGCTACCATCACACCACGGTGGCCGCCAAATAAATAAAATAAAAGATTAAAAAAAAAAACGCAAAAACTATGACATTTCGGTAAAGACTATACTAGTTATCTCACTCCATGCCATATGGCATTCCTTGATGCTTCCAATTTTGTCTGCAGGCAACGAAACTGTCCAGCTATATTTATCGGGAAAAATCGTGTAAATGGTTAAGTACGTAAGCAAGTACACTGTTAAAAAGAATAAGCAAAATTTAAATAAACTTTGTTTGGTTCGATTTAATCGATTAAATCGATTTTTTTTGTAGAATCGAATCGAAAAAATCGATTCTTAAAAAAATCGAATCGAATCCAGCTCTAGTGCACGCCTCTAAGTATTGGCATGCGTATAAACGCCACAACTTTTAATGTGTGTTAAACATGCAATAAATGAATTACATGAAACAATTTTGTAATTGATTTAAAGTGTTTTATCGACGCCGGTACAAGTTTCATAAGCGCGAAGGAATTTTCATTTTAAACAGTTTTCTACTAATTAAATTCCAAGCTGTGAGCGTAATTAGAAACTGCATGAAATTTGCTACAGTTACTGATTATATAATTAGTTGCACTATTTAATCATTTATTTTCAGGAAAAGTTAATAAAATTAAATATTTAAATGAAAATAGTTTTATGGTTTTTTTTTTGAATTTTCTGCACACGAGTTCCGTCATCCGGCCTCCCCATACGTGTTTAAGTATTTACGAAACGAAATTATAAGATATTTAGCAGACCCGACAGAAGTTGTTTTGCCCTAACTTTGGTCTAGGTGCATAACTTGTAAGAAGTTTTTATCTCCTCCTCTCACCCCTTTTGTTTATCCTTTTATTCACTCCTCTGTCGGCGTCCCTTTCTGCTTCTCAGTCCTATTCATATCTTCCTTTCTCTCTAGCTCACTCCTTCTCTCTCTTCATCTATCCTTATCGCTCAATTTTCGTCTATCTCTATCTCTTTCACATTTTCTTTCTCCTTTCCTCGTTTTTCTTCCCTTTAGGTCTTTTTATTCTTCCCAGTCCCAGTCAAAAATTAAAGGGTGCCCTTACCTTTCTGGGGTGATTCTCAAACGTACTCAATATGCTCACAAATTTTCATGAGAATTGGTCGTGCTGTTTCGAAGGAGTTCAACCACAAACACTTTGCCACGAGAATTTTATATATAAGATTACTAGAAGAGCCGGCAGACCTTGTTCTGCCCTAAATTTGTCCTATCTGCATACATTTTAATAAGCTTTTCCGTCTGACTCCGATTCCTAATCCTTTTATTCCCTCCCCACTCCGTTTTTTTCGCTTCATCTATCTCCATCTTCGTCTCATTCTATCTCTTTCTCAATCGCCTTCTCTCTTTTCTATTCTCTCAATTTCTTCTCATTCTTCTGCATCCCTTATTGCCTGTCCCAGAGGATGGTATGTATTTTATTCCAGTCGCAGTCCCAGTCACTCTGAGTCTCAGTCCCAGTCCTAGTCCTAATCCCAGTCCCAGTCCGTCTCTGGATAATATATTACTGTACTAAAGCACTCATCAACAGCTTTCATTTGATATCCATATTGTATAAACTCTGTCTAGCCATTCACTGGCCCACGTTTTGGCCTATATTTCGAGACCCTAGTTGTTGTTGTTGTTGTTGTTGTTGAAGCGATAATGTTGCTCCCCGAAGGCTTTGGGGAGTGTTATCGATGTGATAGTCCTTTGCCGGATACAGATCCGGTACGCTCCGGTACCACAGCACCATTAAGATGCTAGCCCGACCATCTCGGGAACGATTTATGTGGCCACATTAAACCTTCAGGCCATCCCCTCCCTCCCCACCCCCAAGTTCCATGAGGAGCTTGGGGTCGCCAGAGCCGCGTCTGTTAGTGAAACAGGATTCGCCGCGGATAGGTGAGGCTGACAATTGGGTTTGGAGAAGCTATATATTGCGCTGACACCCCTTGAATCTGGTATTTTAGTCGCCTCTTACGACAGGCATACCTACCGCGGGTATATTCTGACCCCCTTACCCTAGTCACCCAGGGGTATGGAAATTACCCTCTACTAAAGCACTCATCAACAGCTTTCATTTGTTAACCATATTCTATAAACACATTCTAGGGGTACTCGGGTCCACGTTTGAACAAAATCGACTGACGCATCTTTTCAAACACCGGCGACCAACTAACACACATTTTAGCCTTTCTTTTTATATATATAGATTTTTATTTTTCACACTTCACTATAATATTAAAACGAAATGCAGATATTCATTGCTTTTGAAATTCGGCTTAAAAATTGCACATGGAACAACTAAAGACTCTCCTGAATTAAAAAAAAAATGTCTTAGTATTTCTAAATCGCGGTCCCCCTTAGGGGTAACAGTCCGGGTTTCTCATAATTTCAGAATAACGTCAGCGTTCCGATTATATGTTTCGAATATCGGTTTAACAAAAATTTGGGACAATGGACACCAGAGATATCATCTATACAAATCATAAGGTAAAACTCCAATCTCCAATATCTTAGAACAAAACAACCTATACACTGGGCCGGTTTCTCTAACTCAAGTTTTAAAATGACATGTTCGTGTCACGGTATAACATTGAGGTATGTATTTCTAAAGTCTAAATCGTAGAAACAATATGTTTAATTGAAATATTAGGGTTCTTAATAAGGTTTAGTCTGGTCAAATCGAATGAGCCCGCACGTCAACAGGAACATTCTAAGAAAAACGATCATCCCCAGCGGTTTAGGTGGCTTAGAATATACCCGCGGTAGGTATGCCTATCGTCAGAGGCGACTAAAATACCAAACTGATTCAAGGGGTTGTGTAACGCAACCCTCTCAAGGGGTTGTCAGCGCAATATATAGCTTCCCAACCCAATTGTCAACCTCACCTACCCGTGGCGAATCCTGTTTCATTAACAGCCGAGGCTCTGGCGACCCCGAACTCATGATGGATCTAGCAAGTGCGATGGCGGGATGGTCTAGAAGGTTTCATGTGGTCATACCAAATCGTTCTCGAGATGGTCGGGCTAGTACCTTTATGGTACTTGTTACCGGAACGTACCGGATCTGTATCCGGAAAAGGACTATCAACATCGATAACACTCACCAAGGCCATGGGGGTGGGGGTCTTTATCGCTAAAAGAACAACAGGAAAAAGGAGCCGCTATATCCGCAACAGCTGTGGTGTTGCCCGTTAGGTCTTCGTTTTGGTTAAATTTTTTTCAAATTCGATTTACTTTAAGCGACTAGTGAAAACTTTCTTCTTGTAGCAGTGCTGGTTGGTGTCATATGAGGAATATACATTGCTTATATATGGCTTGATTCTAGATAGGTAAGAGTTTAACCTAATACAATATCCAAATGTAAGTTGTGCCAGAGTGAAGCGCATCTCCCTGATAAGCCTGCTTTCCTTTTATTTTCGGGTACTGGACTCTGAGAACTGCATTCGCCGGGCATGTATTCGGGTAACACTTGAGCAACTGAGTATAGATGATGCTGATGACATCTTCTTGCTTTTATTAATTCAAACGGCTAAAATCTTGTATGCCGGGACTTTTCATAATGCTTACGGTGATGATCGGAGGCGAGTCCTCGTCAATCAGTTGCCTTTTGGGATGCTCAGATTTCTGAGAATTTAACAGGAACTAATTGTTCAGAATTTTATCTCTCCTTTTAATGGGTAGTGTTCCCGCCTCATTGTTTAGACGATATTCTGGCGTCAAGAGAGAATACATCCCATGGCGTTTTGACAAGCCTGCAGTCTTCTCAAGTTGGTCTCTTTTAAGTTTGGCCTCCATATCGGAGACGCGTAGCACACAAGCAAGCAAGTGCGAAATGCTTTATAAGTAGCTAGCACCTAGTGCTGCTAGTGAGAGACTTTAGAATTTTTTTCGGCTCTGTATCTTAGAAACAACTGCGGCTGACTATTCGCAAATGTAAGTCGCGCCCATATTTTTGCGTGTTTGAAAGTCAACAGCGTGATGTCATCGACGTATATGTCTATGCTACGTCCACGTCGCTAATAAGGTCTCCGAGGACATGGAGGCTGATAGCGTTAAGTTTTGTGAGGTTAGATTTGTTGTAACTGTCCATCTTCGACTTTTGCTTTGCTTTACAAAGGAAAGGAGGTACAATGGAAGATAAATTCTTGTAAGTTTCCAAAAATAAGATACACTAAAGCTCGTACATAAGAACATCTGACAGTACTGGTAATATTTTTTATGAGTACTGATTCAAAGAGCAAAATAATAATTTATTAAATTTTCGATACTCACAATGCACTCTTCATTCAAGCAACATAAATCGCCCGATGCTGAGGTTG
This sequence comes from Eurosta solidaginis, assembly GCF_040869045.1. Classification (NCBI taxonomy): domain Eukaryota; kingdom Metazoa; phylum Arthropoda; class Insecta; order Diptera; family Tephritidae; genus Eurosta; species Eurosta solidaginis. The sequence goes on along the minus strand of NC_090322.1, from coordinate 173,922,624 downwards.
GCTTCCAAAAGTGTTCACCCTGCACCGCATTCTCCGTCCAATCGGGCACAATCCGTATCGGTCGTCTTGCATTACTCGCCGATGCTGACCGTCTGCAAAGAAAAATGGTATAGAAAAATATTAGACAATAGCAACAGAATGATATGAATAAATACTTTTAAAATGCATTAAAAATTAACTCGGCTTAATAATAATTATTATTCGATTCTTTGTTCGTCTCTATTTTGTTCATATTTTTAGGTTGCTTATACAAAAGTAAATTTATTCTTATCTGGAAAATTTCCAGCTGCTAATAAGTGTGGTGTGATGGTAGCGTGCTCCGCCTATGCAAATTGGAAGAGAAGCTCGGCCTAAATTCTCTTCGGAGGTTTTCGCGCCTTACACTTATTTATTTATAATGAGTGTATTTATATATATTCATAATGGCGTATGTGTGTGTGATTGCTCACATTCACTTAGATCCACGGTTGCCACACCATTTTTTTCATACGGGACCGAAATTCATCGAAAAAAAGGACCAAATCTCCAAAAAAGGACAACATTTTTATTTTATTGTAATGTGATTCGAGCTATTCGGCAAATCACACGACTGTTGTATTCGTTGTAAAATGTAAAACATAGCGAATAGGAGACTTTTCTTTAATTTAAACTACACAAACAATACTTTATACTTTAAGGTATTACATTTTCAAATTTCTAAGATAAGTCTATGTCTTTCACCAACCAAACGTTTTGAACATAGTTTTACTGATAAAGCTCTTAGTTCCAGCACTATGTTGTTGATTGCAATGAAATAAAATGTACAACGCAGTTAGGCTTTAGTAAGAAATGGTTAAAAAGTTTGCGTTTTGGTGTTGCCGAACTATGTGGCAAACTCAGCAAATCATGAATGAAAAAAAGCACTTCTTCGAAGCAGTTTTGTTAATGCTATTTTTATAGATGCTTACATTGTCTCCCAAACCTTTAAACTTCGTACCATAGCCTTGATTCAATAAGTGTAAGTTTTGGAAAACTTTTTTCTGACAAGTCCGTATAATATGTTTGCTCTAAGATCCAACACTTTTCTTTTTAATGCCTCGCCTGAATCATCTCCTAGGTGAAATGCCATTGTTCCGCTACATTTTATTGACTGAGCAATATTTGTCGTACGAATTCTATGGAATTAAAGTAAAAATTATATGTGGGTTGATGAAAGTGTGGCAAATGTTGTGGGTAGTGTTGTTAATTTTTATCTCAGAAAAAAGAAAGAAAAGTACCAAACTCGTGGCTATTGCCTAAGAAGGACCAAAGTTTAAAAAAAGGGACCAGCGGACCAAATGGGGTTGGAAAGGACCATTTTTGGTCCAAATGGACCAAAGTGGCAACCGTGCTTAGATCTTATTTATTCAAAAAGGTCTACTACCCTACAAGAATACTGACAATCATATGACTATCATCTGATTGTCAGCAATGTCAACCTAACGATCAGCGCCTCATACAAACTTTCTATCACAAACTTAAGGGGACTTGCGCAAATGTGATGTAAACAACTGTGTACGTGTGAGTTTTTGTCTCCTTCTTATACACCAACATGGCCTACTGATTAAGTATATAGCCGTACTGCTCACTCTCATTCCTTTTCCTGGATCAGTGATGACACTCTAACTATCAAAAAGTGTCATAAATGATAGTTTACTGTAGATATCAGGTTTGACTGTTATACTATCATAAATGACTATTCTTATATTCCGCCAAAAATTAAACAAATTGTTTTTTGCTTTTTATTTACTTTATTTCTTTACGTTTTTAATTTTGTACGTGATAAAAGTATACGTGTTTCTTATTTATTTAAAATAAATAGTTTTATAAGAATTCGAGTTCAGAATGTTCAATTTAAAAATAAAATAAATGTAAGGCGCGATAGCCTCCGAAGAGATCTAAGGCCGAGCTTCTCTTCCAATTTGCGTCGTGCTCCTCTTGATTTTTCCCTACAAATTGGCCGGACGGGACCTACATGTTTTATGCCGACTCCGAACGGCATCTGCAAGGCAGATGAGTTTTCACTGAGAGCTTTTCATGGCAGAAATACAATCGGAGCGCTTGCCAGACACTGCCGAGGGGCGACCCCGCTTAGAAAAATTTTCTTCTAATTGAAAAATATTATTTCTAAAATTTTGATCTTGCTTTGCCCGGGAGTTGAACCCAGGGCATACGGTGTGATAGGCGGAGCACGCTACCATCACACCACGGTGGCCGCCGTTCAATTTAATTGTTCAATTTAAATTCAGAAAATAACAAAACAACAGAAGAGCGCTTTCCTCACGCGGAAACACATTTAAAAATGAATCACCACTAACCACTATTATTTTTCGAGTATCAATTTTTTGAGTGCGCCCCATACGTTCCGACAGCTTTTGGTATTTTGTAATATTATTTTCGATTTTTTTTCTTTTAGCATGGAGCTTTGAAATGCTCTCTTTTTCATTTTTTAAACTTATTTTTTATATGGTTTTCGTCGGTTGAAAATGGCGGAATTTAAAAAATAACAAAACAACCGTGATAATCATTTGATTGTCATATGACAGTCAGTAGTGACAACATGATTAAATCGGATAAACTGTTCTCGCATACATAAAATTCCGTTGAGAATTATGTATCTGTCTCACATGCATAATGGTATCTGCTGTATGTTCTTTTGTTCTGTACCAGGTGCCCGAAGCTTCCCAGTTTGAGTCCTTTTTCATGATTATAGGCTGTCGTTGGGAACATGCGGACATGCGTGAGCGATCAAAGTAACATACATAAATTTGAGTATCAATGTTTACGTCATCGCAGGATCAGCATTGTCAATTACAAGTGTGAGTGTATTAGTAAAACTATCAGCGTTTCTTGTAGGGTAAGCAGCATAATAAATTCCACCAAATAACCAATAATTTGTAATGAATAAATTATGCCATAAAAATGGGTTATTTTCAGGAAATTTTAGAAACAATAACAATAATAATGAGGTCATCAATATGAACAAAGAATAAATACCAAATAATGTATTCATAATTTCTTGCTCCTTTTTTACTAACTTTTTTTTTTGCAAAAGGTCAGCGCAGAATTTTTCATCTACACAGGATGCTATAAAATTGGATTTTAATACTTTGCCACGTATTTTTTTGAACAAAGGCGTACACAAAATTTAGTTTATATTTTTTTGTGTTTCCAGCAACTTTTTCGAGAAATTAGTGCTCACGGCGCTCATGTTAGTCGATAAGAGGCTATGATTACAATTATCGGTTTATTTTCGATAGCAAATTTGTATCGCCATGTAATCGACTTGTTATTGGTTTCTTACTGAGTTGCCGCGGATAACAGGTGTGTTATCAATTTTATTTTGAAGTTTTATCGTAATTTGTTTTATTACATACCGATGAGTCGTCGATAATACTCCGATAAGAAATTGGTGATGCTCCCTTAAGATAACTTTGCAATTCTAAACTGATAGATTTTTGTTAACAAATCGTTATAACAAGTCGATAACTTTTCGATAAAAAATCGGTAACTTTTCAACAACAAAACGATAACTTTTCGACACTTTAACACTGATAACAAATCGATATTTTTTACTAAAAAATATCCATTTACATTAGTTTAAGCGGGGATTACTCTAATTGCTTTAAATGTATGAAAACATTTATTTGAAGCAATTTTTAATTTATAATTTATTTAATAATTTGGGCAAAATTTAAACAACGCGACGTCAAGACGGCCAAGGCGACAGCTGTTTCGATTATACCTTGTAAATTTCTTCAAAGCCTTTTCGCCGGGGAGTGGGATTTGGACCCGCTCTCCTACCATGGTTGAAGTGTTACAAACGCATTCAGCCAAATCCCACTCCCCGTAGAAAAGGCTTTGAAGAGCCTTGTCCGTCCTGATGTCACGTTGTTTAAATTTTTCCTAAATTATTAAATACCCATTTACTTTTCATTAAATATTTGATAAAATATCGGTACATTTTTAACAACAAATCGATAAATGAAAATTTTTTTTGTCATCGCAGGCTCGAAAATTATTATTTTTTTTTTGGGTATGCGTAGTGGAACTTTTTTTCCTGAGCCCAAATCCTAGCGAAAAATCAATGGGGCGATATCGATGAACTTTCGTCCATACAAATCGACCCACCCTAATGATCACCAAAGCGAAAATCAAAAGCAACATAATGGAAATCACAAAGCGAAAGCACAGCAATAATATTGCTATGGTGATGATGATGGTGCGCTGAAATGGATAGCGAAATATGAGACACTTTCATAGAAGATACGCAAATAAGACAGTTGAATGGACAAAACGACAGCCATTGGATATATGGAAAAGCTGCCACTAAGTTGGGTAGTTGGATCGTTAATAAAAGCTGGTAAATGGTGTGCAGTTGGCAGAGAAAACCTTCATATTTGTACTTCAATATATATGATCCTGTATATATGTATGTATGTGTGTATGGTAAGTTATAGTATCCCTGCACAAAAAATTTTGACAGTGATTGTATGCGTAGTGAGGAAAGGAACTGTTTATTATAGGTTTGTTATTGACGAGTTATCGATTTGTAATCGAAAGTTATAGATTTGTTATTAAAAGTTACCGAATTGTCGCAAACCTATTTACTATCAACAGTCATAGCTAATTTATCGAAAAGTTATCGATTTTTTATCAAAAAGTTGTCGATTTGTCATAAACTTTGTATTCAAAAGTTCTCGATTTATTAACAAAAAGTTCTCAATTATTTACAGATTTGTTATCGGAGTGTTACCACATGGTTATCGAAAAGTTATCTATTTGTGCTACCTGCGTTTTTATCAGAAGTTGCTGCGATTAAGGATGCGGTGGATGAAATGCCATCCAGTGTTACTACTGTTAGGGAATTTAACATCTATTCTGATAGCAAAGCGGATATCAAGGACTTGAGTTCAACTAAAGTGCGAATGAGGGTGGTCTGGGAGTGCCTGACGTCGCTTGCGATTGCATCGAACTATTTTATGATTAAGATTATTTGAGCCCCGTGCCATAGTGATATCCCGGGCAACTGTCATGCGGTTTTCTTAGCCTGCATCGGTTTAATTGAACCGCATGAAGGTGGCTGTGGGGATTTCGAACTTCCGCTGTCACTCTGTGGTCTGCTCTCACATAAATAGTCCTCAAGTCAGCTCAGCAAGCGTTGGGCGGACACCACCTCTTGCAGCGTAGCAACTTCTGGCCAGAAGTGGATGGCCGGAGGTCCGCCGGAATGATTGGACTTACTAACGCTCATCAATCAATGATCACTGGGGTTTTGCTAGGACACTGTCAAATGGGAATCCATGCGGTATGTCTAAACATACTGGAAACCCCATCCTAATGCAGCTGTATGGAAGTTGATGAGGTAGAATCATCGAGTCACTTTATGCTTGATTGCAGAGCTTTTCCCAGAATCAGGTCAAAGTTTGAGATCGGTTTAACTAAAAGACTAAATCTACTTTAAATAGCCCTAGCTACTTCATTCACCTTTATTTTATGTGGTATCATAACGAACCTTCATGCTGTTCAAGTGAGCTTCCCTTTCCAGGGCAGCTAGCACCTAACCTAAGCCCCTGTAACATGTAGATAAGAAACCATTAAGAAGACGATAACTCAGCCTGGTAAATTTACCTCTTTTGTAGTTTAACTGCAACTCCTGCGTGAGCTTTAGTTAATTTAGAAACATTAGTTTTCTGGACATACGCCTGTATGTTTATACATCGAACCTCACGTATATTTAGTACTCAGGCCTGCTTTCTTATTTCCTGCAATAGAGCTCGACCCATATCTAAAACGAGTATGAAGTCTGCTGAGCTGATTTTGAAGAAGTTAATAAGTAGTTGCTTGACTGCTGGGTCAATGTCAAGGTGTGTCATACCGTACCGTATTGTACATTACTCATCTGGCATTTGCTTAGCTGCAGCTTTGCAGATGTTTAAGAAATTTGATTGAATGTCATGACTCTTTTTGCTGTTATTAGCTATTGTCATCAGAATCAGCACATTTCACTTATGTCGTCCGGCTTTAAGTTGACGTTTATTGCTGCGTTTTTTGTAGTTGTTGCACAAGCTGAGCTAGGCAATAACGCATTTGGACAATAATATAAACTTTTTATTTTTGGATACCCCGCTGCAATTTCGTATTTCTGCCCTTTGATAGCAATAAAATGGCTTTTAGATGGCTAACACTGTTTTCTGGTTGATGTAGTTTGCCCAACATAATCCCCACAAGTTGCAAGTTGTTAATAAGCACCGTAGGAGTGACAATCTACTAATACTAGGCAATTGAAAAGTAAAGTCCTCTCTCGGCGAACGAAAATCATACTCTACAAGTCACTTATCGTACCCGTCCTGCTATATGGGGCAGAAGCATGGACCATGACAACAGCAGATGAAGCGGCTTTGGGAGTGTCCGAGAGAAAAGTTCTTCGAAAGATTTATGGACCTGTACGCGTTGGCGATGGCTAGTACCGAAGAAGATTTAATGATGAGCTGTACGAGCTATACCCAGACATCAACATAGTCCAGCGAATTAAAACGCAGCGGCTGCGCTGGCTAGGCCATGTTATGCGAATGAAAGATGATGTTCCGGCCAAGAAAGTGTTTCTATCGGAACCCGCCTATGGAAGCAGAGGTAGAGGGCGGCCCCCACTCCGTTGGAAGGACCAGGTGGAAAACGATTTAAACTCCCTTGGTGTGACCAATTGGCGCCGGTTGGCGGAGCGACTGGCGCGCCTTGTTGGACGGCCATAACCGTTTAAAGGGTTAAGCGCCAATTAAGTAAATAAGTAAGGAGTGAAAATCTATAGCAGAATATGAATCAGGGTCAAACCAACTGCAGAGTGAACCTGCAACATCTTTTAGGTTGAAATAATGGCAGTAAAACATTCAACATGTGTAGTAGGCTTTCCACTCATTTGCCAACTATTACATTTTCTTAGGTTGGTCATGTAATGTTTACCATCAGCCTGCTTAGGAGCAATAATATATAAATTGCCCTTTGTCACCCAGTATGTTAGTCGGGAGTTTAGCCTTATGTCAAGGTAGTTAAGAACAGTTTCAAAAGTAGTTTCAAGCGTTGCGTGGTTTTTCTGTCAGCTGGAAGCCGCGAGGGTCTATCACCTATTTTGAACTTAGCTTGGATTCAGGTTGTAAATTTCGACTTCGAAATGTCGGGCTTGAAAATTTCCCATTTATCCCTTTATGACTTTGATGGCCTGTCAAAACTCCTATAATGCGCTGTAAGTTTCAAGGGATTTGAAATCATTGTTCAAAGGCTGTCACCATGCCTGTTCGTCGCACACTCTTTACAGCTTTTATTACGTCTAAGGTTGAAAAGTGGATAGCTCACCTGGATTTAGTGTTGCATCTTCGATTGAGCCCAATGTACATTTTCTAGTCTACTTCTTCTGGCCTAATATTTATCCGAGACGTTCCGGAAATAATACCATTAAGATACTAACCTGCTATCTGGAGAACTATTTGATACGAGCTGGACCGGTGCGCATCTTGTGCAACCAATCTAAAAGTATCTTATCAAATATCAACAGAAATCAGCTGTTCTATCAATCAATTAAAACTTCAGCTTGCGCTGCGATTTGGCGTATGGCAGCAACTACCGGTAATGCAGTGCAAATTTTCACAATAGTACCATAGTACAAATAGATTTCTTGTGTGCTCACAATCGTTTATTTTTACCAAATTATTTTAATAAAATATAGCTAAACAAAAGCACTACTACCAAAATTGCCAAAAGCTCGCTAATAGCCCGAATCTCCATCTTTACAACCGAAACCTTATTTATAGATTTGGATTTCATTTAAGGGCGAAAAAGGGACCCTTACATAAAAACAGCATTTAGAAATAATATATATGATGACGACATTGAACCTCCTGGGTCAGCCAAACCCTCCGTGAAGTACTTGTAGTCACCAAAGCCTCGCCTGTTAAATAGACAGAATTCACCACGGGTAGGTGAGGTTGGCAATAGGAGAAGCTATAAATTTCGTTAGCGATTCCTTGAAATGGTTGCGTTACACAACTCGTGCTGTTTGAGTTATAGTCCCCGTGCTTTTAAGAACCTTTTAAAGAGTTTACTGGTTGGACCTCCGCAATTTCTTTTGTAATTTTTGTGATATCCTCTGCTGTAGTATATGAGAAGGTTCTCCTTTCTGATCTATTCTTCTTCTCCTTTTCTTATGTTGGCTTGAAACATTCCAACGCGTATCAGGAGAAAAATAATACCCGCCAAGATGCTCGCCATCAGCATCACGGACGAAATTATTAATCTTGAGGATAACAAACTCCAAGAGCCATGCCATGTTTCCCCGACGCCGTTTGTTATTCGGATCCATTCATCAAGACAATAATGAGCGGCTCGTAGGGCTTGATTTTTGTTCGTCGAGAGAGGACTTTACTTTTCAATTGCCTTCTGAGTCCAGAGTAGTAATTGCCAAGAGTTCTTCTTCTTCTTGTAGCAACAGATATGGATACTTCCTGAGGGTTTAAGGGAGTATTATTGATGTTGGTAATCCTTTGGCGGATATAGATCCGAAGCCTACACAGTCTTCAATTTAAATGTGATAACAGTGATGATGGTTGGCTAAATAATAATATTGTCAAACTGACCCTTAGACCGTCTAACTCAACCATCAAAAAAAAATTGTTGATACCCTGGTTGGCTAGATTCTGTCAAACTTTCTGGGTATCACTTGACTCCTCAACTTGTCTAACTTATTTGTAAGGAAGTTTGGCACATCACAGTAAATAATATATGCTACACAACAACAACAACGTGACACAAAATGACAAACACCGCCAGCGTAAAGGCCGCGACACAATGGAATTGTTCATAGAGATGCGTTTAACACAAGCTTATGCATTCCAATAACATCGCCAAAATCAAGCCACCATAATGATGCGTTTATAATAATGAAGGAACTTCAGACTTGGCAATTGCAGTTTGTTTCGCCTTGCCCATTCACATACAAAATTTCGCGAGCACTGTTATAAACATTCTCCCTATACAAGAAAAATACTTGCTAACATATTTTGTGTCGTATTCGATTGCTATATTGCAGTTTTTAATAGCGAAAAATGTTAGAAAAGTTACCAACGAGTGGGAAAAATAATTTCACTTGCAAAGTGTGACATCACTCTTAGTCAAAGCAAATGTCAAATTCTTCTTCTTATGCTTGGCTTGCAGAAGTAGCAAGTTGGGTACTTTTTCATGTCATGGCGCCAGTGCTGCTCAATCATTCTTCATAAAAATACGTGCAATCTACTCATAATAATTGAGTTAAACGCATCTATATGAAAAACTAATTATGTGACGGGGGCTTAAGACAACAAAAGATGAACCCCCATACACAAACATGAGGAAGAGAACAATGAGAGACCGTATTAGAGCATGTCATGCACGTTAGATCCAGCCGCTTGTATGTAGACCTGAGTCAACTTACAAGGCAGCGCTCATGCGAGAGGTTCTTTCAGTTTGATATGGACTTCTGCAAAACCCACTAGAGTGTGAAACTGCACTACTGTAAAGCGAATTATTTGTGCACATTATAAGAGTTTATTAATTTAACAATTGAGTGAAACGGAGCCATAAAAATATGCAAGGAATTATTCATCATTTACTTTTTAACTAGTATACGGTGAACTGATATTCAGAAGCGGTTGTTACGATATATTTAAATCGCACAATTTGGTATATAATTTTTTGCCTATTTTTCACAGTTTTTGTTCGTAACTCATTTTTGAACAGGAATGTGTGGTTGTAGCTCGCACTCAACACGCTGTCAAATATTTTTCATAGAGATTACCATATATTAGACAAGTCGTCCATTCAAGTTGAGTGCAATTGATGGCTTGAAAGCTACTTATATTTTACTTTTATATATTTTCCATTTTGAGTGTGTGAGGTATTGTTTTTTTTTTCATGTGTGTTCGTTTTGCATTGCATCCCTTTGCGTGACGCTGCCTTCTTGTATTTCGTTCAAAAACAAAAAAAAAAACTACTCACTCATATCCAATTCATTCATTCAGGCCGGTTTGATTGTAGTTATTTAATTGCAAATTGCAATGGATAAATTGGATTGTATATTAGTTTGTTGAAAAGCGTAAACTCATATGAAAACAAGTAAGGAAGGCTAAGTTCGGGTGTAACCGAACATTACATACTCAGCTGAGAGCTGTGGAGACAAAATAATGGAAAATCACCATGTAGTAAAATGAACCTAGGGTAACCCTGGAATGTGTTTCTATGACATTGGTATCACATGGAAGATATTAAAGAGTATTTTAAATGGGAGTGGGCCATGGTTCTATAGGTGGACGTCTTTTCGAGAAATCGCCATAAAGGTGGACCAGGGGTGACTCTAGAATGGGTTTGTACGATATGGGTATAAAATTGAAGGTATTAATGAGGGTTTTAAAAAGGAGTGGCCCTTAGTTGTATATGTGAAGGCGTTTTCGAGATATCGACCAAAATGTGGACCAGGGTGACCCAGAACATCATCTGTCGCTAATTTATTTATATATGTATTACCACGAACAGTATTGCTGCCATGATTCCAAGGGCTTTTGATTTCGCCCTGCAGAACTTTTTCATTTTCTTCTACTTAATATAGTAGGTGTCACACCCATGTTACAAAGTTTTTTCTAAAGTTATATTTTGCGTCAAAAAACCAATCCAATCACCATGTTTCACCGCTTTTTTCGTATTTGGTATAGAATTATGGAATTTTTTTCTTTTTTCGATATCGAAAAAGCGGGTGAGGTTATAGTCCGATTTCGCTCATTTTAAATAGAGATCTGAGATGACAGGAAATTACGTACCAAATTTCATTCAGATACCTAAAAATTTACTCAAGTTATCGTGTTTACGGGTGGACGGTCGGACGGACGGACGGACGTGGCTAAATTAATTTCTTTTTTCGCTCAGATCATTTTGATATATAGATCTATATCTATCTCGATTAGTTTATGCCGTTACGGGGTACCGTTATGCGAACAAAATTAATATACTCTGTGAGCTCTGCCCAGCAGAGTATAATAAATCTAATTTTCAGACAAAGACTCGATGTGAGAAGCAGGGTAGAGATTGAACTTCTATAGAGCCATTTATTCAATAATAATTTGGTTATGATATGACATACATAGATTAGTTTTATGATGAGGAAATATCACCGAACAAGTTGGAATCAATAAAAAAACCAGCAGCAATACTAATAGGCAAGCTAGCCTTTTGGGTACCCAAACTCGTTTTCATTATATCAGTTATTACGCATGCTACGAAAAACTTTTTAAAATACTCCTAAAACACGCATTGCCACCGCCATTGAACAAGCAGATGGATTGTCATCGAGTTAACATGGCTTTAGGCCTGTCCAGCCTTTGCTGCTATAGAATAAGCACAGCAAGAAACACAGGCGATTTGATTTCATGCAACTTTGGATGTAAGAAACGCATTTAACAGCGGGAATGGACCACCTTAGAACAAAGCTTTCAAATCCCTTGCTACCTACAGCGTGCTAGAGATCGCATTCTCATATATCAAACCACAGATGAGAAAGTGACATGGGGGCAGCGCAGGGATCAATTCCTAGTCATGTTCTATGTAATGTCAAAATACGATACAATTTTCAATCTTGAAATGCACGTTGATTCATTCTTTGACGGATATACAGACGACATTGTCGCAGTCCGAAAAACGAAAGAAGCATGCCGGTCCAGATACGTACGAAATTGAGTAGCTAGACTCGCGCAGACTTTTGGTGGCTGCAGAAAATACTAAGTTGCAAGCAGGAAGCAATCTCGAAATTAACCAGAAACAGTGTCGGATCGGTTTGGGAAGGGTTCTGAAGTAATACCAAAAGTATCCCACAAAGAATTCTAGAAATGATCACGAAATTATTCTGAGAGCTCCGAAATAATACGGAAACAATTTCAAAATGATTCTGAAATAGTCTAAATTTTATTCCGAAAACAATTCATAAACGGTCTTGAAATGCTCCCAAAATAGTCTCATCCCAATTTGCTGCTAGTTCTACTAAAATTTTCTTTTTATAGGAAATCATTGGTGCGTGTATGACACATGCGCAAGGTTGGCGCAAGGGCGCTGAAATGGTACACGAGGCGATACACGCGTACACCGATGGCTCCAAAATAATAGGAGCAGGGTCTGCCGTATACTACGCTGATCCGGAAATGAAAAAATCCTGCAAGCTGCCAGTCACTGTAGTGTTTTCCAGGTGGAAGTTGAAGCACACACTGGAGGAAAATAGCTTAAACTCCAATCGCGTCAATCTTTACATTGACACCCACGCAGCAATTAATGCAATTATCTCTCATAGCACAACATCTAAAAGTGTATCAGAGTGTAAGCATTCCCTGGAAAGTATCGGAATATGGAGATATATACATCTATATCGTGTCCTTGGGCATACGGGAATATATGGAAATGAAAAAGCGGAAAAAACAGGGCGCATCCCTCTAAGCTTGCACCGTCGACGTCCCAATAAGATTGGGCGAAATCAAAAACGCAGCAAACGATCGGCCAAGCAGGAAAGACGAGGAACAGCGCGTGTCTGCAAATTGTCGAAGATCATGTGCAGGTTTTACAAAGTGACTCTAGTCATTGAAAAGGGTGGAATGTAGCCTCATGATGGGAACTTTGACTGGACACTGACTTTTCGCGTCACATACTTTTAAATTAAGCCTTGTCAGTGATACGTAGGAAGTCAGGGTTGGTGGAGGAAACGATGGAGCATGTTTTGTACTCCTGCCCTACTCTCGCCAGGCTAAGGCTCCAGCTCTTAGGAGTGGCACAACTCTCAGGTCCAGACGCAGTAAGTAGCATAAGTCTTAGAAAGCTTCTAGTATTTGCCAAGAGGCCGAAGTTATTTTATAACATAGGTCCTGGTTTATGATAAGCTTTTTCAGTTTGGTTATTGAGCTAACTTCTGGTATTACTATGGACTCACTCAGTCTTTGTGAGTTCCTCTCGGATGGGACGTTTCAAATAACCTAACCTTGAATGTTTTAATAAATGTCAACTTTTTACTGTTATTTACGACTTTAATTAGATTAGATTAATAAAGGTCAAATTTTTACTCCTATTATTGACTTTTATTAAAATATCAACTGTCATCAATTATTTTTGATTTTGATAAATGTCAACTTTAAACTATCATTTCTGACTTTTATGACAAAAGTTAAAAAATAGCTATACAATTTTGACTTATTATAAAACCAACAGCTACGATCGATGCTTACATAAAAATAATATCTGTTTACCTTGTAAAAATGTGAAGCTCTCACTCAAATTAACACCTGCAATTATTCTTACGCATACACCTTTACGCTATAAGCATTTCCCCTTTGTGCACATTACCCTTTTATATACACACCTGCTCAAAATAATAGTTACACAGCAGTCCTTCAATTTCAAAAGAGGAAAAATCCGTTTTATTAATCAATATTATGAAAATAAAACACCCTTTTATTCTTGTCCTATTTATTAATGAAAATAAGCAAACTTCACATTAAAGTAACGAAAAACATATTAGTTATTATTAAAACACATTATTTGGCCGAAACTAACCTGCTCATAAAAATAGGTACAATTTTGATGAGATAGTAAGTATGAAAAAAATATATGAAACAAAACTTTTCTTTTACACATTTGACATTGCTTAGTTAATAGCCAGTATATCCACCTCCATTCTCAACTACTTTACACATTCTTTTGAGCATGCTATTGATGAAAATCTGGCAGATTTCTACGGGTATATCAAACCAAGTTTTTTGAACATATTCGCATGATTGGCCTTTGTTGGAGAAAGTTTGACCCCCCAATTTCTTTCTTAAATCTCCCCACAGGTTTTCAGTCGGATTTAAGTCCGGAGATTGACTAGGCCACTTCAAAACATTAACATCATGGTCCTCAAAGGATTTCTTGACCAGTTTAGAGGTATGTTTTGGGTCGTTGTCTTGCTCATACACCCAACGTATTGGCATGTTTTCCTCAGCACGACATTTTCTAGTTTGTCCTTGTACTCCACAGCTGACATTTTATTGGTTGTTTTGCATATAGGACCTACCCCATACCAAGAAAAACACCCCTATACCATAACATTTCCACCTCCATGCTTCACAGTTTTTTTTTTTGTGAAACGGAAGTGGAACTCCTTTCCTTTTGGGCGACTTCCATTTCTTTCCGCATCATTTCAAAACAAATATATTTTTGTTTCGTCGCTCCAGAGTATATTTCTCCACTTTTTCGATCCCTCAGGTTCTGACCAATCCAAATGCTCGTTTGCAAATGTTAACCTTGTTTTTAAATTTTTCGCTCGCATTAGTGGAACTTCTCTGGCTATTCTTCCGGGTAGATGAGCCTTGTGTAAGCGCCTGCTAACCGTTTGTGCACTAACTACGTTGCCTATTTCTGCTGCTACCACCTTTGATGTCGTAAAAGGAATCCTTTGAGGACCAATTGAAAACCTGTGGGGAGATTTAAGAAAGAAATTGGGGGGTTAAACTTTCTCCAACAAAGGCCAATTGGTTTGATATACCCGTAGAAACCTGCCAGACTTTAATCAATAGCATGCTCAAAATAATGTGTAAAGTAGTTCAGAATGGAGGTGGATATACTGGTTATTAACTAAGCAATGTCAAATGTGTAAAATAAAAGTTTTGTTTCATATATTTTTTTCATACTTACTATCTCATCAAAATTGTACCTATTTTTATGAGCAGGTTAGTTTCGGCCAAATAATGTTTTTAATAACTAATATGTTTTTCGTTACTTTAATGTGAAGTTTGCTTATTTTCATTAATAAATAGGACAAGTATTAAAGTGTGTTTTATTTTCATAATATTGATTCATAAAACGGATTTTTCTTGTTTTGAAATTGAAGGACTGCTGTGTAACTATTATTTTGAGCAGGTGTGTATTTTCTTCCGCTCCACATCTTTCTCACTTACCGCTTCCGCCACGTGTCCAGTGAATCCAATTTCCTTTGTCGAAATGCTGCCTTACGCTGCATACCAATAGATGAGCGACGGAAACGTCCAAGTAATGGCGCACCGCTAGTTGTCGAGTCAACTGTTTGACTCGATTCTGTGCCGCTACCATCATTTACCTCCCTCGAATTCGTGTCATCAGCGCTATCATCGTCATCCGATTCGGTTTCCTCACACACATCAAGTAGCAATTGCTCTACGGACATTGTATCACTCTGGCTACTTTCGCTGTCGCCTTCGCTATTCAGATATGATATGAACATAGCTGAATGTGCTTTTGTTGGTGCGCTTAATGGAATTTCAAAAAAGTACACAGAGCAATATTTGCAATGTAAACAGCTAGTTGGGGGAAATGTTGACTGACTAAAGGTCAAGTTGAATGGTTTGTGCAATTTGAGTAGTTAGTGGATGCTTTTTGTTAGTTTTTTATTGTTGTTATTTCCCTTGTTTTTTTTTTTTGTAGCTTTTATTGCTATCTTTGTGTTTTTTTTTTTTTTTGAATTGATGGAGCGTGACCAGCACTTGTCGTGGGTTGGCTCAACCAATAATATGTTATGGGTTTAAGTGCTTTGATTTTTCGTTGCTTTATTATTTTGGTTTTTCAACTTTTTGTTGTGATTTTATTTTTATTTTTATATTTTGTTTTTGTTTTGTTCTT